>NC_090444.1:149059098-149361681 GCF_031143425.1 Pleurodeles waltl | reverse complement strand
CAAAATAGTGTATTGCTTTTGTAGGAAAGTACCATCTTGCCTGGCATGTTACCCCCATTTTTCACTGTATATATGTTGTTTTAGTTGTATGTGTCACTGGGACCCTGGTAACCCAGGGCCCCAGTGCTCATAAGTGTGCCTGTATGTGTTACCTGTGTAGTGACTAACTGTCTCACTGAGGCTCTGCTAATCAGAACCTCAGTGGTTATGCTCTCTCATTTCTTTCCAAATTGTCACTGACAGGCTAGTGACCATTTTTTACCAATTTACATTGGCTTACTGGAACACCCTTATAATCCCCTAGTATATGGTACTGAGGTACCCAGGGTATTGGGGTTCCAGGAGATCCCTATGGGCTGCAGCATTTCTTTTGCCACCCATAGGGAGCTCTGACAATTATTACACAGGCCTGCCACTGCAGCCTGAGTGAAATAACGTCCACGTTATTTCACAGCCATTTTACACTGCACTTAAGTAACTTATAAGTCACCTATATGTCTAACCTTTACCTGGTAAAGGTTAGGTGCAAAGTTACTTAGTGTGAGGGCACCCTGGCACTAGCCAAGGTGCCCCCACATTGTTCAGAGCCAATTCACTGAACTTTGTGAGTGCGGGGACACCATTACACGCGTGCACTACATATAGGTCACTACCTATATGTAGCTTCACCATGGTAACTCCGAATATGGCCATGTAACATGTCTATGATCATGGAATTGCCCCCTCTATGCCATCCTGGCATTGTTGGTACAATTCCATGATCCCAGTGGTCTGTAGCACAGACCCTGGTACTGCCAAACTGCCCTTCCTGGGGTTTCTCTGCAGCTGCTGCTGCTGCCAACCCCTCAGACAGGCATCTGCCCTCCTGGGGTCCAGCCAGGCCTGGCCCAGGATGGCAGAACAAAGAACTTCCTCTGAGAGAGGGTATAACACCCTCTCCCTTTGGAAAATGGTGTGAAGGCAGGGGAGGAGTAGCCTCCCCCAGCCTCTGGAAATGCTTTGTTGGGCACAGAGGTGCCCAATTCTGCATAAGCCAGTCTACACCGGTTCAGGGACCCCTTAGCCCCTGCTCTGGCGCGAAACTGGACAAAGGAAAGGGGAGTGACCACTCCCCTGACCTGCACCTCCCCTGGGAGGTGTCCAGAGCTCCTCCAGTGTGCTCCAGACCTCTGCCATCTTGGAAACAGAGGTGCTGCTGGCACACTGGACTGCTCTGAGTGGCCAGTGCCACCAGGTGACGTCAGAGACTCCTGCTGATAGGCTCCTTCAGGTGTTAGTAGCCTTTCCTCTCTCCTAGGTAGCCAAACCCTCTTTTCTGGCTATTTAGGGTCTCTGTCTCTGGGGAAACTTTAGATAACGAATGCATGAGCTCAGCCGAGTTCCTCTGCATCTCCCTCTTCACCTTCTGATAAGGAATCGACCGCTGACCGCGCTGGAAGCCTGCAAACCTGCAACATAGTAGCAAAGACGACTACTGCAACTCTGTAACGCTGATCCTGCCGCCTTCTCGACTGTTTTCCTGCTTGTGCATGCTGTGGGGGTAGTCTGACTCCTCTCTGCACCAGAAGCTCCGAAGAAATCTCCCGTGGGTCGACGGAATCTTCCCCCTGCAACCGCAGGCACCAAAAAGCTGCATCTCCGGTCCCTTGGGTCTCCTCTCAGCACGACGAGCGAGGTCCCTCGAATCCAGCGACACCGTCCAAGTGACCCCCACAGTCCAGTGACTCTTCAGCCCAAGTTTGGTGGAGGTAAGTCCTTGCCTCACCTCGCTGGGCTGCATTGCTGGGAACCGCGACTTTGCAAGCTTCTCCGGCCCCTGTGCACTTCCGGCGGAAATCCTGTGTGCACAGCCAAGCCTGGGTCCACGGCACTCTAACCTGCATTGCACGACTTTCTAAGTTGGTCTCCGGCGACGTGGGACTCCTTTGTGCAACTTCGGCGAGCACCGTTTCACGCATCCTCGTAGTGCCTGTTTCTGGCACTTCTCCGGGTGCTACCTGCTTCAGTGAGGGCTCCTTGTCTTGCTCGACGTCCCCTCTCTCTGTAGGTCCAATTTGCGACCTCCTGGTCCCTCCTGGGCCCCAGCAGCGTCCAAAAACGCCAAACGCACGATTTGCGTGTAGCAAGGCTTGTTGGCGTCCATCCGGCGGGAAAACACTTCTGCACGACTCTCCAAGGCGTGGGGGATCCATCCTCCAAAGGGGAAGTCTCTAGCCCTTGTCGTTCCTGCAGCATTCACAGTTCTTCAGCCTAGTAAGAGCTTCTTTGCACCAACCGCTGGCATTTCTTGGGCATCTGCCCATCTCCGAGCTGCTTGTGACTTTTGGACTTGGTCCCCTTGTTCCACAGGTACCTTCAGACAGGAATCCATCGTTGTTGCATTGCTGATTTGTGTTTTCCTTGCATTCTCCCTCTAACACGACTATTTTGTCCTTAGGGGAACTTTGGTGCACTTTGCACTCACTTTTCAGGGTCTTGGGGAGGGTTATTTTTCTAACTCTCACTATTTTCTAATAGTCCCAGCGACCCTCTACAAGGTCACATAGGTTTGGGGTCCATTCGTGGTTCGCATTCCACTTCTGGAGTATATGGTTTGTGTTGCCCCTATCCCTATGTTTCCCCATTGCATCCTATTGTAACTATACATTGTTTGCACTGTTTTCTAAGACTATACTGCATATTTTTGCTATTGTGTATATATATCTTGTGTATATTTCCTATCCTCTCACTGAGGGTACACTCTAAGATACTTTGGCATATTGTCATAAAAATAAAGTACCTTTATTTTTAGTATAACTGTGTATTGTGTTTTCTTATGATATTGTGCATATGACACTAAGTGGTACTGTAGTAGCTTCACACGTCTCCTAGTTCAGCCTAAGCTGCTCTGCTAAGCTACCATTATCTATCAGCCTAAGCTGCTAGACACCCTATACACTAATAAGGGATAACTGGGCCTGGTGCAAGGTGCAAGTACCCCTTGGTACTCACTACAAACCAGTCCAGCCTCCTACATTGGTTGTGCAGTGGTGGGATAAGTGCTTGAGACTACTTACCACTCTTGTCATTGTACTTTTCATAAGAGAAAAATATACAAAACAAGGTCAGTGTATATACACATAGCCAAAAAGTTTTTGCATTTCCTCTTTTCACTCTTTTCTAAGTGCTGAAAAGTACTTCTAAACTTTCAAAAAGTTCTTAAAAGTTTAAAAAGTTTTTTTCTGTCTTTCCAAAAAGTTCTGAAAACTTTTTTCTCTTTGTCTATCACTTTAACTCTCTCTAAAAAATGTCTGGCACAGGCCAAAAAGTTGAACTGTCCAAACTTGCATATGATCACCTTAGCTGGAAAGGAGCAAGGAGTCTCTGCATAGAGAGAGGTTTGAGTGTAGGGAAGAATCCTTCTTTAGAACTGTTAATTAATATGCTTAGAGTACAAGATAAGGCCATAAGTGCCCAATCTGTAGAAAAAGTAGCTAATGGTTCTCAATCTGATCCAGGGACTCCCCCAGGAAAAGGTTCAGGAAAGAAACTTCTCAGCCTGCCCATTACTAGACAGTCTAGCATAGTTGGTACAGAGGTTGAATCACATCATACTGATGATGTGCTCTCACATTATACTGGTAGCCAAGCTGTTAGGGTGCCCTCTGTAAGGGACAGGTCTCCTTCTGTTCATTCCCATCATACCTCTGTATCTAGAAATGTCCCTCCCACCCACCCTGATGACAGATTGTTAGAAAGGGAGCTCAATAGATTGAGAGTGGAGCAAACCAGACTGAAGCTCAAGAAGCAACAGCTGGATTTGGATAGACAGTCTTTAGAAATAGAGAGGGAAAGACAGAAGATGGGTTTAGATACCCATGGTGGCAGCAGCAGTATTCCCCATAGTCATCCTGCAAAAGAGCATGATTCCAGGAATCTGCATAAGATAGTTCCCCCTTACAAGGAGGGGGATGACATTAACAAGTGGTTTGCTGCACTTGAGAGGGCCTGTGCTGTACAGGATGTCCCTCAAAGGCAGTGGGCTGCTATCCTATGGCTATCATTTACAGGAAAAGGTAGGGATAGGCTCCTTACTGTAAAAGAAAATGATGCTAACAATTTCCAAGTTCTTAAGAATGCACTCCTGGATGGTTATGGCTTAACCACTGAACAGTACAGGATCAAGTTCAGAGATACCAAAAAGGAGTCTTCACAAGACTGGGTTGATTTCATTGACCAGGCAGTGAAGGCCTTGGAGGGGTGGTTACATGGCAGTAAAGTTACTGATTATGACAGCCTGTATAACTTAATCCTGAGAGAGCATATTCTTAATAATTGTGTGTCTGATTTGTTGCACCAGTACTTGGTGGACTCTGATCTGACCTCTCCCCAAGAATTGGGAAAGAAGGCAGACAAATGGGTCAGAACAAGAGTGAACAGAAAAGTTCATACAGGGGGTGACAAAGATGGCAACAAAAAGAAGGATGGTAAGTCTTCTGACAAGGGTGGGGACAAATCTAAAAATGAGTCTTCATCAGGCCCACAAAAACACTCTGGTGGGGGTGGTGGGCCCAAACCTTCCTCTAATCAGAACAAGGAAAGGAAACCATGGTGCTATTTATGTAAGATAAAAGGCCATTGGACAACAGATCCCAGTTGTCCAAAGAAAGGCACCACAGCTCCTACCACTACAACCCCTACTGCTACACCTAGTGTCCCTACTAATAGCAGTGGTGGTGGGAGCAAACCTACTAATAGCCAATCCAAGGGAGTAGCTGGGCTCACTTTTGGTAATTTAGTTGGGGTTGGTCTGATTAGGGAGACCACAGAGGCTACTTTAGTCTCTGAAGGGGCTATTGACTTAGCCACTTTGGTTGCTTGCCCCCATAACTTGGAGAAGTACAAGCAACTAACCCTAATAAATGGTGTTGAGGTCCAGGCCTACAGGGACACAGGTGCCAGTGTCACAATGGTGATTGAGAAACTGGTGCACCCTGAACAACACATACTTGGACACCAGTACCAAGTAACCGATGCTCACAACATAACACAAAGCCACCCCATGGCTGTTGTAAATCTCAACTGGGGGGGGGTATCTGGTCCAAAGAAAGTTGTGGTAGCTTCAGATTTACCTGTAGACTGTCTATTAGGGAACGATTTGGAGACATCAGCTTGGTCAGATGTGGAGTTGGAGGCCCATGCAGCAATGCTGGGCATCCCAGGGCATATTTTTGCTTTGACAAGGGCTCAGGCCAAAAAGCAAAAAGGACAGGGAAGCTTGGATCCTGGAACAATGGACCAAGTGCTCCCTAAAGCTAGGGCTAGTAGAAGCAAACCACTTCCTACTATCCCTCCCTCTACAGTGGATTCTACTTCTGAGGAAGAAGAATTCCCTCCCTGTGCAGAACCTACACCAGAGGAGCTAGAAGCAGACACTGCTGAGCTTTTGGGTGAAGGGGGGCCTGCCAGAGAGGAGCTGAGTGTGGCACAGCAAACCTGTCCCACATTAGAGGGTCTCAGACAGCAAGCTGTCAAACAGGCTAATGGGGATGTCAGTGACTCACACAGAGTTTACTGGGAGGACAACCTCTTGTACACTGAGCAAAGGGATCCTAAACCTGGAGCTGCCAGGAGATTAGTGATTCCTCAGGAGTACAGAAAGTTCCTCCTAACACTGGCACATGACATTCCCTTAGCTGGGCACCTGGGTCAAATGAAAACTTGGGACAGATTGGTACCACTGTTTCATTGGCCTAGGATGTCTGAGGACACAAAAGAATTTTGTAAGTCCTGTGAAACCTGTCAAGCCAGTGGCAAGACAGGTGGCACTCCAAAGGCACCCCTTATCCCACTGCCTGTGGTTGGGGTTCCCTTTGAAAGGGTAGGGGTTGACATAGTTGGCCCCCTTGACCCTCCTACTGCTTCAGGCAATAGGTTTATCTTAGTGGTAGTGGACCATGCCACAAGGTATCCTGAAGCAATTCCTTTAAGGACCACTACAGCTCCTGCAGTGGCAAAGGCCCTCCTGGGAATATTTTCCAGGGTGGGCTTCCCAAAGGAAGTAGTATCAGACAGAGGAAGCAATTTCATGTCTGCATACTTAAAGGCCATGTGGAAGGAGTGTGGTGTAACTTACAAGTTCACAACACCCTATCATCCACAAACAAATGGACTGGTGGAGAGATTTAATAAAACTCTCAAAGGCATGATTATGGGACTCCCTGAAAAACTCCGCAGGAGATGGGATATCCTTCTACCATGCCTCCTTTTTGCCTACAGGGAGGTACCCCAGAAAGGAGTGGGCTTCAGCCCCTTTGAACTTCTTTTTGGACACCCTGTTAGGGGTCCACTCACACTTGTAAAGGAGGGTTGGGAACAACCTGTAAAAGCTCCTAAGCAGGATATTGTGGATTATGTACTTGGCCTCAGATCAAGGATGGCTGAGTACATGAAAAAGGCCAGTAAAAACCTTCAGGCCAGCCAAGAGCTCCAGAAGCAATGGCATGATCAGAAGGCTGTTTTGGTTCAGTACCAACCAGGGCAGAAAGTGTGGGTCTTGGAGCCTGTGGCCCCAAGAGCACTCCAAGATAAATGGAGTGGTCCACACACAATTGTTGAAAAGAAGGGTGAAGTCACCTACTTGGTTGACTTAGGCACTGCCAGGAGTCCCCTTAGGGTGCTCCATGTCAACCGCCTGAAACCCTACTATGACAGGGCTGATCTCACCCTGCTCATGGCAACAGATGAGGGACAGGAAGAAGACAGTGATCCTCTACCTGATCTCTTCTCTTCCACAGAACAAGATGCTCTTGTGGAAGGGGTAGTTTTGGCTGATTGTCTTACTGCTGAGCAGAAAGATAATTGCATAAATCTCCTAGGACAATTTTCAGAACTCTTCTCCATTGTGCCAGGCACCACTTCTTGGTGTGAGCACACTATAGATACTGGAGACAGTTTACCTGTCAAAAGTAAGATCTATAGGCAGCCTGACCATGTCAGGGACTGCATAAAGCAAGAAGTTCAGAAGATGTTGGAACTAGGAGTGGTTGAGCACTCTGACAGTCCATGGGCTTCTCCTGTGGTACTGGTACCAAAACCAAATTCTAAAGATGGAAAGAAGGAAATGAGGTTTTGTGTAGACTATAGAGGTCTCAACTTGGTAACCAAAACAGATGCTCACCCTATACCCAGGGCAAATGAGCTAATAGATACACTGGCATCTGCCAAGTATCTAAGCACTTTTGATTTGACTGCAGGGTATTGGCAGATCAAAATGTCAGAAGATGCTAAACCTAAGACTGCATTTTCTACCATTGGAGGACATTACCAGTTTACTGTAATGCCTTTTGGTTTGAAAAATGCACCTGCCACTTTTCAGAGGTTGGTGAACACAGTCCTGCAAGGGCTGGAAGCTTTCAGTGCAGCATATTTGGATGATATAGCTGTCTTTAGCTCCAGCTGGGATGATCACCTGGTCCACCTTTGGAAAGTTTTGGAGGCCCTGCAAAAGGCAGGCCTCACTATCAAGGCTTCAAAGTGCCAGATAGGGCAGGGTAAGGTGGTTTATCTGGGACACCTTGTTGGTGGGGAACAGATTGCACCACTTCAGGGGAAAATCCAAACTATTATTGATTGGATTCCCCCTACCACTCAGACTCAGGTGAGAGCCTTCCTAGGCCTCACTGGGTATTACAGGAGGTTCATTAAGAACTATGGCTCCATTGCAGCCCCTCTTAATGACCTCACATCCAAGAAAATGCCTAAAAAGGTATTATGGACAGCAAACTGTCAGAAAGCTTTTGAGGAGCTGAAGCAGGCCATGTGCTCTGCACCTGTCCTGAAAAGCCCTTGTTACTCTAAAAAATTCTATGTCCAGACTGATGCATCTGAATTAGGAGTAGGGGCAGTCCTATCACAACTTAATTCTGAGGGCCAGGATCAACCTGTTGCTTTTATTAGTAGAAGGTTGACCCCTAGAGAAAAGCGTTGGTCTGCCATTGAGAGGGAGGCCTTTGCTGTGGTCTGGGCTCTGAAGAAGTTGAGGCCATACCTGTTTGGCACTCACTTCATTGTTCAGACAGACCACAAACCTCTACTTTGGCTAAAACAAATGAAAGGTGAAAATCCTAAATTGTTGAGGTGGTCCATATCCCTACAGGGAATGGACTATACAGTGGAACATAGACCTGGGAGTAGCCACTCCAATGCAGATGGACTCTCCAGATATTTCCACTTAGACAATGAAGACTCATCAGGTAATGGCTAGTCTTATTGTCCTTCGTTTGGGGGGGGGTTGTGTAGGAAAGTACCATCTTGCCTGGCATGTTACCCCCATTTTTCACTGTATATATGTTGTTTTAGTTGTATGTGTCACTGGGACCCTGGTAACCCAGGGCCCCAGTGCTCATAAGTGTGCCTGTATGTGTTACCTGTGTAGTGACTAACTGTCTCACTGAGGCTCTGCTAATCAGAACCTCAGTGGTTATGCTCTCTCATTTCTTTCCAAATTGTCACTGACAGGCTAGTGACCATTTTTTACCAATTTACATTGGCTTACTGGAACACCCTTATAATCCCCTAGTATATGGTACTGAGGTACCCAGGGTATTGGGGTTCCAGGAGATCCCTATGGGCTGCAGCATTTCTTTTGCCACCCATAGGGAGCTCTGACAATTATTACACAGGCCTGCCACTGCAGCCTGAGTGAAATAACGTCCACGTTATTTCACAGCCATTTTACACTGCACTTAAGTAACTTATAAGTCACCTATATGTCTAACCTTTACCTGGTAAAGGTTAGGTGCAAAGTTACTTAGTGTGAGGGCACCCTGGCACTAGCCAAGGTGCCCCCACATTGTTCAGAGCCAATTCACTGAACTTTGTGAGTGCGGGGACACCATTACACGCGTGCACTACATATAGGTCACTACCTATATGTAGCTTCACCATGGTAACTCCGAATATGGCCATGTAACATGTCTATGATCATGGAATTGCCCCCTCTATGCCATCCTGGCATTGTTGGTACAATTCCATGATCCCAGTGGTCTGTAGCACAGACCCTGGTACTGCCAAACTGCCCTTCCTGGGGTTTCTCTGCAGCTGCTGCTGCTGCCAACCCCTCAGACAGGCATCTGCCCTCCTGGGGTCCAGCCAGGCCTGGCCCAGGATGGCAGAACAAAGAACTTCCTCTGAGAGAGGGTATAACACCCTCTCCCTTTGGAAAATGGTGTGAAGGCAGGGGAGGAGTAGCCTCCCCCAGCCTCTGGAAATGCTTTGTTGGGCACAGAGGTGCCCAATTCTGCATAAGCCAGTCTACACCGGTTCAGGGACCCCTTAGCCCCTGCTCTGGCGCGAAACTGGACAAAGGAAAGGGGAGTGACCACTCCCCTGACCTGCACCTCCCCTGGGAGGTGTCCAGAGCTCCTCCAGTGTGCTCCAGACCTCTGCCATCTTGGAAACAGAGGTGCTGCTGGCACACTGGACTGCTCTGAGTGGCCAGTGCCACCAGGTGACGTCAGAGACTCCTGCTGATAGGCTCCTTCAGGTGTTAGTAGCCTTTCCTCTCTCCTAGGTAGCCAAACCCTCTTTTCTGGCTATTTAGGGTCTCTGTCTCTGGGGAAACTTTAGATAACGAATGCATGAGCTCAGCCGAGTTCCTCTGCATCTCCCTCTTCACCTTCTGATAAGGAATCGACCGCTGACCGCGCTGGAAGCCTGCAAACCTGCAACATAGTAGCAAAGACGACTACTGCAACTCTGTAACGCTGATCCTGCCGCCTTCTCGACTGTTTTCCTGCTTGTGCATGCTGTGGGGGTAGTCTGACTCCTCTCTGCACCAGAAGCTCCGAAGAAATCTCCCGTGGGTCGACGGAATCTTCCCCCTGCAACCGCAGGCACCAAAAAGCTGCATCTCCGGTCCCTTGGGTCTCCTCTCAGCACGACGAGCGAGGTCCCTCGAATCCAGCGACACCGTCCAAGTGACCCCCACAGTCCAGTGACTCTTCAGCCCAAGTTTGGTGGAGGTAAGTCCTTGCCTCACCTCGCTGGGCTGCATTGCTGGGAACCGCGACTTTGCAAGCTTCTCCGGCCCCTGTGCACTTCCGGCGGAAATCCTGTGTGCACAGCCAAGCCTGGGTCCACGGCACTCTAACCTGCATTGCACGACTTTCTAAGTTGGTCTCCGGCGACGTGGGACTCCTTTGTGCAACTTCGGCGAGCACCGTTTCACGCATCCTCGTAGTGCCTGTTTCTGGCACTTCTCCGGGTGCTACCTGCTTCAGTGAGGGCTCCTTGTCTTGCTCGACGTCCCCTCTCTCTGTAGGTCCAATTTGCGACCTCCTGGTCCCTCCTGGGCCCCAGCAGCGTCCAAAAACGCCAAACGCACGATTTGCGTGTAGCAAGGCTTGTTGGCGTCCATCCGGCGGGAAAACACTTCTGCACGACTCTCCAAGGCGTGGGGGATCCATCCTCCAAAGGGGAAGTCTCTAGCCCTTGTCGTTCCTGCAGCATTCACAGTTCTTCAGCCTAGTAAGAGCTTCTTTGCACCAACCGCTGGCATTTCTTGGGCATCTGCCCATCTCCGAGCTGCTTGTGACTTTTGGACTTGGTCCCCTTGTTCCACAGGTACCTTCAGACAGGAATCCATCGTTGTTGCATTGCTGATTTGTGTTTTCCTTGCATTCTCCCTCTAACACGACTATTTTGTCCTTAGGGGAACTTTGGTGCACTTTGCACTCACTTTTCAGGGTCTTGGGGAGGGTTATTTTTCTAACTCTCACTATTTTCTAATAGTCCCAGCGACCCTCTACAAGGTCACATAGGTTTGGGGTCCATTCGTGGTTCGCATTCCACTTCTGGAGTATATGGTTTGTGTTGCCCCTATCCCTATGTTTCCCCATTGCATCCTATTGTAACTATACATTGTTTGCACTGTTTTCTAAGACTATACTGCATATTTTTGCTATTGTGTATATATATCTTGTGTATATTTCCTATCCTCTCACTGAGGGTACACTCTAAGATACTTTGGCATATTGTCATAAAAATAAAGTACCTTTATTTTTAGTATAACTGTGTATTGTGTTTTCTTATGATATTGTGCATATGACACTAAGTGGTACTGTAGTAGCTTCACACGTCTCCTAGTTCAGCCTAAGCTGCTCTGCTAAGCTACCATTATCTATCAGCCTAAGCTGCTAGACACCCTATACACTAATAAGGGATAACTGGGCCTGGTGCAAGGTGCAAGTACCCCTTGGTACTCACTACAAACCAGTCCAGCCTCCTACAGCTTTGACATGCTGTAGCGTTTCATCATAGGACAACCGATTATTTTAGAAGTATTTATTAAAAGTGAGAGCTTTGAACCATGAACTGAGAAACCTTCTTGTCCCCGCACTGATGACTATGCGTTGGAGAACTAGGAGGCATGTCAGTGGTCATGTGCACCCTGAACGTGGCCTAGATTCTTATTATACAGTAGATGTGGCAATAATATAGGCTAGTAACTCAAACACAAGAGAGTTTTTTTGTACAACTCATGTTTTGAACTCATCTATTAGAAGCAGGGATTGATTCCAGATTTTCCATTTTCCTACTGTGTAATTCCGATACTAGATGGGTATCTCTTTCTGACATCAAAGGTTAAGCCTTTAGTCCATATGTACAAAGCTTTTTTAAGGTCCCAATCAGCCCGATTCACAGAATTGGGCTGTTTGCGACCAGAAAAAAAAATATTTTCTTATGTAACAAACCCTATCTTGTGATTTGGTAACCTATTACTGAATGATAAAATGGGTTAGTGATTCAGTGTTAGGAAGGGGGCGTATGAAGGAAGTCTCTTCGTAAGAGCGACATGCAGTGGTATGTATGAATGAATTGCGACTTACATGCAGCTGCAAAACATTTGCTTTTTGTTAGAAATTGGTTTTTTGGTTGGCAGTCAGGTTGCCCTCTGTCCAAGCAAGAACCCTCACTCTAGTCAGGGTAAGTCACACACAATCCAAAATCAGCCTGTGCCCACCCTCTGGTAGCTTGGCACGAGCAGTCAGGCTTAACTTAGAAGGCAATTGTCGCGCCGCGTGGTGCGGCGCGAGCCGAATGTTCGGCACAAGCCGGGCGTTCGGCTGGGGCCGCACAGCGCGTTTCTAAAACGCGGCGCGCCCCCAGCCTTTCATGCACTTTTCGAGGCCCCAGGCATTGCATTGGGCCTTGCTCTGTCGTTTTCCACCGCCTTGCTGGGGTCTCCTGACCCCTCTTACCTGTTCTTCTTTCTTCTTTCTTGTCCTCTTTCTTTTCTTCTTTCTGGGGTCTTTTTGTTGTACTTTTTTGATGTCTTCTTCCCTTCCCAGGTTACCTTTCTCTTCCCAGCATTCATTGTTCCCTATTCTCTATGGTTTCTATTCTGTTTTGTTCTATGTACCTCTCCCTGTCTAATATGGTGTCCTTTTACTTCCTGTGGGTCACTTCCTGTCTTTTGGTATATAAGGGCTGTGTTTTCTTCATTTCCTTGCGCTGCAACACTTTCTGCTCAGATAGTGTCTTCGCTCCTGATTTCCTCGCCTTTTTGGTTCTGGATTTCATCGCTCTGCGTTTCCTGAATTTTGTTCTTTTTGATTCCTGCTTTTTGTTCTTGTTTTTCAGGAGTCCTCCTGTTTAGAGGTTTATTCCCCTTTTGTTCTAAGGGTTTTTTTCCCTCTGGCGCTATTTTCTGAAGGCCACGGTCTGTTCTTGGCGTCTCCATCACCTACAGCACCGTGGCTACCAGAAAGAGTCGCCCCTTTTTGGGCCAAAGCCGAACATCGAAGATCCACGCCACTAGATCTGCAAATTCCAGGCGCAAGCAGCACGTGAGTCGTGACAGATTGCAGCGCCCAACCATTCCGACGTCCTCAAACACCATGGATAATACAGTGGCGGCTGCTGCAGATTCTGATCAATCTCTTTTGACCACGATTCAGCAACAAGCTCAGGAATTGCAACAACTACGCAATGAAAATGCTGCGTTACGACAGGCTTTGGCTCTCAGCACTAGTGATGTTCCGACTATCTCCGCTTCTACCCCTCGTTTCTCCGGTGAACCAACCAAGCTTCGTGAGTTCCTGGATGCATTAACGGTGTACTTCGCCTTCCGACCAACCCAATTCTCCCACGACAGGACCAAGGTGGGTTATCTCATCAGTGCCTTATCCGGTCCAGCCTTGGCCTGGGCAACCCCGATGGTGTCATCCAATGACCCAGTTTTGTCGGACTATTCCACCTTTGTGAGTCGCTTCAAACAAATGTTCAGTCGACCTGGATTGGAAGCCTCTGCAGAAGAAGCCTTATGCGACATTCACCAAGGCTCACAAGATGTTATGCAATATATAACCCGTTTTCGTCAGCTAGCAGCAGAGACCACTTGGGTGGAACGTACTCTGGTAACGTTATTTCGCAGAGGACTCAAAGAAGAAATAAAGGATGAACTAGTACATTCTACCAGAGTGGAAGATCTTCGTGGCCTGATGGATCAAGCACTGTCCATCGAATATCGTCTTCAGGAACGGAGATCGGAGAAGAGAAGGAGTAGAGGGTTCTCCCAGCCAAGTACCTCACGAGCTGGTCTGCAGCGTTCTGAGGAACCTCGCCCTCCTGCTAGAGACGTCGAAGGGGAACCCATGCAGGTAGATACTACCCGAGGTCCGCTCTCCGCCAGCGAGTGAGAAGACAGACGCAAGAAAGGGTTGTGCCTGTACTGTGGGTCTGCTGGTCACATAATTCGAAACTGTCCTGTACGTCCGCCCAGGCCATCGGGAAACACCACTTCCCGTCCTCTGTAAGAAGGGAGGGGACGGGATCTACAGCTATACCTTCCATCAGCTCCTTTAATGACAATACAACCTCCTTGTTCATTTTTCCTGTCTTGTTGCAACTTCCTGACGGTCGTCAAGAAGAGACTATGGCATTACTAGATTGTGGTGCTAGTGGAATATACATGGACCAGACGTGGGCTGCTACTCACCAAGTTCCTACACAATCTAAAGAAGTTCCCGAACAGGTGCACACCGTGGATGGATCCTTATTATCCTCTGGTCCAGTGGACACCACTACCCTGATGTTAAGTTTACAGATCGGAAACCATCAAGAACACATCTCTTTTGATCTTATCACGTCCCCCAACCATACCATTATTCTTGGAAGTCCGTGGTTCATCAGACATAATCCATATGTGAACTGGGTAACCCGGACAGTTTCCTTGTCTTCGCAATTTTGTCATGAAAACTGTTTTGCTTCCGACAAGTATTGGTCACCGAAAAGATCTATAGTCACTGAAAGTATTACTGGTTCTTCCATTAATACAGTCCAAGGAGTCCCTGAACACTATTTGGAGTTTCAAGATGTGTTCCAAAAACCATCCAAACCTGTGTTACCTCCACATCGAGACTACGATTGTGCTATTCCCTTAGAACCTGGCACAATCGTTCCTTTTGGGAAGATGTATTCCCTCACGGAACCTGAAAAAGAAGTTCTAAAAGAATATCTGGATGACAATGTCCAGAGTGGTCTTATAGTTCCCTCATCTTCTCCGGCTGGGGCTCCTCTCTTTTTTGTACCCAAGAAGACAAAGTATCTTCGTCCTTGCCTGGACTTTCGAGGTCTGAATAAGATAACCATTAAAGACCGTTATCCTTTGCCTCTCATCAGGGACATTCTAGAAGCAGTTAGAGGGGCTCAACGTTTTACTAAACTTGATCTGCGAGGAGACTATCACCTTTTACGCATAAAAGAAGGAGATGAGTGGAAGACAGCTTTCAGGACCCCATTTGGTCACTTTGAATACAGAGTTATGCCGTTTGGTCTCACTAATGCCCCCGCAATCTTCCAGAGATTTATGGATTCAATGTTTTCTGACCTTCTGAACCAGACTGTGGTCATTTACCTAGATGATATTCTGATTTATTCCAGAGATCCTGAACTCCATTCGTCCCATGTGAAACAAGTCCTTCAAAGACTCCGGGCACATCAACTATTTTGCAAACCAGAAAAATTTGAGTTCGACAAGACGGAGGTTAAATACCTGGGTTATCATTTAAGTTCCACAGGCATAGCTATGGACCAAGAAAAAGTACAAGCGATTCTAGACTGGCCTTCTCCTTCTTCTATTAAAGAAACACAATGTTTTTTAGGATTAGCAAACTTTTATCGGCAGTTTATATTGGACTTTGCAAAACAAACTAGCCACATAACACATACCTTAAAGAAGGAGAATTTAACGAAAGGGTTTATCTGGACTGAGGCGGCTGAAACAGCCTTTCAAGGTTTAAAGAAAGCTTTCACACAAGCTCCCATCTTACGGCATCCAGATACCAACAAACAATTTATTGTTGTCACCGACGCTTCTGAAAGAGTCATCGGAGCTGTCTTACTCCAACAACAAGAGGATGATGGTCTTGAACATCCTGTTTTCTATTTGTCTCATATCCTCTCTACAGCAGAACAACATTACTCTGTACTTGAAAGGGAATTATTGGCTTTGAAAACAGCCTGCCTAGAGTGGAGACAGTTTCTGATGGGTTCCAAAGAGCCTTTTGAGGTTAGAACAGACCACCGTAACCTACAATGTTTACGAAATTTTGTGTGCCAGAATAGTCGCCAGGCTCGTTGGGCCTTTTTCTTCAGTCAGTATGATTTTTACGTCACCTATATTCCTGGATCTCAAAACATTCTGGCTGATGCTCTGTCTCGTCGTTATCCAGATTGTACTCCTTCGCCATCTCAGTATCTACTGGAACCTAGTAAGATCATTGGAGTGGCTCAATCTTTTCTGGAGGAAGTACAACTGGAATACACCAAACTATCGGACCACGAAGTAGAGAACCTAAGACCTTTGTTGAATAAGAGACAAGGATTCCATTATTATCAGAACTTGATATTCCTCCCTACTGACAGAGTGAAAGAAAAAGCATTACAAATGTGCCATGATTCACCGGTGGCTGGTCATAGAGACATCAAGGCCACACAAGAACTTCTCTCACGGTTTTTCTGGTGGCCTACCTGGAAGCAGGATGTTGAAAGATATGTTCAGGCTTGTCCTATTTGTGCTCAAGTCAAGATTCCCCGTACCAGACCTGCAGGATTGCTACAGCCCTTGCCTGTTCCGCCAGCTCCATGGCACACCATCTCTACCGATTTCATGTGTTCGCTCCCACCTTCAGCAGGAAACCGGGTTATCATGGTCACTGTGGATTCCTTTACTAAGATGGCTCATTTCACTGCCCTAAAAAGGCTGTCTACATCTCAAGAACTAAGCCAGATATTTATTGATCATATCTTCCGCCTTCATGGACTTCCACATACCATTATATCTGATAGAGGACCCCAGTACATTTCCCGGTTTTGGAGGTATTTCTGTAAGACACTCAATATCAACAGAGCCCTGTCATCGGGGTTCCATCCACAGACCAATGGACAGACCGAACGTCTGAACCAAGGACTAGAGCAATACCTTCGCTGTTTTTGCAATTCAACCCAAAGCAACTGGAACACTTATCTCCCTATTGCTGAATTTTCCTACAATAATACTGTCCACAGTGCTTCCAAGGTCACTCCTTTTTTCTGCTCTTATGGTTTTCATCCTACCTCCTTTCCTACTTCTCCTCAATCCACCTCTCCTTTGCCCGCTATTACTCACCTCTCCAAACGACTTTTACAGATCCATAGACTAATTCGATCCAATCTGTTACAAACCAAAAGATATATGAAGAAGGCTGCAGACAAGAAACGTGGAACCACTCCAGACTATCACCCGCAAGATAAAGTCTGGCTCTCATCCAAATTCATACCCTCACGTCTTTCTCTGAACAAGTTCACACCTCGTTACTACGGACCTTTCCGTATTCTTCAGCTGATCAATCCTGTCACTGTCCGTCTTCGCTTACCTCATACTTGGAAGATTCATCCCGTCTTTCATGTTTCCCAGCTCAAACCTTACGTACCTGACCCTTTCTCTCGTCAGTTTCCTTGTCCTCCTCCTGTGTTGGTGAACGATGTTCCTGAATATGAGGTACAGGAAATCTGTGACTCTCGTCTATTTCACAGACGGCTTCAATATCTGATTCATTGGAAGGGTTATCCTCTCAGTGAATGCTCTTGGGAAGATGCATCTTCTGTTCACGCTCCTCTCCTGATTCAACGCTTTCACCATTTATTTCCTCTCAAACCTGGGCCTTCGGGAGGGGGACCTACTGTCGCGCCGCGTGGTGCGGCGCGAGCCGAATGTTCGGCACAAGCCGGGTGTTCGGCTGGGGCCGCACAGCGCGTTTCTAAAACGCGGCGCGCCCCCAGCCTTTCATGCACTTTTCGAGGCCCCAGGCATTGCATGGGGCCTCGCTCTGTCGTTTTCCACCGCCTTGCTGGGGTCTCCTGACCCCTCTTACCTGTTCTTCTTTCTTCTTTCTTGTCCTCTTTCTTTTCTTCTTTCTGGGGTCTTTTTGTTGTACTTTTTTTATGTCTTCTTCCCTTCCCAGGTTACCTTTCTCTTCCCAGCATTCATTGTTCCCTATTCTCTATGGTTTCTATTCTGTTTTGTTCTATGTACCTCTCCCTGTCTAATATGGTGTCCTTTTACTTCCTGTGGGTCACTTCCTGTCTTTTGGTATATAAGGGCTGTGTTTTCTTCATTTCCTTGCGCTGCAACACTTTCTGCTCAGATAGTGTCTTCGCTCCTGATTTCCTCGCCTTTTTGGTTCTGGATTTCATCGCTCTGTGTTTCCTGAATTTTGTTCTTTTTGATTCCTGCTTTTTGTTCTTGTTTTTCAGGAGTCCTCCTGTTTAGAGGTTTTTTCCCCTTTTGTTCTAAGGTTTTTTTTCCTTCTGGTGCTATTTTCTGAAGGCCACGGTCTGTTCTTGGCGTCTCCATCACCTACAGCACCGTGGCTACCAGAAAGAGTCGCCCCTTTTTGGGCCAAAGCCGAACATCGAAGATCCACGCCACTAGATCTGCAAATTCCAGGCGCAAGCAGCACGTGAGTCGTGACAGCAATGTGTAAAGCATTTGTGCAATAAATCATACAATACCATAATATAACACCACAAAAATACACCACACAGTGTTTAGAAAAATATATAAGATTTATCTGGGTATTTGCAGGTCAAAACGATCAAAGATGCAATATGAATTTGTAAGATATCACTGAAAAGTGATATAAAGTGTCTTAAGTCTCTTTCAAGCACAAAGTACCTGGTTTCTGGTGGAAAATCTCCTCAGAGGGCCACAGGAGAAGAGATACGTGGAAAAATGGTGTGTGCGTCGATTTCTTCCCAGCACACACGGACTTGCGTTCTTATTTTTCATGCGGGGAAGTCGTGCGTCGTTTTCCGGCGCGTGGACAGTCTCTTTCTATGGATCGTAGGGATTACCAGATGTCCCAGGTCTGTTCGTGGATTCTCCTGCTTGTTTTCCGGCTGCGCGTCGTTCCGCGGGGCTGTGCGTCGAAATTTCACTCTCACGCCAGGCGCCACATCGATTTCTCCTTGGAAGTCGGGCGGCGTTGTCCTTGTGCGGCCGTGCGTCGAAGTTCCGGTCGCCCCGAAGGCGTCGCTTCGATCAGCGTCGGTGTGCAGTGTTTTTCTCACCGCAGAACAAGCTGTGTGTTGAAAATTTCGACGCACGGAGCATCCAAGTGAAAAAGAGAAGTCTTTTTGGTCCTGAGACTTCAGGGAACAGGAGGCAAGCTCTATCCAAGCCCTTGGAGAGCACTTTCACAGCCAGACAAGAGTTCAGCAAGGCAGCAGGCCAACAGCAAGGCAGCAGTCCTTTGTAGAAAGCAGACAGGTGAGTCCTTTGAGCAGCCAGGCAGTTCTTCTTGGCAGGATGTAGTTTCTGGTTCAGGTTTCTTCTCCAGCAAGTATCTGATGAGGTAGGGCAGAGTGCCTGTTTTATACTCAAATGTGCCTTTGAAGTGGGGGAGACTTCAAAGAGTGGATAAGAAGTGCACCAGGTCCCCTTTCAGTTCAATCCTGTCTGCCAGGGTCCCAGTAGGGGGTGTGGCAGTCCTTTGTGTGAGGGCAGGCCCTCCACCCTCCCAGCCCAGGAAGACCTATTCAAAATGCAGATGTATGCAAGTGAGGCTGAGTACCCTGTTTTGGGGGTGTGTCTGAGTAAATGCACAAGGAGCTGTCAACTAAACCTAGCCAGACATGGATTGAAGGGCACAACAAGATTTTAGTGCAAAGAAATGCTCACTTTCTAAAAGTGGCATTTCTAGAATAGTAATATTAAATCAGACTTCACCAGTCAGCAGGACTTTATATTACCATCTGGCCATACTAAATATGACCTTCCTGCTCCTTTCAGATCAGCAGCTGCCACTTCAACAATGTATGAGGGCAGCCCCATTGTTAGCCTATGAAGGGAGCAGGCCTCACAGTAGTGTAAAAACTAATTTAGGAGTTTTACACTACCAGGACATATAACTACACAGGTACATGTCCTGCCTTTTACCCATACATCACCCTGCTCTAGGCGTTACCTAGGGCACACATTAGGGGTGACTTATATGTAGAAAAAGGGGAGTTCTAGGCTTAGCAAGTACTTTTAAATCCCAAGTCGAAGTGGCAGTGAAACTGCACACACCGGGCCTTGCAATGGCAGGCCTGAGACAAGGTTAAGGGGCTACTGAAGTGGGTGGCACAACCAGTGCTGCAGGCCCACTAGTAGCATTTAATCTACAGGCCCTAGGCACATATAGTGCACTCTACTAGTGACTTATAAGTAAATTAAATAGCCAATCATGGATAAACCAATCAATAGTACAATTTACACAGAGAGCATATGCAGTTTAGCACTGGTTAGCAGTGGTAAGGTGCCCGAAGGTCAAAAGCCAACAACAACAGGTCAGAAAAAATAGGAGGAAGGAGGCAAAAAGTTTGGGGATGACCCTGTCAAAAAGCCAGGTACGACACTTTTCAACACCAATTTCAATTTGGTGGGCTCCCTTCCCATTTGTGAATGGTCATAAAAACGTTTTTTAAGAGCAGGAAGTGGTCTCATGGATTACTACCTACTCTTTAAAAATGAAAAAACTTTTCATTTTTAATTTTGAAACACATTCTGTTTTCCTTTAAAGAAAGCGGGCTGCATTTATGATTAAAAAAAGTGTTGCTTTGTTTAAAAGGAAACACAGACATGGTGGTCTGCTGGCACCAGGAGGCCACCATCCCTGTGTTTTTAGTGATTCCCAATGGGTCGTAAATTGCAACCTACCTCATGCATATTGATGAGTTAGGCCCATTTGCGACCTACTTCTAAATGTGTCTGAGGGACATTAGTACTAAATGTGTTTGAGGGACATTAGGACATCACTGTTTGCAATTTCCTAACTGTGAATCGCAAAGATTAGCAATAAGGAAATCCCAAAAACAAAGCTATGCACAATTGGCCCTTTGTCTTTAATTCTTGGTGGATGAGATTAGAGCACTGGAGACAGGTACAATCCACGTTTTATTTTTGCCAGTTTCATATAATGGTAATTTTGCCTGTAGACATACGAGAACTTCCATTCACACAGACTACTACTCATTTTTTTCAGCACAGGGAGTCTTCTCAGGATTTACTAGGTGCTCATCGAAAGCCTCGATTCGAACCTGACTCTCCATGTTCAATGGTCAGCAGCTCCACCAACTAGGCCTCATCACCTCATATGAAAGCTCAGCTCATTTTGGGATGGTGATTCCAAGAGGATCTTGAGCTGAGCCAGATCCATGCATCTGTCTGGATCCCAGCTTGAGATTCAGTTGGCCTCCAAACTCTAGTGTGGACGTGCATGTAACAAAACACTCTGTAACTATTTTGTTGGTCTTTCACCTACAGACAACTACATGCAATATTTAATGGGCACATTCTAAATGAAAAATAAATGCAAGTTACACTGTCGGAATTGCATTGTTCTTCAAGGAAAGTTCACTTGTTCAATGCAATCACTGCAGATATCTAAGTGTGCAGCCAGATGGTCACTGATGTGAATTGTGGCTGGAACACTGAGGAATAGTGACATGCTATGAGGTCCCAGCCTGTGAAAGAAAGCCCTGTGAGTATGTCCTTCATTAGTTTAAACAATGTATTACATACAGCAGAAGATAGGCTGCCGCACTAACAAGGCCTGTGGGCTGGTTGTTTGCGACACTGTGACTAAACACATTGATTTAAATACTTGTATGATCCATTGTCTTTGTACACAGATACACATATAGAAGCTGGCAAAGCTAGAGAACACAGATACACATACACAAGTTGGCAAAGCCAGAGCACACAGATACACATACAGAAAAACACAGACACACATACAAAAGCTGGCAAACCCAGAGAATACAGATACACATACACAAGCTGGCAAACCCAGAGAACACAGATAGACCCCTATTCTTAGTAAAAAGGCTACATATATCTTTCAGAGTGTGGTTTTAGGAGACTGTTTTAATCTGTTTGTGTGATTTAATTGTGCTTAAAAGCTGTCTGCCCCCCTGTATTTTTGCCTTCCAAAAAGCCCGATTTTTGAGTGTGCGCCCAGCACTATTGCAGTGTTTGTCTCTTAAACAATCTCCCCCTTACCTGGAAAGTAGACTCTGCTAGCTTGGAAGTGTGGATTCAGCCTGTCTGTATCCAAGGAGATACTGAATAGAGCAGCAGTTGCCTTCCCCCTGGCCACAGGGACAGGAGTTTAGTTAACTTGCTCCTTATCTAGTTTCTTCGTGGTTGTTGCATATGCTGTTGTGATTGGTTGTTGGGAGATGGTGTTTCATTGGTTGCTAGCTCCAGGGATGCTGTTATGATTGGTGGATAGGGCTGAGATTCTGATTGGCTGTTGGTTCTAGGGCTGTGATTGGTGGATAGGGCTGGGATTCTGATTGGCTGTTGGCTCTAGGGCTGTGATTGGTGGATAGGGCTGAGATTCTGATTGGCTGTTGGTTCTAGGGTTGTGATTGGTGGACAGGGCTGGGATTCTGATTGGCTGTTGGTTCTAGGGTTGTGATTGGTGGATAGGGCTGGGATTCTTATTGGCTGTTGGTTTCTAGGGTTGTGATTGGTGGATAGGGCTGGGATTCTGATTGGCTGTTGGTTTCTAGGGTTGTGATTGGTGGATAGGGCTGGGATTCTGATTGGCTGTTGGTTTTAGGGCTGAGGGCTGTGATTGGTGGTCAGGAATAGGGCTGTGACTTGTGAATAGGGCTGGGTCTTCCATTAGTTGACTAAATCAGGGTTTAAAATAGGATTGGCTAGGGTTAGGACCAGCTTCCTATTGGCCGTTAGGGCTATAAAAGGCCAGGATTCAGGGCGTCTTAGCCCGGGCGTCGAGGCAAAGGGCGGAGAGGACAAGGGCAGCTGTCTGTTTGGGCCTGTTCGGGACAGGTAGGGACTAGGGACTAGGGCCAGAAATGCTGCCCAATTCATATTTCACCAGGAATGGTTTCTACCCCAACACATCCCTCAACATGCAAACACATTATCTGCAAAGATATCAAACTTATGCATCACAAACTGACAGCAGACAGCTTGCATTGCCCCACCACCCAACACAATACCCTACATACAACACATATACACATACCCCCCATAACTACTACAGTCAAACATCTTCATTCTCACAGCAAACACTACTCTGTCCCCTCCCACTAATACTACCTGCCACCACCCACACAATACAAAACTACAACATACAATTCTCTCAGTTTCAGTCTCCCAGATACACACTCTCTGCTCATACTAACCAAAAACACTATCCACTGTTCGCTCCACACAGACCGCCTGTCTTCATAACAATGCCCAAACCCTGCCTTCAAACACATCATCTACAAACACTCTTCCCCTCTCCTCACCAATTACACACACCCATACAATCCCCACATTTCACTCCACCACTCATATTACCTCTTCCAGTCATCTCAACTAATACTTATTTCCCTGACACACACCCATCACCTCTTACACACCTCATACATTCATCTCCAAAACACATCAACACCCCAACAAACACTCAAATTCCACTTAGCAGCACTAACTCACATACAAATCCCTCACCAAAAACAACTACACCAATTGCCCCTCTCATTATTCCACAAAAACAATACCGACCACAAACATCAGCACATCAAAGCAACACAAACTTACATTACACTCATCATCATACCCACTCCCACCCCCAGGACTACACAAAGGATACAAATTCCATCCTATCTCCACCCCTACCCCCCCACTCTTCACAAACACCTACCACAAGCACCCCATCCCAGCAACCTTCATTCACTCACCTCTCCTCCATTGCACAATTTAGAGCCTTACATCATGATCCACATGCTCCTCCACCACCCCTAACCCATACTCCATCCACACTAAACAAACGCAAACAAAATAAAAAACATCATAGCAACCTCACATCCCCTTGTTTGTTACATAATAAAACTACCCTACAAAAAACACTACACTCCTCATGGCTCTCTCAGCCACCAAGTCCACCACCCACACACACAGACCCAACAAAATGCCTCCTTAACCTGCTGGAAGAGGAACACTATGTTGAAAAGCAAGACAATTGTGAGCCTCAAACAGTTATCACAACTAGCAACACTCCTGCTTCAAGCTCACATTATACTACTTACCCTTCTACTAAACAAAACAACACTACCACTAACACACCTTATCTAAACTGCCAGCTCATAAATGCTCGATCACTCTCAAAAAACAAGCACCACATCTACGACCTGCTCACAGACACACAACCTGACTTACTATTCATTACGGAATCCTGGTTGGGAGATGACATGGCCCCAGTGTTGCACGAAGCCCTTCCTCCGGGCTATCAAACCATCACACAAAACCGTATAGGCAAGAGAGGAGGTGGACTAGCTATTATATTCAAACAGGCAATGAACCTCAGTAAAACAGACAACATCTCCATACAAGGTTGTGAAGCCCTCCTTACCAGATGCCACCCTACTCCAACTTCCTCCTGTAACTTTCTCCTCCTTTACAGACCTCCACCTAACAACTCCACTTTCCCAGATGCTTTTCTTGACACAGTCTCAAACCTTATTACACTATACTCCAATCTATGCATTCGTGGGGATCTAAACATTTGGTTTGACAAACCCAATATGCCCCATCCAAAAGCTATCACCACTGGCCTACTCGCATTGAACCTACATCAGATTGTACACAATCCCACACACATCGCTGGTCACATCCTAGATGTCATTTTTGCTAAGCCTGAACTCGTTACTATTCATAGCATCACACCAACCACCTGGTCAGACCACCATCTGATAACTTTCCGACAGACAACTCCACAAATCAACACACCCCACAACCACTTACATACATACACCTATCGACCATGGAGCAAACACAATTTGGATCACTTAGAAACACAACTAACAGCAAACACAGATCTAGATACAATTAATTCTGTACCAAAACTTTATGAGTGGCTACAGGAAGCTTTTGATGTCCTAATACCACTCAGAAAAACTAAACATGACAAAAGAAAACCAACACCTTGGAGAAACACAGAACTTAAAAAGATAAAGCAACAAATCAGAAAGTTGCAGCGGACCTGGCTCAAAACAAACAACAGTCAAGCCAAACTGCAGCTACACAAACTTAACGGGATATACAAATCATCAATCAAAAAAGCTAAAAAAAGATACTACTCAGACAGAATTCAAAATGCTCAATCTACAACCAAGGAATTTTATAAAATTCTCAATGAATTTCGAAAACCTACATGCATGGAAGGAAGTCATCCCACCACTCAAGATTTCACAAACAAATTGTCAACTCACTACACAACCAAGGCAGACACATTGGACTCCTATTTAAAACAGAAGAAAACCATCAGCACCAACCCCTTTACTAAAATACCCTTTAAGAATAAACCATCCCAACCTCTACAGTCCTTCAAACAAATATCCCAGGATGAATTTATGGATTTGGTCAAAGCAAGCAGACCTTCTGGTTGCCCTTCTGACCCTTGCCCACCACAAATCTTCAAGAACACCCTGCTATCTACTTCTGCTGCCACACCTGTAAGAAGAATCATCAATAACTCTTTAACTTCAGGAACTTTTCCTACAGACCTGAAAAAGGCATACATACGACCATTATTAAAGAAAACAAACCTAGACCCGCAAGACCCCAACAACTACAGACCTATCACAAATGGACCTTTCCTGGGCAAATTGATAGAAAGAGCAGCATTCGCCCAGATGTCACAATTCATTGAAGACAATTCTATACTTTCAGACTTCCAAACTGGATTCCGCCCAGGAAGAAGCACTGAATCGGCACTCATGGCAATCTGGGACGATCTTAAAAACACAGTCGACCGAAATGGAGTTGCTGCACTACTTCTCTTGGACCTCTCAGCTGCCTTTGATACGGTTGACCATGACACCCTAACTCAAAGACTCCACGAAGCCGGCATACAAGGGATTGCTCTCGACTGGATTACTTCCTATCTCCAAAAAAGAGCGAATATCATCCACTCACCCCCCTTCTCATCCGAACCCTACCTCACAAAAACAGGGGTCCCCCAAGGGTCAATCATCTCACCTTTGCTTTTTAACATCTACATGATATCTTTACCAGAACTGATTAATGATTTCCATCTCACATGCTACAACTATGCAGATGACACACAAATACTATTTCAATTAGAAGACCCCAAAAACATTGAAAACTCACAAATCTTCAGTTGCCTCAGAGCCGTTGATCAGTGGATGACCTGGAGCCATCTCAAACTAAATACCTCCAAAACAGAAATACTCATATGTGGTGACTGGAAAAATTATGACCCTCTGTGCATCTGGCCTGACGATCTCGGACCACCTCCTCAATTATCCAAGGAAGTTAAAAACCTAGGAATCACCATGGATTCCAAGCTAACTATGAATGCCCAAGTAGACAAGTTAGCACGCACAAGCTTCATCACCTTAAAGACTTTACGACGCATCTTCCCCCACCTCGGATTTCCACACAAGGTGCAAGCTACTATCTCACTTGTATTATCCAAACTGGATTATGCCAATAGCCTCTACCATGGATCATCTCTATCTGTTATGAAAAAACTACAACGTATCCAGAATTCCGCAGCCAGGCTACTACTACATATAAAGCCGCAAGCCCACATCTCCCCTGCCTTGAGAGCACTACACTGGTTACCCGTTGCCAGAAGATGCACTTTCAAGCTGCTTTGTATCACCCACAAAGCTATACATGGAACAGGACCGCTTTTTATCAGAAATAAAATTACCAAATACATCCAACAAAGAACCCTCCACTCAAGACTGGCACCCCACCTTAGAACACCACCATACAAGAAAAAGACTGTAGGTGGTAAATCCTTCTCCGTCCAAGCAGCCAAACTATGGATTTCATTACCCCCAACTATAAGAGCCACAAATAACTTTCTTGTTTTCAGAAAACTACTCAAGAGTTGCCTCTTTCCTTCATAACCACCTTTTTCAAACAACTATGAACTGCATATGCCTATGTGGATAAATATTTTTTTCAGATTATATGTATATTTCTATTTATTTATAGTTTCTTTGGAAAATATGTATTGCTACTGTCATAACAATAAAATACACACACACACTCTTTTAAACCTGTCTGACTAAGTATTTTTTACCCATGATTCTAATTATGTATTGTAAATGCATATGTGTGTGTATTCATGTGCGTGTGTGTGTATAAATGTATAAATATATATATATGTGTATGTATGTGTATATGTTGTTTCTGTGCTTGGCATGTTTGTGGATCATTGCATGGCTACTGGTTTTTGGGTTGTTATACTAGATATCTATGAATTTCTGCTCTCATGTTATCACACTTATCTACTCATCACTCTTATGTCATGTCTCTATCAAACTATCCTCCATTCTCACTCTGACTCATCCCAAATCCCTTCGACCACTTTCATCTCCTAAATATCTCTGCCTAAGCTCTTCCCTCCACCTCCACATCTAACTCACCAAACCTCACTCTACCTCTGTGACCTCCCACACAACCCTACTAAATTCTCCTGCATTCATCTCACCCTGCTACTATGCTCTCCCTAACCCTTCCACATACTCTTCCCCCTCCGCCCCCCTTTATTCATCCCAAGCCTTTGGGTTGAGTAAATGAAGGATATACTCCCAATTAACACTTCTGGATTTCTTTCCTCCTCCACCCCTACATTACTCCAGTCAATCTAACTAACAAACTCTCATATCCGCGGCTCAAATTAACTCATAATAATACTAAAACTGTACTCATTATTAAATGATACTAATCCATCACTAATTCTGGTTGGGTTCCGGAGTAGCGTGCTACTCATCGAAAAGCGCTTCGACGCCTCGTCAGGGGTAGTAAGCGCTATATAAATACAATTACAATACAATTACAATACAATACAATACATACAGAAGCTGGCAAACCTAGAGAACACAGATACACTCACAAGCTGGCAAAGCTAGAGAACACAGATACACACACAGAAGAACACAGATACACATGCAGAAGCTGGCAAAGCTAGAGAATACAGATACACATACACAAGCTGGCAAACCCAGAGAACACAGATACACATACACAAGCTGGCAAACCCAGAGAACACAGATACACATACACAAGCTGGCAAACCCAGATACACATACAGAAGCTGGCAAAGCCAGAGAACACAGATACACACACAGAGGCTGGCAAAGCTATAGAACACAGATACACATACAGAAGCTGGCAAAGCCAGAGAATACAGATAAACATTCACAAGCTGGCAAAGCCAGAGAACACAGATACACATATAGAAGCTGGCAAATCTAGAGAACACAGATACACATATACAAGCTGGCAAACCCAGAGAACACAGATATACATACAGAAGCTGGCAAACCTAGAGAACACAGATACCCATACACAAGCTGGCAAAGTCAGAGAACACAGATACACATACACAAGCTGGCAAAGCTAGAGAACACCGATAGACATACAGAAGAACACAGATACACATGCAGAAGCTGGCAAAGCTAGAAAACACAGATACACATACACAACCTGGCAAACTTAGAGAACACAGATACATATACAGAAGCTGGCAAAGCTAGAGAACACAGATACACATACACAAGCTAGCCTTTCAAGGGCACACACACAGGAAATATACAGATAGTTACACATGCACACACACAAACAAAATTCCAGAAGTATAATAAATTTTAATGTTGGAAATGTGCCCTTTTTTGCAGGGTCATTCTATTTTGTTGCCTTATTGCTGAAGCCTATTTTTGCTGGCTTTGGAATTCAGCGCACTTTACCCCTGCTAACCTGTGGCGAAGAGCTTGTGCTCCTCCTGTCAACATGGTAACATTGATATACTGCTGATTGGCATACCTTACCTACAGGCCCCTAGTATATGGTACCCACAGTGTACCCAGAACCTACCAGTTAAATTACACCCGGGGGCTGCAGTATTTTATGTGCCAACCATTGTAGTGACACAATAAGTCTGTCTCCAGGCCTAGCACGGTAGCCTGGCTGTGTATTTTAAACTGCCAATTCAACTTGTCAAAATAAACCCATTTCACAGGCCTAAACCTTCCTTTCATATGTTAATAAGTCACTCCTAAGATAGACCTTATTGCCCATAGGGTAGGGTAGAAGTTTACTATTCTCCGTGTCCTTACATTGAAAAAACATAAAACCTAATTTGACTGAAGCAATTGCACACTGGGAGGGTTGTTTTTGCAAAGGGTAATAAATCATTAATTTATATTAAAATTCTAGGAAATTACTGAAAAAACCACAAAGGTTAAAATAACGCATAGTAAGTTGTGATAAAAAGATCTGTTTTTCTTTTTTTTAAAAGTCCTTAGAAATTCACTGAAAAGTCTAAAGGTTAAAATAATGTTATAGTTAGGTGAATATGTCAGTGACAACTTTAATGTTTTGAACTAAAAAACACATAAATTCACCAGTTACATTTAGCAGAGCTAGAGTATAACTTGCGCCCCAGCCATGCACTGCTTATGACCTACATATTACATCACTTGTGACATGGTCTATGATATCATTTATGATATCACTGATAACATCTCAAATTACATCACTGAGGACATCACTGATGGCATTATCCAAGCTTCTTTTACACACATTGTTCTAAAAACCAATATGGCATTAGAGGCCTGAAAGTAAATGCAAAATAGCTCACAATAATATGGAGCATCATCACTGCTATCATACATAAAACTACATCGGTGAGGCAAGCTTGTCTTATGTGCAACATTGACCTTACATCATACACTTCATGGGTAGCCGAGTTCATGTTGACTATCAACCACAGATAAAAGGGCAACCTGTACTGTACGCTGTGTTCAGTCTGTATACAACGGTTTCAGGTTCCTCCAGAAACCCAAGACCTGCTACACAAATAATGCTGTACTATGGACAGTCTTTACCTGTATCAACCCCCTCTCTGTCACTGAACCTACTTTGAGAAATGAAGTGGCTATGAATAGAAAAGTGAGCACTGTTAACACTGTTTACTCTATGGATAGAGTTTACTCTATAACACACTGTTTGCAGAGAGATTCTCATGCGAAATACACCACGGAGTATTAAAGTGTATCTACTAAGAACACTGTACACTCTATGCAAAACGTGTCCTAAGAGTGACTATTCACTTAGAAAAACAAGGTCTATAGATCATAGTACCTGCAACCTTCATTCTGTGCTGAGAACTTTACAGGTAACCCATCTTCTGAAGTAAAAGAAACACATGTACATAGGTTAGTGCCTGGTGCACAGTCTTAAATTTTAGGTAGAAATGGTCATGCTGAGGTGATTCTGTCTAATACTTCAAGGCAGCTGAAATATTTAATATGTTTTACTTAGTATCTACTACATAGAATCTTTGCCTTGTTGGAAATGTTTTCAGCAAAGCCAAAAGACCTGTGTGGAACCTGCACACAGAGTTACTCTTCAGTACAAAGATTTATAACATGGTCAATACCTCTACACAGTTTTGTTGCATTAGGAGCACATGTTTTGTAAACACACCATTTAGATGGACCCAGGCTGTACAAAACTAGGTGGAAAAGTAATATGGTATTTATCTGCCACCATGTTTAACTATACACCAAACTTACACACTCATTGGATGATGTCATCAGTGATGTCAGATCAGTGCATGGCAGGGGTACAAGTTATAGCTTTGCCAACTATAACTGGTGAATACCTACGGTTGTTTGAGTTCAAAATGTTAATGTTGTCACTGGCATAGTCACCTAACTATAACGTTGCTGTAAACATTGTTTTTTTCAGTGGATATATATATGTACATACGTATGTGTGTACATAAATAGGTATTTATTCATAAATATATATATATATATATATATATGTATATATATATATATATATTTATATATATGTATATATATATATATAAATAAATACGTACATACGTATGTATGTCCTTGGGACCACATCCTTCTGGGCAAAAACAACTTGCCTCACATGCCTCACCCCTTCCTGAGCCTCTTAAGACTCTGGGGACCCCATCCTCGAGACCGGCTGAAGTAGCCTGTCCAAGGGACACTACCCCCAGTATAGAGTAGTTTCCCTGCCTGTATCAGCATGGTAAGGGAATTATATGTTTGCCCCTGCCTGGCAGGAGCATTTTTAAATCTCCTGCCAGGCTTTAGCAAACATGCCTTCGATGCTTGCAGTAGTGCAGGCAGAGAAGGTGTGTCTGCTCCCAGCCGGCTGGGAATTTAAACGTTCCCGCCTGGTGGAGGCAGAATTTTGTTTCTCTTATCACACTGATGCAGGCAGGGAAACACAGATTGCTCCCGCCCAGTGGGAGCAAACAAAAATAGCTTCTCTTGAGCAATGCCAGTTCCTGCACTATGCAGGTTGCATGCTGGGGCTGTGTGGGACCTGGGACTCCCCCAGCGGCCCGCCTTTTGTCTTTTGTGGTTGCCCCAGGTGGGCTACGGGACACCTACCTCTGACCTCAAGGGATGGGGCTCCCTGGGCCAGAGAAGTATCAGGTAGGTGGGCTGAATGCTCCTCCCCTTAATAATGTAATTTAGCCTCAGAGGATGAGGGCCTATTAAGGATCGGAGAGGAGGGCTGCACAAACCTCCTCCCATTTTGTATTGCATTTGGCCCCAGAGGATGGCTTCCAGGGGCCTAATGAGAATCGAGGAGGGGGGACAGACACCCTGCCCCTTAATATCAGAATTTGTCCCTGGGAGAATGGGTCCCCCTGTCCTAAAAAGGATCAAGGTGGGAGAGCACATCCCTTGCCCCTTTTGTATTGCATTTGGCAATGTGGATAGACTAATTAGACTTGGGGATGGAGGCTGCATGTCACTTCCCTTAATATTAGAATTAGGATGAGGTTCCCATGCCCTAATAAGGCTTGGGGAGGGGAAATGACCTGTCCCCCTCTCCTTAATAATAGAGTGCAGCCCTGAGGATGGAGACCCTGGGGCCTAAGGAGGATCGAGGAGGGGGGACATACGCCTCTGCCCTTTAATATTAGAATTTGGTCCTAGGGATGGGGTCAAATGACCAATAACAACAAAAAGCCAAAGAAACTTGAGAAAGAAATTGAATACCCATATTAACAGTGAAGTCAAGCCAAACTAATGTAAGGCTACAGGAAAGTTAATGACTTATATAGAACTAATTGTCTCTGTGGGTCCCGTTCAGTCGAGGTTGAAAAGCTTCAAATGTGATGTGGTGCCAGCAGTGCATAAAAAAGTTTATGAGCCTCATTTAAATTTAGTCTGACACAGTCCTCCTCCACAAATGCCACATTTGTGTGGTGGGGGGGGGGGGATACCCTGTCACCAAACGGACGGTCTGCTAGCTCTATTTAGAGGTGAGAAGAACCTCGTGTTTTTGCTGCCAGTGCCAGTGCTGGCTCCACCGGCAGACTTGTGGCTGTCTATGGGAGCACTGGGGCCCATTCACCCTATATGGGGTGAATGGTCTGATTCACTTTATTTACTCTAGAAAACTTCAGGAAAAGCCTGGTGGTTCCAAACAGACAAAAAGAAAAATTACACCCAGGTGGAATCTGGCTTTTGTATTTCAGTAGTTATTTATCCCACAAATTGGGATCAGATATTTGGGAAGGCTTTCACTCTACTCCAAAATTGATGCCAGGTTTATGGGTATCTCTTGACATTTTGAGAGTGGCATTCCTAGTATGATTGGTGCAATTTTCAAGCTGGTGTGGAATTAATCCTAAAATTCCCAAACCAGGCATACTCCTTTTTCAGCAGTGAGGCATTTCCATGTGGTCTGTGACTATTTTATCTCACATGCCCCCTTCACTTATATTCCAACATGTCACTTACCCTCACTTTGTGTGAATGTTTCCTCTTTCATGAGTTACTAGACTGAAGGATAAGTTAACCAATGAGTCATAAAATACTTATAATAATATGTGCATTTTGCCTGTGACCTACTGCTGGTCTACCTGAGAATAACCAGCCTTTAGCACCTAGATTGTTCTTCTTGTTAAACTTGATAAACCAATCAGTTACATTTTTTAGCTATTGATTTTGATAAGAGAATGTGCATTAATAGATGCTGGACAAAAGCAGGAAATTTATTTTCTGAAAAAGTGATATCACAGTAAGTGTTCATAAACACACCTATGCACATTCTGGTGTCAAACTTCAGAACTGTCACTAGAAGATAACAAAATACACTACTAATGAATTTTGACCTTACCTTGCACCACAGTATGTAGAACATTTGCTTGCAATAACGTGAGTTATTTCCCGCCGTGTTCAGGCTGGCAGTCTTTTCATCGACTGCCAGCCCCCTGGAAACCCCGCCGGCCGTATTATGTTTTCCCCGCCAGGCCGGCGGGGAACATGGCCGTAACATTGAGTGCGGCTCCATTAGGCCAATGTTGGTGTGCGGCGGGTGCAGCAGCACCCGTCGCGCATGTCTCTGCCCGTAAATTGGGCAGTGACATGCGCGATGGGGGCCTGCACGAGGGCCCCTGCACTGCTCATGCAAAGTGCATGGGCAGTGCAGGGGCCCCCAGGAGTGCCCCGGGACACCCCCTCCGCCAGCCTTTTCCTGGCGGGATATCCCACCAGGAAAAGGCTGGTGGCATATGAAACATTATCCGCAGGGTAGCGCAGCTACCCTGGTGGATGGTGTTTCATCCCGCAGCATAGTGGTGGGTGACAGCTGCGCTGGCGGCCCTCAACCAGTTCAATATGTGGTGGTTCGGCCCACCATGCCGGCAGTGGTGGCTTCAGCTGCCACTGCCGGCATGGCGGGCTGAACCGCCATGTTCATAATGACCGCCTCAGTCTGTGCTACTGTACCAGAAACATAGAACACTTGCGTAGTTGCAGGCCTAAGGGTCACTCTGATAGTGACGTGCGGCTTTACCTGAGCTGAAGTAGCAATTAAATAAAACAGTGGCGCATCCAAACATAGCAGAAAACAAAAGTTTTTGTCCACTGTAGTGTTATAAACAAATTGTGGTGTTCAGAATGAAATAAATGCAGTGTCCACAGGGTTAAATCCGATTTCCCACTTTATTCAGTGTTTATATGGAACTATTAGTTCTGAGTCTAAACAACTCAGGTGCCATCCCTGCACCAATATGCCAAAGGCACTCAAGTGTACCCAATAAAATGCAACAAACAAACATTGTCATCAAATGAATTCCTCCTTTTCTCACGAACAAATATGATCTTAGTATTTTAGAATTTCTTAAACTAGAAGGCTTTTCCACCACATGCCCCACCCTCTGCCTAGTTCCTGAGGCTCACTCTGGACTCCACTCTGACACTGACAATGGTCCGCTTATAAATAAGGTGGCCAAAACAGCAGTGTTAATGCTCTGAAGAAAGTCTGCCACCTCATCTCCCTGACCACCTCAAAATGACTGTCCATTCACTAACCATAGTTTCACTGGTCTTTGACAAGCCATATTTACATTCGTATGAAAAGCATCCATTTCTTCACTCAAACTCTTACTGCACTAGGTAGCAAGACTTGTGCACTCTGTCAGAAAATTCAATCACATCATGTCCACACTCTGTGACCTCCATTAGCTCCCCATCGTGGCCATTAAACAACTTTTCTGCATAAGCTATGAAGTCATTATTGTCAACAACCTTCCTTACCTGGTTGACCTGCTTACTTTCTCAGACACATCAAAAGGACTCAGGCCCTCATTACGACTTTGGCGGTCCTTTGGAAAGACCGCTGAAGTTGTGGGCGCCCAAAGACCGCCAGTGTTGGTGGTGCAAAGACCGCCGTATTTGGAGTTACCCAAGGATTTCCGCCCACTTAAGGGTGGAAATCTGACACTGTCGGCCTGACCGATAGTGGGTGAGAGGAGGTTCCACCTCCAGCACCGCCACGCCAAAAGGATTCTGCCCGCCATATTACAAGACATAATATGGCACAGCGGTTCCTACACGGCGGTGGAAATGCCGACACCCATCCGCTCCCGGATGACCACCTCGCCCAGACAGCTAGTGGGCCATCCGAAAGGGGGGACGCAGGGGTGTGTTGTGTGCCTGTGTGTGGTATGTGTGTGTATGTGTAGCAGCGGTATGGGAGTGCTTGTGTGTATGTATGTGTGCGTGGAGGGAGGTTGTGTGTCTGAATGGAAGCGGAGGGGAGGGGTGTGTCGGGTGTGAGTGAGTAGGTGTGTGTGTGTATTGAGATGCATGCAAGAAGGGGTGTTTGTACAGGCGCACACAATCAAGTGTGGGTGTATGTCAGAGAGTGTGTTGATGAGTGAGGGTGCATGTATGAAGGTTTGCAGATGAGTGGGGGTGTTTGTATGTCAATGAGTGAGCGAGTGGGGGTGTTTGTATGTATGTGTACGGTCAAGTGGGGTGTGTTTGCAAGTTTGTGGATGGGTGAGGGGATGTTTGCAAGTGTGTGGATGGGTGAGGGCGGGTGTTTGCAGGTGTGTGGACGGTTTGAGGGTGTGTTTGCTAGTGTGTGGCCCGCGAAGGGTGTGACTTTGCAAGTGTGTAGATGGGTGCAGGGGTGTTTACAAGTGTGTGGATGGGTGGGGGGTATCTGCAAGTGAGTGGATGAGTGGGGATTCCTGTCGCTGGCTGCGTTACCGCCACGAAAAGCCTGGTGGTGTGCCGACTCGTAATATGCCACCGCAGTCATAATAGTGCGTCTTCACCACCGGCCTGGCAGCGGTAAGACTACTGCCGCGAGTGTGGCGGTCTTCAGACCGCCACACTCGTAATGAAGGACTCAGTATTGCTTTTCTTGATCATCCTCCTCCTTCTGGATTCCCCTTCCCTAAACTCAGAAAAAATACCACTCTCAACAAGCTTATGAAACAGATCAAGGTCAATGTCTCCAGACAATTCCTAAACTAAAAATGATCCTAAAATTGCAAGCAAATGAACCACATCATTGTTCTTGGACTCGTTCATATGAAGTGCAATACAGTCTCCTTAGGGCTTCATGGTTTTAGTGCTTCATGGTTCTAGACACGATAAGAGATTAAGAAGTGACCTTAGCAGTAAAGATGGGCCTTGAGAGCCTTTCTAACTAGTTGAAATTTTTTTTGCTGACAAGAGTGCGAGCATTCCAGAAAGTGTGTGAGACAATAGAAAAGTATTAACCTCCCTCTCTGGCTCTAGCAAAGTGAGTTACAGTCAGGAGATGTGTTGGGCACACCTGAGAGAAGGCGAGGAGGACTGTCTCAGTGATAACTTCCAGAAAGCTTTATGACAATAGCATACCTCCCTACATTAAATTCTCCTCTGGGAGCCAGTGAAGAGTTTGTCAGGATTCAGAGACCTTTGCATACTTTTGAAAACGGCACACTAGACTTACCGGCAGGTCAAGGGCCTTTGGCAGGCTTTGTAATGATGTGGCAGGGGATCACTGACACAAGTCTGTGTTAAAAATATTGTTGACAAATATATTGTGTTTACCACAATATTGTGCTCCTATACTTAAAATGGTAAGTACAAAAATATCAGGAATAAAATGTCAACGCTAATATCATGCAAAACATACAGAAATGTTGATTTTTAATATATATACACAGTTAAAAGTAGTAAATCTTAAATATTCTAAAATAAAACATTAACATGTTTTAAATTAAATAAATTCCACTAATATTTAATATTGTATATAAATATATACCTATATCAACACACACATCTATATGTGTATATAAAATGTGCATATATATATATATATATATATATACTAAATATATCTTACATGATATTAATTTTATTTTTACTATTTTAAATGTGTATATATGTATACGTGTGTGTATATATTTATATATATATATATATATATATATATATATATATATATATATATACATACATATATATATATATAAATGTCCATACCTCCTTCAAAATGGGAACAAAAAAACGCACCACAACCACTAGGATTCCAAGTTCCTATATTAATCACCGACAGTGCAAAAAGTAGGAAACAACCTATATTACGGTCCAAAAATATTTGCACATTACCTCTAACTCAAAGTTCGTGGTTACCCATTTGTAAATTTGAGAATTTGTAAAAAACATTTTTAAGAGCAGGCAGTGGTCCAATGGCCTAGTCTTAAACATTTTTAATGAATCGTTTCATTTTTTTCTTTTTAAATGCATTCCGTTTTGCTGTGTTTAAAAAAAATAGATTGCTTTATTAGAAAGCAATCCCTGACTCCAACAGACCACCATCCTTGTGATGGCTGCGATTTCTAATGGGTTACAAATTGCATTCTACCTCATTAATATGCATGAGGTAAGTCTATTTACTACCCACTAGGAATCACTAATAAAACTCAAAAGTGTTTCATATAATAGGGATACTGATTTGTTAATTGCGATTCAGAGAGAATTGCAATCAGGAAATTGGAATTCCTAATGTTAGTACATCTGGTCTAATATTACTTACTGTTAGACCTGACAGCCTTAGGGTGGTCACCCCTAACTTTTTGCCTGCCTCCCTCCACTTTTTGGACACTGTTTTTGCTAGCTTTTAGACTCTGCGCACTTTACCACTGCTAACCAGTGCTAAAGTGCATATGCTCTCTCCCTTAAAACATGGTAACCTTGAATCATACCTGATTGGACTATTAATTTACTTATAAGTCCCTAGTAATGTGCACTCTATGTGCATAGGGCCGGTAGATTAAATGCTACTAGTGGGCCTGCAGCACTGGTTGTGCCACCCACTTAAGTAGCCCCTTTTCCTTGTCTCAGGCCTGCCATTGCAAGGCCTGTGTGTGCAGTTTCACTGTCACCACGACTTGGCATTTAAAAGTACTTGCCAAGCCTAAACCTCCCCTTTCTCCACATATAAGTCACCTCTAATGTGTGCCCTAGGTAACCCCTAGAGCAGGGTGCTGTGTGGGTGAAAGGCAGGACATGTACCTGTGTAGTTTACATGTCCTGGTATTGTAAAACTCCTAAATTCGTTTTTGCACTACTGTGAGGCCTGCTCCCTTCATAGGCTAACATTGGGGCTTCCCTCATACAGTATTGAAGTGGTAGCTGCTGATCTGAAAGGAGTAGGAAGGTCATATTTAGTATGGCCAGAATGGTAACATAAAGTCCTGCTGACTGGTGAAGTTGGATTTAATATTACTATTCTAGAAATGCCACTTTTAGAAAGTGAGCATTTCTTTGCACTTAAATCTTTCTGTGCCTTACAATCCACGTCTGGCTGGGCTTAGTTGACAGCTCCTTGTGCATTCACTCAGACACACCCCAAACACAGGGTACTCAGCCTCACTTGCATACATCTGCATTTTGAATGGGTCTTCCTGGGCTGGGAGGGTGGAGGGCCTGCTCTCACACAAAGGACTACCACACCCCCTACTGGGACCCTGGCAGACAGGATTGAACTGAAAGGGGACTTGGTGCACTTCTTAGCCACTCTTTGAAGTCTCCCCCACTTCAAAGGCACATTTGGGTATAAAACAGGGCCTCTGTCCTACCTCATCAGACACTTGCTGGAGAAGAAACCTGAACCAGAACCTGCATCCTGCCAAAAAGAACTGCCTGGCTGCCTAAAGGACTCACCTGACTGCTTTCTACAAAGAACTGCTGCCTTGCTGTTGCCCTGCTGCCTTGCTGAACTCTTGTCTGGCTGTAAAAGTGCTCTCCAAGGGCTTGGATAGAGCTTGCCTCCTGTTCCCTGAAGTCTCAGGACCAAAAAAACGTCTCTTTTTCACTTGGACGCTTCGTGCGGCGAAATTTTCGACGCACTGCTTGTTCCGCGGCAAGAAAAACACCTCACACCAACGCTGATCGACGCGACGCCTTAGGGACGACCGGAAATTCGACGCACGGCCTCGCAAGGACAACGCCTCCCGACCTCCAGAGGAGAAATCGACGCGACGCCTGCCGTGAGAGTGAAACTTCGACGCACAGCCCCGCAGAACGACGCGCACCCAGTAAACAAGCAGGAGAATCTATGCACAGACCCGGGACATCTGGTAATCCCCGCGATCCACAGAAAGAGACTGTCTGCGCGCCGGAAAACGACGCACGACTTCCCCGCGTGAAAAATAACGACGCAAGTCCGTGTGTGCTGGGGAGAAATCGACACACACACACTTTTTCCACGTATCTCTGCTTCTGTGGCCCTCTGAGGAGATTTTCCACTCCAAACCAGGTACTTTGTGCTTGAAAGAGACTTTGTTTGCTTTTTAAAGACTTAAGACACTTTCTATCACTTTTTAGTGATATCTCTACAAATTCACATTGCAACTTTATTAGTTTTGACCTACAATTATCCTGATAAATATTATATATTTTTCTAAACACTGTGTGGTGTATTTTTGTGGTGCTATATGGTGGTATTGAATGATTTATTGCACAAATACTTTACACATTGCCTTCTAAGTTAAGCCTGACTGCTCGTGCCAAGCTACCAGAGGGTGGGCACAGGATAATCTTGGATTGTGTGTGACTTACCCTGACTAGAGTGAGGGCTTTTGCTTGGACAGGGGGTAACCTGATGGCCAACCAAAAAACCCATTTTTAACACTTACTAAAAATGATATTCTTGACAATTATATTTTTGCTTCACAATATTTTTGAATCACAATAGTTTTTTCTGATAGTTGAATTTCCTGATATTTTGAACTCAATATTTAGCCTAAGCACCATGGCAGGAAGGCCTAAATAACAGATGTTAGACAAGTCCAATTAAAGCAGCATTCACTACAAAAACTGAGAAGTCTCAGTTGGAAGAAGAAGAAAGAGTCATTAGCTTGAGATCCTTTCAAGCCAGAAGCCTAGTCTTTTGACTCTTTCCACTGGTACATCTCGATGTAGCCTCCATTTTCCACTAACTGTTCACTTTAAAATACAATAACTCTTGATAGGTATTGATGCCTACACCACACCTCGTACATACCAATACCACTAGATGTGGTATTTATCGATTGTGGCATTACCTCCCCGTTCTGCACTTCGGAATGGTGCATTGCATGGTAATAACATGTTTTCAGATTTCGATTTACAGTACTTGGAATGTGCAGTATTATTCCTGCACCAGTACTACCCAGCTTCAGCTGACAATTTATGTATGGGGGGAGGATGCAGTATAACCACAATATAACCACACTAATTGTAATTTTGATTGGAATAAAGAATACTGGTCCAGACAATTGGGACCTCGGAGTAATTTCCCCCAAACCAACTACAGACTGAATGCAAAAAAAAACACAAATAAACATTGTCTAAGCCTCATATTAATCATCTTTTTTCGCCTTCACCAACTAAGTACTAACTTCACTACTCTTTTTTGATACGTTTTAGTTTCCAGATAAAAGGCCTATAGTGTAGTTCATATTCTGTGCCAAATTTCATCCAACACTGCTCAGAAAGTCCACCCAACAACACGATGATGACACTGATCTTACACGGCAATTAACACTCTTAAAGACCTACAAATAGCTCACACCTCCACATCCCTGCTTTTAAAATGACTCACTCACAGGGTGCAAGCTTCCGCGAATGCAGTGGGCATGGATTATGTTATCTTGTGTATTATTAATGTTCTCTAACAATTCAGGAAACAACAGTACTTGATGTACTGCTGCGCCAATCTTTTATAATAATAATACATTATATTGTAATTTAGGTTATTATGGGACTGTAATGGTTTTCCTTTTAATAGTTTCTGTTAAATATGACTATCATGTAAAGGGCACGGGTACAAAAATGCATAACAGAGGAAGCTTAAACACATGAAAAAAACTCACTCTTAATTGTGTCTCAACACGCCTCTTCTTTGCTGCTTTAAGAAGACAAAAGAAAGTCGGATGGAAGTTACATCCATAGCCTATATCACTGAAGCCTGCCAACCCACACTTTACGCAAAAAGAACAGATGGACAGAATGCGGAAAAAATCAGACATTCGCCCCTAGAGACAGATCTGGGTCTAATCCATCAGTTTTTGTGCTCGCCATGCCATTCAAGTTTGGACCCAGCCATGTGCAAATCAGTCTTAAGCCCTCTCCGCATGCGAACATGCAATTGTTGAAATTATCGACAGAAACAGTGTTTTCCGTCAGTTATCCCACGAGTTATGGGCCCCGATATCGCTGTGGTGGCAAGGACTGCCAGTAATGTTATTACCAGCTTGATTGTGTTTGTGGTATTACCGACCAAGTTTATAAACCGGGACCAAGTCAGGTTTGCATCGACGCCTCTATGTAACCACATATAGAAATATATATCCATTCACTCCAAGAAAGCATAAAAATCCAAACAAGTTCATATTATAGGAAGTAATTCAATAATTGATTGCACGTGTTTCTTTAGCACTCATTCATTTTCATAACCATCTACATTATTATGTTATCTGTAGCAGGATGGCCGGAGATTCATATATCATTGCAGGAATCAGCATAATTTAACTACTTCTAATTGATGTCTGTAGGATTTATATCAGAATGAATTTGTGTTTTGAAGTAGTAGAGTATTTTTGCCCAACAAGGCAGTGTTAGTCAAACTTGCTGCAATAAAACGTACTGCAGTGCAACCAAGCATGCCTGCAGGTTTCACTGTCAATTAGACATATGCTTTATTATTAAACCAGATGCAAGTAGCCTTTGCACCTCTTTCAACACCAACTCACATTAGGAGTTCTATGGAAATTGTGCTCACTCTTGGATTAATATGGACGAGTATCTCCTGGCTGTAGACCAGTGGCTCCCAACCTGTGGAAAACTGCAGAGCAGCACAGCAGTCCTTCTGAGTTTTCCACAGGTCCGTAGGTGTACTTAAGAGTCGGGTTTGAGGTTCCAATATTTTTACTTGCTGCCCATTTTGAAGTTGCAGAATGTTCAGGTGGTTAACCAACCTAGAGTTGTCTGGAAATGTTTGCCTCCCTGCAAAGGACCCAGCCTGTCTGGCTAGCGTAAAACCCTTTGTGAGGGTGCTCAGGCAGAGCCTTTATTATTGGAAGTGTTGCAGGTGACAGGTCCTCCCCCTCATTAAGTCAGGAATGGCCCATCCTGCAAAAACATGTTCCCCCTTTATCTCACTGTCTGACTGACTGCCAGTTACACCTAGTCATCTGACCCAGGATATGGGCTGCAGGCACCAAATGGTCAGGACAAGAATACACCAACTAAAAGTGCCATTTTCAGATTTGTGACTTAAAATCTGACCTAAAGAGGGTGTTAAAATACAATTCTTGAGACACAAAACTCATCATTCCTATCAGCTCTCAATTAAACGTTGTCACTTGTTAAATGTGAAAAGGTAATCCAAGGTTATCCAATGTGAGAGATAGGCCTTCAGTACTGAAAAACTAATTTAAGAGTTATTCACTACCAGGACATGCAAAACCTAAAAACTTAAAACTTAAAAGTAAATGTCCAACTTTTTAGATACACTGCTTCTGTCCTAAGGGCTGTTTAGGGCCTACCCTAAGGGTGACTGATTTGCATTAAAAGGAAGACTTGGGCCTGGCAAAAGGTTTATTTGGGCAGGTTGAAATGGCAGCTTAAATGGCACACACAGGCAGCAATGTCAGACCTGAGAGTTGTTTAAAGGACTACTTAAGTGGATGACACAATGAGTTCTGCAGGTCTCCTAGCAGCATTTAATTGTTAGGCCCTGAGTACATATAGTACCACTTTACTTACAAGTAAATTAAATTTGCCAATTGGATGTAAGCCAATGTTACAATGTTTAAAGGAGAGAGCACAAGCACTTTAGCACTGGTTAACAGTGGTGAAGTGCACATTGTCCTAAGACCATTAAAATCGCAGTCAGCAAAAAAAAGGAGGATGGAGGCAAAAGGTTGAGGGGAAACCATGCCAAGGATGCCAGGTCCAGTAGCTAGTAAATGCCAATTTCTCCATGCTCCTACAGAGTTTTTGATCATCAAGGCATAGACGGTAGGAACTTGTGCATGCATTTATAGCTTGCACTTTTAGGCCCTGGTGCAAAATGTATCTCTGCTCACAGAATTGGTGGACTTAAGTGACTCAGTGTTACTTTTGTAAGTTGGGGTCTTGCCAAATTCTGCCAAAAGCCATGTGGTGGACTTTTTTCTACTGCAGGTCTCCAAAAATGTGAGCTGGCAAGATTTCTTGTCGCTAGGAGCACTTAAGTGAAATTTCCTAATGCGGTCCTTTGCGAGCGGTCAGAGTAACATCAAAATTGAATGACTGTATGCTCTTTGCACTGCCTGGTGCCATTTATAATGATTTTTCAGCATGGAATGTGCTACCAGTGGTAAAACGCAGCACGACATGCATATTGCCACCCGTTGACAGAGCTCTACGGAATCTCACTGAGTCTGTACGTAACTCCGCGGAATTCTGTGGGGGGAAATTCCACGAGTTCGGCCCACCTCTACTTTTTATACATTTCCATCACATTTTTCCAAGTTAAGTTTTTACATTTACCATCAGGTATGAGTTCACAGTGAGTGACATCACAAAACGGGGCCTCCAGTCTCCACATGCAGTTGAGAGGAGCCAAGTTTCTCCCAAATGTGTTGTGTGGAGGCAGAGAGGAGTAGACAGAACATATTCATCACATACTGTAATGTGATTTTAAATATGCAATTAAGGTGATTATGTTGCAGTTTCCACTGGAAAAGTCTTTACTGGTTTGGTTAGAATTTTTGTGCTGCTCTTCACAAAATGTATCAAGCTTTTAGTATTTGTTGCTGTTTAGCTTACTTTTCGTATATCATGTTTAATGCAGGCATGTCAAAGAGGCGGGGGAGCGTAGAAAATAAAGTTTTCCTTTGGTGATATATTTTGTGCTGATTGATAAAACTGTACAGGCATCCAGCAAGTCAAGCCCCAGTTATTGACATGGGTTTACATATAGTTTGCCTGGGTACCAACCATTTTATGCTTCTGCCTGTCATTGTTTTGTGACCCAAGGGACACAATGATTTAATACTCATTCTTGTTTTATTTAATTTATACCAATAATTAAATGACAATGCGTATTACGATTGTTGTTTTTAGTTCGTACATTTATATAATGTGGAGTGTTATGCAGTGACGTAAAGAAACTCGAGTCCCCCCCACCCCCGGCCCAGTACATGGAGTGCATGGAGTACATGCAGTACATGGAGGCCCCCCCTTCCGGACTCACTCAGGACGTCTCAGGCCAGTGAACTGTGCTGAGGGGGACCCCTGGAGCTCCCCCCGCCACCAGCAGCTCCTGCAGTGCCTTTGTTATGCCACAGGTGTTATGGTTTGCGTTTTGTGGTTTCCTGTATGGACCATTATAGGTAAGATTTCCCAGGAGATTCTTATCACACTACATCACAAATCATGGGTTCAATTGCAGTGTTTTCAGCCTTCCCAGTCACGCACATTTCCTTCATCCATGGAGCTTGTTTCCCCGTCATGAACACCACAGATATGCCAGGTTTTCATAGACAGAGCATCACAGGCACACCATTATATACCATTCAGATAAATGATTACGGCATACTGCATCTCTCACAATGGCAGGCTTTTTAATGCTATTTTTAGTAGCTTAATCTTACTAAGATAGCGAAATATATAGAACATCTCATATGTAAATGATATTTTTGTTATTTACAAACATGAATTTACATCAGTAAATCATGCTATTTGCACATCTAAGTTGAGTATAGGTGCAAAAATGTCACTGTTATTTTTGTAAGGCACATAAATCTTGGATAGGGTGTTCAATAAGTAACTGAGAAGATTCCAAAGACATTGAATATGTAAGACGGGCTTTACTAAATTGAGTGAGTCATAAAAAAATGAATTTAATTTGGCGTCGGTACTCAGTATGTTATGACACTGTTAGTTTCTATGAAAAATTAATACTGCAGGTTAATTTTCAGCCTCTCTTGCTAGAGAACACTTTTTCCTCTTCTTTTGTGCATAGACCACAGATTTATTTTACTGCACATTGCAAAGCATAAGAGCACAGTTTATTTAGAATTAAAAGCATGCCCTCTAAGGGGCATACTTACAAGCCCCTAGTGCCACATTGCGCCACCATAGCGTCATTTTTTTTAGGCTAAGTTGGCTTTTCCCCCTTGCCGTATTTACAAAGTGGCGCAATGCTTGCACTACTTTGCAACCCCTTGTGCCACATTATGCCTGCATCAGGCATAATGTATGAAGGGGGCATTCCGACGCAGGGAGGCCTGAAAAAATGGTACAGTGGAATTTACAAGATTTCACTGTGGCATTTTTTCCGGCATTTTTAATGCCTAATGACGCACCCATTTGAATCAATGAGCCTCCCTGTGCTTTGATGCACTAGCGTAAAAATTTTTGATGCTAGTGCAGCCAAGTGCCACAATAGCGTCAAAAATGTTGATGCTATTGTCCTAACAATCACCATGGCGCCCTATATTGTAAATACAGCGCAACCATGGTGTTGTTAGGTGGGGCATGGGTGATGCACGAAAGTAGCACATCGGGACCAATGTGCCCCTTTCTTGCAAATATGCCCCTAAGTGTCCGCTGGTGAATTGCTTAAGGTGGTGACAGTCGTGGCAAACCTTTTACAGCTGAAGTGACCAATGTAAGTCTAGACAAGCTGGGTACATGCCCGATTTTTCAGAATATCTAAACAAGAAACATTTTTGTGGCTAAACTAAATACAAGGAGTTCATATAGAAAATGGTTATAGGTATAGATACAACCTTTTCAGACCCAGATTAGACACCTATGTGTTTTGCACTTCCTTGCACCTCTGTGAAAAGAAGACATCAGCTTCTTCTTTTACTAAATTGGGGGGCTTTTGAGATTGATTGCTGTCCACGGGTATGTAATGATATTTGTGATTTGACCACTGACTCCACGTTGCACTTAGCCTAGCAGCACACCGTCACATTAGTGACCACCAGATTCATTTTGCCTAGTGACTTTATTTTAGCATTAGCCACCGCCACATTAAAATCTGCAAGTATTTTTTCATGCCCACGTTATACAACGTGCTTTTTGCTCATGTTTTTATTCTGCATGTCTGCGTGTTCTTTCTCACCAAGGGCTTAGGCTGATAAGAATGTACTAGGATGATGTTTATGGTACCGCAGGGAACGATTTTGTTTTGAGAGAGGGCACCTTGGGATCTTGGCCAATTCTGACGTGTTCCTTTCAACACTAACCTGAAGTAGCCAGCATTTCTGGATAACAAGGAGCGAGGGGGTTCTAGAAATCTCCTCTCTGGCTTGTTTAAGGTATGTAAGAGACCCACGATTAACGGTGGGGAGATTCAGAGACTTCCGTCAGGATTTAGACGTCAATGCCTGACATCCTGTGACACTAGATCTCTCTTTTGCAGAGAGGTCTCCCCCGGGGACTTTTGGGAAAGGCAACATTTGGGCTACATTGGGCTATTTTAATTGAGCTGGGGGTGCCAAGTATTTTAAAGTCATCACAACACTATGAAGGGGTGAGAGGGATTCCCTGTCCGACCTCCCTTAACCAATGAATCATCACACAAAAAGGACAGGGAATGTAGTCAAGTATCCAGACCCGACTAATTCAAAATAATTTTTTTAATTAGTCGGGTGTGGGCACTTGACTACATTCCCTGTCCTTTTTGTGTGATGAAGTATTTTAAAGTGCCATTTTGGGGTCTGGCCACCATTTTGTCATAGGTGACACAGTGACCAGTGCGTAGGAGGTAGTGGAAAAAAATTGTGCTTAGCTGTTGGATATAGTGTTTGGTCCTTGTGCATAGCTGTTGGATATAGCGCTTGGTCCAGTGTTTAGCAGTTTGGGTTAGCATTATAAAAAAAAAAAAGAAAAAAAACAAGAGAACAAAGTGGGTGAGGGTTCATAGGCCATACCTACATAGATATTGCTTGCGTTGTTCAGGTGGACGGTGGCGTGGCGGTATGGCCGCAAACTTGTCCAGAAGGCGCTCCAGCTGCTGCAGGAGGCGCGGCACATGGACTTGGTCCAGGAAAGTGATCTGGAGCACCTACGCCTGGCCAGGAAGGAGTCAGGTGGAGTGGCGGCAGCCATGTGGGCCTGCTCGCCTCTGGGCAGTCCCGGAGTGCAGGGGAGCAGGTAAGACAGGGTGGGCTGGGGAGGGGGCATGGGGCCAGTGGAGGGGGGTAGCGGTGCGGCCTAGGAGCGCACACAGTCCCACTGCTTGTAGTCGAGGAGGTCGAGGTAGGGTCAGGCAGCAGGGAGGGTGGGCCGCAGTGCGAGATCTGTGTGTATCCCTCAGCGCAACGCGAGGCAGGTGGGGGAGTGGGCAGGCCAGCTCTGAGGAGGTGTGGGGGTTCAAAGACCAGGAGGTGTGAGGGGGTGGGGTTGGAGATCGGCATGCCCCTGTGGGGTCAGGATAGCAGATGTTGGGAGCGCAAGGGGGCAGGAGGACATCCCGGTATAGTTGGGGACAGAAGCTGGATGTGCAGCAGGATGGAGAGGGGGAAGTTTGAGGGACATAGAGGAAGAATCATCGAAGGGGGAAGGCAAGACTCTGCTTTCAAGAAAGTGGCCCACAATGTTAATATGGAGTGACGATGAAGGGGAGGGGGGGTGACGAGGACATGGGTGATACTCCATTGAGGTCCAGATTGCGCGAGCGGGTTTACGGTAAAAGGGAAAGTGGGCCTTTGGGGAGGAGCACTGTAGAGGGCAGGGGTGGGTGGGGGGAGGGCAGCAAAGTGGAGCTGGCGGGGGACAAAGCATGTGCGTCGCAGGGGTGGTCAAGGGCCAAGACAGGGCGAGCGATCAAAAGGGTTAACACCGGCACATCAGACCTATTTTGGCAGGAGGAGGCAAGAGAGAACAGGTGTGACCCAGGCGGGCATAGTGAGGCTCGGCGACCTTGGGGGGAAGAGAAGGCAGGGCCACGAGCGTTCGGCTGGATAATGCCACCAGTGGAGGACGGTGCATGGACATTCCTGGCCACGGACGCTCCCCAGAGACCGTGTGACGCTAGGGTTTGTGCGCCCACCGGCGTCACAGTTTTGGGGTGAAGCGTCCTGGCACATCAAGGGGGCATGGAGGGCTGGTTGTGACCCTTAGATTGATGCTATGCAATGAGGAGCCAGGGCAGTGGGTAAGCAGGAGATCAAGGGACTTATGGCGAGTTACATAAGGTGAGTATGAAGAGGCGCGTGGGAGACCTCCTGTTAGGACTACGATGAAGAAACTGTGGAAGAGGAGGAAATTAGGGGGGACGGGGGAAGGGGAGAAAAAATGGTGGTGTGTGTAACAATGTGAGTCAGTCATTTCAGGCACCCATGACATGGAGGTCAAAGTCAGCCGGAGGCCCGAAGGACAGAGCCCAGCTGGTTAGGCGGATAGCACAGGAACGGCTGCTGTCCTTGGCACCAGGTAAGGGCATGCATAACAAGAGGGCGGGTATGGTATCAGTTTCAATTGAGGCAAAGGAAGGTGGGGGCTTCAGGGAGGCTCATTTGTAAAAAGGCATTTATGTATCAGACAGGGGGGGGGTGACGGGAGGTGACGGAAGACAGGTCTACGGAGTCAGAACAGGAGACAGGTAAAGGTGAGGGGGACAAAAAATCTGACGTGGATACAGATAAGAAGGACATGAAGGGAAAGAAATTGTCTTACATGGCCATTCGCCCGAAGTTCCCGGTTATCATTGAAAACTGGACGGCTGCCTTTTTGATATTTGCGAGTGTTTATTGCGAACGTTTTCTGGGAGACATGCCCTTATAAACTGCTATGGGAACAACACTCCCTCAGCGTCCAGGACGGGACAGAGACAGCCCAATTTTGGGGGACAACAGGGATGGCAAGGAACACTGAAAAATCTGGGAGGACAGGGACCTGCGGGAAAAAGCTCATACTTCGGTAAACGTTGAGAGATTACATTTTTGGTTAGCGCGGTATGACAAGAGAGAGGATGCTGAAGTGCTGACGTAGGGCTTTAATCAGGGATTCAGGTTAGGATACATGAAACCACGAGTACGCAGGTGGGCTGAGAACCTTAGATCTGTGAGAGGGAAGGAGGAAGTAGTAGTACGTTTAAAGCTGGAGAAGAAAGTGGCATAAGGTCGCTTGGCAGGCCCTTTTTCTGTGTGGCCCATGAAGGACCTTATGGTATCACCTTTTGGGGTTGTGCCCAAGAAAGAGGCAGGACAATAGAGACTTACACAACATCTATCATGGCTGGAGGGGTCATCAGTGAACAATTTTATACAGGAAGAGCTGACCAAAGAATCATACGCGTCTGTGGACGTGGCCATTGACATGGTAGAGGCGTTGGGGGCTTGCGCACTGATGGCAAAAACTGACATTGTCAGCTTTCTGACTGTTACTTGTACACCCCCAGGATTTTGAGTTGTTGGGAAATCAATTTGGAGGACAGTGGTTTTGCGGACAAAGCACTGCCAATGGGTGGCTCCATTTCTTGCTTGTTATTTGAATGTTTTAGCACATGCTTGCAATGGATTTTCACTACCATCACAGGGCATAGAGAGGTGGCTCATTACTTGGATGATTTTTTCTTTGCTGCCCCAGTGGGTTCTATGAGGTGCGCAGAGGTCATACAGCAATTTAAGGACATTAAGGGGGATTTGGGAGTGCCCCTGGCCCCTGAAAAGATGGTGGGGCTCGGTACGGCCTTATTTTTGGGGAGGAATTGAGTTGGATACGGAGATTATGATGGCTTGCCTACCAGAGGAGAAGAGCGGAGGTATGATATAAATGATACAGTACATGTTGGGTAGAGGCAAGGTGACAGTGGGAGGCGTACAACTATTGTTAGGGCACCTTAATTTTGCTTGTAGGGTGGTAAAAGCAGGAAGGACATTCTGTAGACGACTGGGATTGGCTTTAGCAGGACAATCCTTGCCTCACCATCACGTGCGTCTCAACGCAGGTGTGATGGAGGACTTGAGAATGTGATGCTCATTCTTATATTCCTTTAATGGCATACTGCAAAAGGGATGCACAAATATTTTCTGACGCAGCAGGAGCATCTGGCTTTGGCATATATTGGCAGTGCATGTGGTGCGCTGAAGAATGGCCAGAAGAATGGAAGAATGGAGGTCCAAGCATAGCATTTCTGGCATTGTTTCCACTAGTTGTGGCGGTATATTTATGGGGACACATGTTGGAACACAGGAGAGTGTTGTTTGGGATGGACAATCTAGCAGTCGTGCTGGTAGTGAACAGGCAGTCTGTGAGAGACTTACAAGTTTTACAACTGTTAAGGGTATTTGTGTTAGAATGCCTCCGTCGGGACATTTTATTCTGATGGATACAACTACCTGTGTATTCCTCATCTTAGGAATTCTCCCAATCCGCCAGCATTCGATGGAAATTTTCTTCCTAGCTCCCCACGTCGACGAGGACGTCACAGTTGCACAGTTCCGCACGGGACTCCGTCTGACATCATCGTGGCAATAAGAATTCCTCGCTGGCGTACTGACGCCAGTTCCCTTTTTCCGCGTCTTCAGCATTAACTGTTTATTCCTACCTCTTGGCAGTTACTTTTTCGAGGAATTGTTGTAGAGCGTTACAATGTCTTCACCGAAAAAATCGGGATTTAAGCCTTGTAATGAATGCGGGGGTTGCATGTCGGTGACGGATCCTCATGAAAACTGCTTGTGGTGCCTGAGATCAGACCACGAAATGGAGGAGTGTGTGTCCTGCCAGCACATGAACCTGAACGCCTTGAAAGAAAGAGAAGCAAAGCTTTTCTTGGCAGTAGCTAAGAAGGAGCAGAGAGGTCACCGAAGATCAAAGGCGAGGGAGACATCATTGCATAGATCCTCGAAGTCGCATAAGAAGCACCGCCGACATGAATGTCGTCGTCGTTCTTCCAAAGATAGGTCTCGGTCTCCTCTGAGACGACACCGCACGGCGTGGAAGATCAGCCCTGCAGTGTCTCCTCAGCCTCAGAGTCCACAGCCTTTTCTGGCGCCAACATTAATTGAAATCTCCGAGACCCCAGAGAGCCCTATGGCTCAGTTTTCTCCTGGGTCTACTCATGATCAGGAGTCGGGTGTACAAGTATCGTAGTCGGTTCAGATACCTGAGGAGGAGCAAAGGTTTTCTGCATTCCCAGCTCCGAGAGGGGATCCTTCAGCAATCCTCAATGCTATATTAAGCATATTTAACAGAGCTATGGCCCCTTCTGGTGCCCCTGCTGGTCCCACAGGTCCGTTGGCATTCATGCTGGGGTCGCCGGCGCCATACAAACAGGCTCCATTTGTACCCTTTTTTCCTGGTGAAGGTGCTGGCTCTGCACTGATGACTTCACCTCCTCTACCCGGATGATGGTGCCAACGGCACCGTCGGAGTCGATACCGGTGCTGGATGGATCCCGATCGACCCACAGTGTCTCGCCTCCCTCTCCTCCACCGGAGAGGCCTTCTACTTTGACACCAGCAGTGTCGACGTCGGCTAATTCTCTGTTGGCGCCGCGTTTGGAGTTCAGGCTGAGGTCGAGAAGGAAGGCCTTGAGACTCTTGGAGGAGCGAGTATCAACAACAGCTGTTGCAGGAAGGGGAAATTCCTGAGCCTTTAGGTGACTTTCAGGGCCTCAACCCTGCCAGTGGTCTGGATACATCCCCTGAGTGGGATTTCTCATCCCCTGGAGGAGAACTTACAGCGGAGGCAGCTTCTTACTACAGTGTGATAAGAAAAGCTGCTGAGTTTTTGGACCTACCATTACCGACATCGGAGATGAAAACAAACATTTTAACTGAGGTGTTGCATCCATCGGCTACATCCTCTGAGCCTCTCCTCCCTTTTAATGATGCCCTTACCAAGCCCATTTTAGAACTTTGGAGGAAGCCTGTCACGACTCCAAAGGTTTCCAGGACTGTGGCTAGGAGCTACAGAGTTGCTCCAGGAGATCTGCAGTTTCTGTCACAACATACAATGCCTGAGAGATTGGTGGTGCAAGCCTCTTGTTCTGCACAATCTGCTCCTGGTTCATTCCTTGTGACTCCATCTGATAGGGAGTGTAAGCGTATGGAGCAGACAGCTAAGAAGTGCTTCTCCCCGGGCACTGTGGCCTTGAAGTCTCCCAATGCTACGTGTGTGCTGGGGAGGTATATCCATGCCCTGATGGACTAGGCAAGTGCTGTTGTGCCAAGATTGCCTTAGGATGTGCAGGGGCATTTTGATGAACTCCTGCTGGACAGTGAAGCAGAAGCAAGGCAGATCATTCAGTCCGGCTTGGACACTGCAGATTCGGTTGCCAGGGCTATGGGCACTTCTGTAGCAACCAGGAGGCATGCATGGCTCAGAGGTTCTGGTTTCTCCTCTGATGTTCAGGCTACGCTGATGGACCTTCCTTCTGTGGCGAGAAGTTGTTTGGGACCAAAGCCGACTCAGCTTTGAAATTATTTAAAGAAAGCAGGGCTACTGCAAAATCTTTGGGACTCCAAGCTTCATCATCTGCACTCTTTAGGTCTTTTTGAAGATTCAGGTGTTTAGGTCGTGGGTACTCTTTTCATGGAACGACACAATCCAACGTTCAGGAGCCTGCCAACCCTCTCTACAGATCTCATAGGGGACGTGGGAGGGTTAGAATGCGAGGAGCAACTCAGCAGCCTTCTGCTTCATCCTCTTCCTCTGGGGAGCCCATCAGGAAAAGCAGCCCTAGTTTTCTCTCCATATTCCAGCATGTTTTACCCATTGGGGGAAGGCTGTTTCATTTTCTCCACAAGTGGGAGTTAATCACATCGGACTCTTGGGCACTGAATATAGTGGGAAAAAGGTTATGCCCCTCCTTTTCAGGAGTTCCCCCTCCCAGTCATTCGTTTTGCACAGAGGTCATCTCCTGTTGTTTCAGCAGGAGGTGCAAGTCTTTTTATTAAAAGGTGCAGTGGATTTGGTTCCAGAACAGGAGAAGGGTCAGGGATGTCATTCAAGGTGTTTCCTGATTCCCAAGAAGGATGTCGATTGAGGCCTATCCTGGATCTGCGGATTTTGAATTGGTTCCTCAAACAGGAGAAGTTCAAAATGCTGACCCTAGCTCAGGTACTTCATGCGTTGAACAAGGAAGACTGGATGGTGTCTATCAACTTGCAGGATGCTTATTTCATATCCCTATTCTGAAGTTGCACAGGAAATATCTCCGGTTTGTGGTAGGGTCTCAACACTACCACTTTGAAGTCCTTCCTTTTGGTCTTACTTCCGCACCTCTAGTCTTCACGAAGGTGATGGCAGTGGTTGTAGTGGACCTCAGATGGTTGGGAATATCTGTATTACCTTACCTGGACGATTGGCTGATCAAAGCCAGCGCCCCAGAGCTCGTGCTGCATCACATGCAAGTGACAACCCAGTTGTTGTTCAACCTGGGCTTTACAGTAAATGTGCCCAAATCTCACCTGGAGCCCTCTGAGCGCCTCCTGTTCACAGGGGCAGTACTGGACACAACATTGAATCGGGCCTACCCTCCTCCTCAGAGGATTCGGGACATTCAGGCGTTTATGCCAACGTTTCAGAATGGAGCAGCTGTTCCAGTCCTAAAGGTCCTACGTCTGCTCGGTCTGTTCGCTTTCTGCATTCTGTTGGTCACTCATGCACATTGGCACATCAGGGCTCTCCAGTGGTGCCTCTGCAAGCAGTGGTTTCAACACAAATAGAATCTCAAGGAGTCTATAACGATCTCCAGAGACACTGCAGTAGATCTATGATGGTGGGCTGTGGATGGCAACCTTTCCCAAAGAAGGCCGTTTTGTCTACCACCTCCCGTGGCCACGGTCATAAGGGATGCTTCCACTCTAGGGTGGGGAGCTCATCTGGAGGACCTGGAGATCAAAGGTCATTGGTCTCCAGTGGAACAGATGTTTCACATCAATCTATTAGAATTACGGGCAATATGTCTGGCTCTCAGGACCTTCCTCCCATCTCTTCATGGTCAGTCAGTTGAAGTCTTGACGGACAACACTACCACAATGTGATACAACAACAAGCATGGAGGAGTAGGGTTGTACCTTCTTTGCAGAGAGGCTCTGCAGCTCTGGTCCTGGGCACAGGACCATCGCATTTGCATAGTACCAAACCATTTGTCCGGAGTCCTCAACATACGCGCAGACAGTCTCAGTCAGCCTTTCTCGGACGATCAAGAGTGCCGTCTCCATCCAGACCAGGTTCTTCACATCTTCCGGATGTGGGTATTTCCACAGATAGACCTGTTTGCCACTCAGGAGAACGCACACTGCCTGTCCTTCTGCAGCCTCCAGTAGCTGGTGCAAGGGGTGTTGGGGGACGCATTTCAGATGTCTTGTTACGACCAGTTGCTTTATGCATTTCCCCCATACCTTTGATTCCTCGAGTTCTGAGGAAGATTCACCAAGATCGGGCTCAAGTCATTTTAATAGCCCCAGATTGGCCAAGAAGGGTGTGGTACAGGGTGTGGTTCTCCAACTCTCCCTGTGCCTGCCGCTCCGTCTCCCTTACAGGGTAGACCTCCTCTTGCAGTCATAGGACAGGTTCCACACCCCCACCTCCAGAGCATGCACCTTCATGCCTGGAGACTGAACGGGGCAATCTGAGTTCTTTTTCTCTCCCTCCAGAAGTGGTAGATGTTTTCTTATCGGCCAGGCGACACTCCACCAGGACGATCTATGCTGGCAGATTGGCGAAATTTGCTGCTTGGTGTGGAGAGAGACAAATTGATCCCTTGAAGGCCACATGGGGGTAGTGCACTGGTGACAGTGAAGGACTATTTGTCAGCACTGTCGACCTTTCTTTGCCTTCCTGATCAGCCTTCCTTATTTAAGTCCCCTTTAGTTCTTAGGTTCCTTAGAGGGTTAACTAACAAGTTGCCTCCCACTTCCCTTGTAATGCCTCAGTGGGATTTGAATTTTGTTCTTACTTTTTTAATGGGTTCACCGTTTGAGCCTATGCATTTCTTGCCCATTGAGACTTTTACTTTTTAAAACAGTTTTCCTCACAGCTATCATGTCTGTGAGTGAGCTTCAGGCTCTTAATGTGAAACCTCCTTTTACAACCTTTCATGCTGACAAGGTGATGCTGAGAACCAGGGCGCCTTTCCTTCTTAAAGTGGTCACTCCCTTTCATCTGGGACAATCTATAACACTCTTGCCCTTTTACCCTCCTCCCCATCCTTCAAAGGAGGAGGAAAGACTGCACCACTTGGATCCAAGAAGGGCTCTGAGTTTCTACATTGAGAGGACAAGAGACTTTAGAATTGATGATCAACTCTTTCTTGGATATATCGGTAAGATGAAGGGCAAAGCCGTCCACAAAAGAACCCTTTCAAGGTGGGTCATTCTTTGCATACATATTTGTTATCCACTAGCAAAGAAAGTTCCTCCTGAAGGCATTAGGGCCCATTTCACATGAGCTAAGTCTACCACTTAGGCTTTAGCTAGAGGTGTACCAGTTGTTGATATTTGTAAGGCGGCAACTTAGGCTTCCCTCCACACTTTCTCAAAGCATTATTGCTTAGACTTGGAAGTTAGGAGGGATGGCCATTTTGCACGTGCTGTTTTGTAGGACTTCTTGGTTTGACGGGTTGGGCACCCACCTCCGAGTGTGGGACTGCTTTGGGATTCTATTCATAAGGTGAGGAATCCACAGGTAGTTGTATCCATCAGAAGAACAAGTTACTTACCTCCGGTAACGCTTTTTATGGTGGATACAGTAGCTACCTGTGGATTCCTCACAGTCCCACCCGCCTCCCCATTGCCTGTCTGGTCATACCAAGACTTATTTTATTATAAATGTATATATATGTTTTTGGTGTTTCTATATAAACAGTTATTGTAGTTTATATTTGTATTTGGATTGGTATATATTGTTCTTGTGAGGTCGGCATTCACCTGTTCGCCTCTAAAGGATGGAAAAAATGGTGAAACTGACGTCAGCACACCGGCGAGGACTTCTTATTGTCACGGTGACGGCAGATGGAGTCGCGTGCGGAGCCGTGCAATTGTGACGTCTTTGTCGACGTGGGGAGCTAGGAAGAAAATTTCCGTTGAATGCTGATGAATTGAGAGAATTCATAAGGTGAGGAATCCACAGGTAGCTACTGTATCCACCAGAAAAAGCGCTACCGAAGGTAAGTAACTTATTCTTTAGGGCACAGCATGTCCTGGGAGTGAACAATGACATTGCAAATGCTTTGTCTCGTTCACAGTGGGAGAGATTCCATGGTCTAGTCACGGACGGGGACCTGTGCAGGACGGAAATGCCAGACGCGTTGTGAAGCATAGACAACAGAGGATGATTTGCTTGGTGGTGAACGCACTGGCACACTCCACGCAGAGAGCTTACGCGAGGGCATGGCAGGAGTTTTTGAGGTCTGGGGCATGTAGGAGGGGCACGGAAAAGGAGAGGTAGGAGGATGTGGTGCAAATTTTCATGGACCTAATGGAGCGAGGTCAGTCCAGGAAAGATGTTGTGGGGTTACCCGCCGTCAGCGGGGGAGCTGGGTCATAGGATTCTTGAATGTTGGGCTAAGGAAGGGGGTCAGAGAGAGAGGGCTAGAAAGCCATTGTCCTTGATGCTGTTAAAAGGGTCATATATGTGGATGTGAGAGCGGTGACGTTGTTTAGGGCCCTTATGGCTTGGATGTTTTTTGGTGCATTTCAAATCTCTGAATTGTTGGGGTCGAAACAGAGGGTGGCATAACATGGAAGGAAGTTCAGTTTAGTGATCAAGTCATATCTATAAGGCTACAGACTTCCAAAACAGATCAGGTGGGGAGAGGAATCAATGTTTTCCTCAGGCGGTATCCTATGCCTACGATATGCCCCCACTCCTTGGGAAGACAACTGCAGGTTTACAGTAATGATCGGGGGCCGGAATTCCAGCATGCAGACAGGAGGAATGTCACATCATATCAGCTGTTGGTGGGTATGAGGAAAGGACTGACAGTAGTGGGATGAGACGCAGTGCAGTTTGGAACTCATTCATTTCGGATTGGGGTAGCGACAGAGGTAGGGAGGCGGGGATGGAGCAAGGATGAGTTAATAGTGCTGGGTAGGTGGAAATCAGACAGCTTTAAGAGGTGTGTCATAAGTGGGGGACAGTCGGGGTTGGGTGAGTGATCCTTATGATCTTTTTTCTCCTCCCACAGGTGTGGTGCCAGGTCTGGATGTGAGGTTTCTTTCTATCTGGATTGTGGGCCATTCCTTCTAAAGTGGGCCCAGCGGCAAGCAAGGAGAACGAACACAGGAGAAAACCTGGGGTTGGACAGGGAGCTGTACCAAGTACGATGGGACAGTAAAGGGGGAATGAAGTGGCAGGAATTGTTAGGGCGTTTACAGAGGGTGACAGTCAGGGGCGTTTGTCCAGATGTCTTCTTATTACACTTTGCAGAGAATGACCTGGTGACAAAAACAAGTTTAGACCTAATGAAGGACATGAAGAGGGACTTGCAGGAGATTCTTCAACAGTGGAGAAGGTGTCACAAGATTTGGACAGCATTTGTTCTGCATCTGGTCTGGAGGGGGGCCAAAAAGCTGGGGGCTATTGAGCGGACGAGGAGGAAAATCAATAAGGAAATTAAAGGATTGTGTGCGGCACGAGGAGTTACATATTTGGAACACAGGGACCTTAGGTTTAAGGATGTAGAACTCTTCAGGGGGGATATTGTCCACTTGTCATTCATGGGCATGGACTTGTACCTACTCCATATGAAAGATACACTGACAGAGCTTTTGCAGGAGCGGTGAAAATTGGGGGGGGGTGGGCAGAAAAAGTCAATTGCCTTTTTCCTGGTGGCAGAGGCAGAGAAAGTTCAGATGCCAATCGAAATAGGTACAGATAGGGAACCTGGCAGGACACTTTGAGAACCGAAGGGGGTTGGAAAACAGCAGGACAGGACAGACAGGAAGGAAACTTGGCACTAGGAGTTATGCTAGTTGCAAGTTCAATTGTCAGGTTGCATTAGGACCCAGTTAAGGAGACAAAACTGGTTCGACGGGGAAAACAGTATTAAAAGATTAATGTAGTAAGAGACGGCAGGGTTAAGATTAAGGAAGTGGGTAGGGGAGGGGGAAGAGTTTTGGCTAGGTGACTTGGCTGTATAGTGAGGTGTTAGCTTTGTAAGGCAAAGGCCAAGGTTTTGTTAGTTGTAAGTGTTGGAAAATGGGTTATTGATAAGGGCAGGTAGGTACCTACACCTAGCAACAAGCCACTAACCTCCACCTAGGTACAGTTAGGTCTCAGTAAATTAATCCCAGCTCAACCCTTGGTAGCCTGGCAACGAGCGTCAAGGCTTAACTTAGGAGACAAAGTGTAAAGCATTCAAATATCACAAAACAGTAATTAAATAAAACACAGGAAACAGTTTAAAAATCCAAAACCAATTTATAAAAATAGTTTATATTTTTATCTTTAAAATGACACAAAAACGATTAAAATCGGTTCAGGGGAACCGGAGATATGAATTTTTAAAGAATTATTACTTTTCTAGCGCTTAGAAACAAAAAACGCCAATCGGGTCATCTGGTTGCCCCTCGACCGGGGCAAAGTCAAACTTTCAGGCCGACCGCGATGGAGCCCTGCTCGGCTACAGGTCGCGGGAGGCCTCGGTTAAAAAAGTTACCTTCTGACTTAGTCTTTATTTTGAAGTTTTTCTTCACCGGGACGAACCTGCCAGTTGAATCCGACCTCCTGGAGCCCTTGTCCGGATACGCGATGTGGGTTTCCTCGGTGGAGACTTTTACCTTCGGACTTAGTCGTTTTTTCGAGATGAAAATCCTTCGACTGGGGTAAACCTGGATCTTGATCCGACGTCCATGGAGCCATTCTCGGATACGATGGCTGGGAGGTCCCGGTCAACTTTTTACCTTCGGACTTAGTCTCTTTTTTGGATGTTTTTCTTTACCGGGACGAACCACGAAGTCAGGCCGGGTCGCGGTTGAGGCAAGCCGGCTAGAATTTCCGCGGCGGGTCGGTCCCTCTCTGGAGCTTTTTTCCAAAAATTCTCAAATCTTTTCCAAACTTCTGGGGCTTCACCCAGATGTTCTTTTAAGGTTCTTTTGGGGTCCACAGCTCACCCCAAGGGTCCAGAAGTTCTGTGATGGTCCTTGGGGGGTGCAAACTTCAACTTCCAGAATGCACCTGGCGCAAACTCCTTTTTGGCCACTGGACAGTGGTCAGCTGGTCGCTTTCTTCAGGAGTTGGTGCAGGGGACTCTGGTTAGCAATTTTTCACCTGTAGCAAACAGGGAGTCCCTCCTTGAACCAGTTGAAGCCAGGCAAAGTCCTTCTTGTGGTGAAGCCCAAGTGTGCAGCTGGTGCAGTCCTTCTGAGTGCAGGTTCCAGGTGCAGGCCAGGGGTCCAGCAGGGCAGTCCTTCTTCTCCTTAAGTTCTTTCTTCTTGAAATTTGGTGGGGATCTGAGGTGTGGGGGCAGGTCTGCCAGTTTTATCCTTGCTCCTGGGTGAAAAGCAGGGGGGCCCTGGTTCTCCAATCAGGGACAGGGTCGTCCCCCTGTGATGACCACTTCCTGGGAAGTGTGGCAAAAATCCATCCCAGAAGGCAACAGCTCTAAAAATCCAACATGGATGAATCTGATTTTTGGAGGTTACATCTGGCTGAGCCCACCCACTGGTGTGGCTAAAAATCATAAACACACCCCTCTCCTGCCCTCTCCTAATCTAATCAAGGGGGCACCTAATTGTCTGGGGTTGCAGGATGTGGGGGTGTTGCTGGGTGCTGCAAATGTCCTTCTCTGCCTTTGAAGACCAGTTTGGCAGCCCTCCCCCTTCCTGCCTCACCATCTGCTGAGGGGAGATTCTCTCCCCCAAGCACATTCCTTTGTGTGAAGCCAGGCCACTTCACACCTCATCAAGGCAGCCTGGCAGAAGCTGCTGCAGGCTGGCCAATCAGAGCACAGCAGCAAAAACAATGCAGAGCTGAAATTGGCAACTTTTTAGGTAAAGTCTAAACTTTTTACCTGGACAAGTTATATTAAATCCAACAACTGGAAGTTGTGGGATTTATTACAACAATCAATTTGATACCAAATTCTTGGTATGTAACATTTAAGGAGACTTTAAAATTTAAAATAAAGTCTGCCCATTCTAGCCTATGAAGGCCATTTACTTCAATGAGGGAAAAACGAATTTGGCTGTTTTTACCTCACCAGGGCTTATAAATCTATTTTTATAAAGTCCCTGCTTATAGTTACATGGCACCCAGCCCTAGGGGCACATAGGGCACACCTTAGGGGTGACTTATATGTAAAAATAAGGTAGTTTAAGACTTTGGAAGTACCTTTAATTCCAAAGTCGAATTTGCATATAACTTTAATTTAAAAGCAGCCAGCAAGGCAGGCTTGCTTTTAAAATGACACTGGGCACCTCAGCAGTGCACCTAGGTGTGCACCACCTATGCTGTGGTCCCTAAACCTACATGCCCTACCATATACTAGGGACTTATAGGTAGGTTAACTTAGCCAATTATAATTAGCCTAATTTGCATATTCATTTTACACAGAGCACAGGCCCTGGGACTGGTTAGCAGTACCCAGGGCACCATCAAAGTCAGGAAAACACCAGCAAAAAGAGGAAAATGGGGGCAAAAAGTTATGGGGCCTCTGCAATCAGCCCTGTTTTCTCACATAAGTGCACCTGTGTCAAATAAAGCGGCCTTTTTCACACAACAAAGGGTGTCATGGTGTTGTTCCCTCTTCCCCATTGGGCCCCGGGTGAGGGAACTGCTGAATGCAGAGAGGTCTCCCCCCCCTGGAGTTTTAGGGAATGTGGTACAGCCCAGGGTGACATTTGGGCTTCGTTGGGCTATTTTAATTGGACTGGGGGTGCCAAATTTTTTGGGGTGACATTTTGGGGTCCAGCCACCATTTTGTCATAGGTGACACGGTGAGCAGTGCGTAGGAGATAGTGGGAAAAATGTTGTCCCCCCTTTCCCACCCCTTAGGATTAGGAGAGAGTGGGAGACAGAGCGGAGAAGTGTGTGGATCAGGAGGTTTCTTTTTAGGAGAACGGGTGCACGGGCGACGTTGTTGTAAGTTGTCGCTTGGAGCAGGTGCAGGCGGAGGCAGAGAATGTTCACATGCCAACCGAACTAGGTACGGATAGCGAACCTGGCAGGACACTTTGAGAACTGAAGGGGGTAGACAAAAGCAGGACAGGACAGACAGGAAGGAAACTTGGCATTAGGAGTTATGCTAGTAGCAAGTTTAATTGTCAGGTTGCATTAGGACCCGTTTAAGGAGACAAAACAGGTTTGACAGGGAAATCAATATTAAAAGATTAATGTAGTAAGAGATGGCAGGGTTAAGATTAAGGGAGGGGAGAGGACAGGTTAGGGGAGGGAGGAGAGTTTTTGATAGGTGACGTGGCTGTATAGTGAGGTGTTAGTTTTGTTAGGCAAAGGCCAAGGTTTTGTTAGTTGTAAGTGCACCTGTTTCCAATAAGGCAGCTTTTTTCACACAACAAAGGGGGTCATGGTGTTTTTTCCTTTTCCCAACAGAGGTTTGCACAGACAGAGAGACTTCCACAAACAAGCATACAGAATTGCGAAGATAGAGTTGGAAAGATAGATACGATTATAAAGTAGATAGACAGAGTTGTAAAGGTAGATGAACAGACAGACAAAGTAGCACAGGTAAATGGACAGGCAGCCAGGGAGAAAGACAGGCAGGTACATATAGAGAAGAAGTTTCAGAGAAAAGAATTGTAATACATATAAGCAGCACTGAAAACACACTAAGAAGCCATCCAAGCAGGACAATAAGATTGGTTTACAAGTGTAACAACATACAAGTGCACTGTAAGCAAAATAGAAATCCATACAAACAGGCCATATGAACTAAAATGGTTTACAAATATATTGTTAGCCGTCAATTAAAATGCATATCAGAATAACATACAAGAGTGCAGATGCAAAATGCACTTCATTGCATGCATACTAAAAAATTGACAACTTCATAAAAACAGTGTCAAATGGACATTTGTATGCTGAGAAATAGATACAATCAGAAAAGAAATAAAGGCAAAGTCCATTTCAAAAGGAATTTACAACCCCATTACGGCCAACTGATAAAGCTGGAAGATGCCAGGTGCACCTCATTGAAGAGCTGAACAAAAGCCTTCAGCTTTCATATCAGATTCTAAACACAAAGGCAAACCATGAGCAAAAAATTAACAACAAAAACTCTAGCACTAAGTAGAAAGACCTTGTGTGCTGATGCCCACCTAGTGAAAGAGAAAAATGCAGTCACTCAAAGTGAGGTTGCCCAGTAACTGAAGGGGACTGATCACCCACACCATGCTGTATGCTGTAGAGGGTGGAAGCAAAATGTGAATGACACACTAACAGACCAATGGATAAAGTCAGCTGACTGAAAGGCTCTTTAAATAAGTATATTATACATATTTTTTTTTAAATCAAAAGATCTTGGCCAACTCGAGGCCTAATAAGGCAGCAGTCAAATATGGTGACTGCAGGATAAGTGCCCATTTTTGCAAAGTTTTCCATAGCACTTTAACCTTTCGCTTTATTTGCATTCAACATCCATCGTATTTACCTTCTAGCTATCTATTTGCCTGGTACAGAAAAAGATGGAAGAAAATGCATGGTTGCCGAAAGGCAGAGGCCCTCGTTTAGAAACCGTTAGATCTGCGTTAAAGATGGGGCAAACAGATTACACACATTTAAAATGTTTCCTGATTTAAGTTCCCGTGTTATTGTTGCTTTACAAATGCGTGCTAATACTGTATTGTACGTAGATCAACTAAGACTGTTAGCAATAGGAAATGTGGTGTGAACCCTCCATCGATACATGTTGAAAAACGTGCAGAAATACTATTTCCACCAGATATTATGGATTTGTAAAGACATCTAGAACTTCCACGAATCATGTTCATAGCAGTGAATCAACAGGCATATGTATTCCACAGTAACAAAGGGAGCGCGCTAGTTCCAGGAGCAGGCTGTGAAAAATTCCTCCTTAATGTGTCCGGGCAATTACATCCCCTTTTCACAAGGACGAAACACAGCCAGCCAACTGGGAAGTAACGCCCGTGTTCCTAGAAGCAATCACGCGTAATTGTACCCTGCATAATTCCTATTTGCATGCTGCTCAGCCGACAAGCCGGACAGATCGGTAATTTCAGAACACGGAGCACATGTTCCAGACGTGAATTTACCTCCTGGGGAGCCCTCGGAGTAGTCTTCCTTGGGTCCCCCAAACTGGTTGATGTGCTGCAGCGCCTCGGCACTCGTCAGTCGCCACGGGCTCACACTTTGCAGAGTTTGGTAATCCAAGTCACACGGAGATTCGAAGTGGCAGTCAAAGTCTGAAAGTAGGTTGTACCAAGAGAAGGCGAGAGAGAGTGAATCAGCATTTTAATGATAACGCAACAGCTATAATAATATTAATAATAGTAATCACCGTAACATATAGATAGTAACCAACACTAAAAAAATACTTGCAATAATATACGTAGTTCCTTTCTTCGAGGACATTTACGCGAAACATCTTTCTAGTCAATCATTACACAATTGTGTGCACAATCACTATATACATTTATATACTGGTCGTTCTCTGAAAGTGTATATATTTGCATTCATTTTGACAATTAAATCAAATAGAGAGCATCCTGTTTACTCTGGATAATTGGTGCTACATATTTCCATGAACAGTTTTTTTTATTTTGCGAATGATAATGAGCGAAGGAGAGCTACAAGAAAGAATTGTAAATGTGGCAAAAGCTTTGCGCCTTTATATTATGTGTACTTGACAATGAGCTCCTGAGTTCACTTTAAGTATGAACAATCGGTCCTGTCTGAACAGAGTAACCAGTGAGATTCTGTAGTGTGAATATTTCTGCTTTTGAAAATAGTTATTCAGGGGTCCCCAACCTCTTCTATAATACCAGCTACTTATGGTACATAAGAATTACCCCGAACTACTAAAATTATATGGGCCAGATTTAAAAGGCCCTAGCTTTACAGAAGCGTCACTTTCAGTGATGCTCCGATGGCGCTTTTCACTGCTCCATATTTACACTTTTTGTGGTGTTACGCATCCTTGTAAATATGGGCTCCTTTGATGCAGTTTTCTGAGAAAGAGGGGCGTGCGATGGGTATTTCTGTGGGCTTTCCATCACAACACCCATTGTTTTTGACGCTGCCGCAGATTTATGAGAAATCCACCTGGGTGGCATTAGTATGGCAAAACGAGGAGGAATGCTTTTATTCCTCCTTGTTTTTTGCTTTTTCTATGTGTGTTGCATTCTGCAGCACATATAGAAGACGCAAAATGCCATGGATGATTGTTTATGTGCAGGAAGGTGTCCATTCCTGCACATAAACAATCATTCAAAAATTATGCTTTGGTACTTCTGCATTCTGCAGCACACATAAAAGTGACAAATCACCATAGTAGCTCAGATATGTGAAGGGAGACCTTCTTGCGCATAATCACTCCCCTCAATGCAGACACCCTTGCACTATGGTACAAGGATGGCTGCATTGGCATAGGCAGCTGAATTTAGTGCTGGTGCAGGGGAAAACGCAGGATTGTGCTGTATTCTCGTGAATACGGCACAGCCCTGCATCTTAAAACTGGCACAGCATGGTGGTTTTGATTTTGGTACAGCACCACGCTGCGCAAGTTTCTTTTAAATCTGTCCCTTTTGCCAGGTCGTAGTGAGGAAATCCAAGGAGGAGGTCAGGGGGGCACCAAAAATGATTGTTGCACCAGGCGCCACCAGTTGCCACCAGCGATAAAGCTGGCCCTGAGCTGGAGAGCTATCAGTAGCTCATGGGCTACTTGGAGATGCCTGAGTAAGTGAAATGGATTTATGTAATTAAACATGCATTATAATACTAACACGGTCCTAAAGGGGCCCTTGTTTGCAGACTGCATTGAATATTAACTGCACACCATAATTTAATTTACCCATCAACCATTGGATGAGGAAGATCTTTTTGATTCAAAATGCACCTAAACTGAGATCATAATTCTCAGTGATGAAAAGATTGGGCTTATCTAACTTCCTGAAAGGCTGTAGTAAACTGTGGAGAAATGCACCAATGGCATGTGAGATAAAAAAATATATGTGGACTGCAGTGTGGATTTATGCCTCCCATTATATGACCAAAATATCTGGCTACCTGAGGTGACCTTGTGCAGTTCAAACTCCCTGCAGTAACACATGGCAAGGAAAAGTGCCTTTGTGATGTGAAAACACCTATTTTTACATATTAGAACTCCTATTTTTATATATCAATGAGTCAAAGCATGTTGCAACCACTGTGTCTTGGCTGGCTGAGTGCCGGAGAATCACTGTACCATGCGTGGTCCTGTGGTTTGTGGGTTTTAGGAAAAGCTGTATGTGGGCTGTGAGTCTTACTCCAGGCTGCCTTCCCTCATGCTCCTTGACTCCTAGCTGCTGCTCCTTGCCTCTTCAGTGCCAAAAGGGCAATCATCTGCCTGAGAGTTTTCAGCTGCTTTACAAAGTTGTCATGCAGCTAATCTGGTTCAGGTTTTCGTTCTTTTTCCTTTCCTTTTTCCATAATGGCTGTTTTTTCTTTGATTTATTTCTGGTTTTCCCAATCTATTGTGTTTCCTGTCATGTGATGTTTGATGTAATTTCCTATTCTTGTTCTTTAACTATGTAAATGCTTATATTTGGTTGGAGGGTGAGTCTAAAAAAAGCTGTGTTCAATCACTTGTTTCCTCGCTCCCTACACTTGTTGATCCCGACTCCTCAAGCCTGAAGATTTCCACAATTGGATTCCAGATTCCTGGTTTGCTTCAATCCTTTGAAGTCTTCATCCTGCAAGGAGGTTATTTACACCTTTGGCTTTTGCCTCCTGAGAAGGTGGCAGCTTATCAAGAGCTCGTGCTTACAGCATATTCCATTCTGTGGTGACACCCTTCCTTCCAGAAACAGTCTCATGTAGATCAGAGAGCAGAAAACCTCGACACTGATTACGAGTAAGCCTCCAGACCTTAACAAGCCCGAAGTGTGCCTCTGAAGCCTACAAAGCAGGATGAAATACTGCATATTTCTAATAGGTGCCCTCACAGTGACTAAAAGCCTCACAGTTATTTTCACTGTGGAGTTATGGGCTAGAATTTTCATCGGCTGTGGTGTGATTAAAGTTTTTGTCTCTGTGAAAATTCTAGGCATGCTACCCTTGCTCTTAGGGTCAGTGTATACGGGCATAAGGCCCTTCATCCGCGGGTTGCTGGGCCTCAGGGGTCAGTAGCAAACTTATAGCTCATCGTTCATATGGTGGCCTGAGACTTACCTCCGTTGAGCACTACACCCTGGCTCTGCATTTGGCACAACTCACCTACTTGCTTCCCAAAACACTGGACCCATTGCTATGGGTCATGATTGAGCGAGCTATCCTGGGGTGCCCACAGGGATTTTAACCTCTGTACTGGTATGGCGCCTCCACCTGGCCCAGGGAACCCGATGCTTCAGGCAATGGCTAAATCTTGGTTGAGAGCCCACCACCTTTTCTTGGTGGACGCTCGCTTACACAAGCATGAACCCTTCCGGGGCAATTCCACCCCTCGCATAGGCAGCGAGGTGTTAAATTGGGGAGTGCTGTGTGCTACGGGAATCCACACCCTCCGTCAAGTGCTCAACCAGGGAGCCCTTAATCTTTTGTGGCAGTCCATGAGGGGTTTGGCCTCCTGCCCCAACCATTTTGGCAGTTTCTCCAGCTGAGACACTGCCTCACCTCCCCAATGGTCTCCTACTTCAGAACGTGGGGATTCTTCCGGGGAGTGATGTCCAGATTCTATAGCCTCTTGGTTTGCCATTTGTATTCCTAACCCCTGCTGACTAGCTTCCGCATCAAATGGCAAACCTGACTATTGATGGACTATGAACCGGAGGACTGGGAAGAACTACTGGAGGTGCCAGATCACTGTGCCAGGGATTCATCACGGAAGCTCTGCTTCTTCAAATCACTGCGTGAATGGCACTGGGCCCTGACGAAACAGCGTGCGTCGGGACAGCTGCCCATTTCAACTGCTGCCGCTGTGACGGTGACTGATGTGGCCTGGTCCACGTCCTCCATGACTGCCCCACTGTCCGGCTCTTCTGGGAGGTGCAGCGCCATACTGAGCGAGGTTCTGCCTGTATCCATACCTAGGCACACTTCATCCTAGACAGTGGGCACTTAGTGCCCCACGTCGGCTGCCTGACGACTGGATCCAGCTCCACTGGGTTATCACAGCCCTTGGACCTGCTTTGGCCACTGCAGGCCGTTACTTGGCCTCTCTGGCCTCCCCTGTTCCACAGCCAATTCTCTGTGACTACTTGCATGCCTCCCCCCTCTCCCCACTCTTCCCCAATCCCCTTGCTTTCTTTTCCTTGGCTCTTCTTGCTTCTATCTCCCCATTTTCCTGCTCTTCAAGTACCCCCCTCATCTTCCCTCCTTCTCTTGCCTACCCTTCCTTTTCTCTCCCGTTTCCTCTCTCCCCCTGCCCGCTTTCCCCATTTTCCTTCTTGTCTCATCTACACCTCCGCTCTTCCCTGGGCATGAGGGTTTACCCCTCAGCCTCCCCTCCCCACCTCAGCCCGCCCTCCCTATGTTCAGGGCTCGTTTGCCAGTTTGTGGTCATTCTGGGCTGTGGTATTACCCCAACTGTGTTTCAATTGTTCCCATAAGTATAATGGTTCCAATGAGCTGTCACAGTTTCACCCTGCGCTTAACTTCCTTAACTGCCTTTATTTCCTTTTCGTGTAAAATTCTGATTAAGGAAAAATAAAAACAAAAAAGAGAATGCTAGAAAAACGACTCAGTTATTTTCCACATAGTTTTTAAAAATCTGATTTAATGGTGAAATCATATCTTTGATACATTTAAGAGAAAATAACTTTTTATAAATGCACTTTGGGCTTCCTGGACCAGAACAGGTTTAAACACAGTTCTTCCACTCATCACAGCACCAGAGGCAAATACAGTTTCTGGCTGTAGTTAACAGCAATACTTGCTGAAGAACAATAGCCTAACCTCTGGACCCAAGAAAGCAGGAGAATTGTCAGGAACTGATCACGTAGCAGGGACTAGATTTATGTGAGTAAACAGGAACAGATCGCAGGGCAAGGATAGCCTGGACACTACCTATTTTGACTTAAGATGCCTAGTGGAGCTGCTTCTATTCTTTCACAGAGCCCTCCTAAAGCCTGTGGCATTAACTCCAGCAGAAGGGAGAATCAGTTTTAACTCTACTAGACGGGAGGAATAGGGGCATGGAGGAAAGTACGACTTGGTTTTGACCTCCAGATAACTGGGACAAGATGCTGAGCCATGCTAGGAAGCGAGACACAATTCAGGCAAGGAAACTAGGTTCCCTCCAGGTTGGAGTTTTTTTGCAAAGTGAAAAACAGTTTGAGTGGGATCTGTGGAAAAGGCATTTGACCTTATGGAGCTCTGCCCAGCTAGAGCTTCTAGCTTTGCCTTGGTACAGGATTTTGTGAACCGAAAAAGTGACTACGTACGAAGGTAAAACCTTGCACTGAGGTGAGGTGTGAAATCCATCTGAGCAATGAAGCAACAGCAGTGGATACCAAATCCAGCTTTTTACTAGTCAGAGCCTTGTCCTCTAAAACAATGACCTCAGTGGGAGCTCTGCAACTACATGTCTGTCGTTAAAGGACCTTCTGGTGTTAATGGATTTTGGGCCAGATATACAAAATTATTTTGCATTTCCTAAATAGCCACTCCTTAGAAATCGCTATTTAGGAAATGCAAAATGGTATGTACAAAAAATAAAGATTCCCTAATAGCGATTTATAAAGTGTAGGAATCGCTATTAGGGAATCGCTACTTAGGTAATACCAAATTATTCATTGCTATGGGCTAAGGTCCATATGTATGAATGGTTTAGCATTTCTAACTTGCAATTTGCTAATACGAAATTGAAAATTCGAAAATGCTAAGGCAAGGGTAATGTTTAGCCAAAGACCCCCCCAGCTGCACTCTGAAAAAAGTGGTGCACGTGTAAAGCGCAAACACTTTTTTAATGATGTCCTTTTTTAAAGTTTCAAAGGAGGTTTGCGTTCTGATTGAATGAGAACTGAATGAGTTACAGATCTTTGAGCATTTGCTGAGAATGACTGCTTTAATTATTTTTTTCTTGAATGTTAGGGTTTCTAGTAGTAGAGTGTCGGAGCTTCAGAGCTAGTCTGTTGACCTCTTGATATGTGTAGTTTGATGGCCAGTTAGCTTGGAGTGCAATTAAATAGAGCTCTGTAGCTAATTTATGCTAGCTTGACTCGGCCTCTTCCTTTGAACAGCACACAGTTTAGAGCAATTTGCAGGGGAATTATGTGATCATAGTTCCTCCTTTCTGAGATGAATCTGACCATTACATGGTATTTTGTCTAGAGACAACTTACATGGCTTTTAGTTACACCTCTGACTTTTGCAGGGGGGGGAGGGAGATGCCATAGTCTAGCCTTGATAGAGCAAGTGATTGGGACACCGGTTTGGAGTCTACAATTTCTGGTTTGTGGTCTTGTAGGATGCAGCCATTGCGTTGGACTGGGATTGTGCAAATAGGTGAGGAGATTAGAAGAAACTAGGTATTTGTGGGGATGAGGTTGCTGTGGTGATGAGATTATTGAGGATTTGAGTTTGTTCATAATTTGTGCTGTATATCTAAGGCCATTTGGAGAGGAGAATTACATAAAGATTTTAATATTGTGAGCGTTCAAGGGAGATGAAATTTGGGGGTTTCTCAATAGGTTGTCCAAGGTCTCCATATATGCTGAAGAGCATTGGTGAAATAATGGAGGCTTGTGGTACCACTAGTCTGATTTGAGAAATGTTTGAATACAAGCTGGAGATTTTTATTCTTCCTCTTCTGTCTACAAAAAATGTAGAGTATCATTGGAGCATGGTACTTTCAATGCTCATTCTCTATTTTAGAGTGTTTAGGAGAGCAGGTTTATTTAATCATATGAAAAGGCACAGACAGGTCTAGCAGGATTAGGGAACAGGAGTCATAGGTGTCTAGTATATTACGTTTATTTCCACTAGTTACAGCACAACTGATTCTAAGCTACAGCATTCTCTGAATTCTGATCTATAGTCATCTGGTTTGTGGTACCTAATAAATTGTTTGAGTTGAGTGGCAACACAACTTTCTAGGACATTTACTACAATGGGTAAACTGGTGGTAAGGCAGAAGTTGTTCAGGTCATCTCTATTTCATCTTCTGATTGGTTAGGAGGTGGCAAACCCTGCTTTATAATGAGACTGTGAGGAACTATCCGTTGGGCTAGCAAGATGCAAATTAGGTTAGTCCAAATGGTGTAACTATGTGCCTGAAATCTTTAAGAATATTTGAGTTCAGGTTTTCTGAGAAGTGTGCAGATGGTCTTGTTTGAGTTATGATCTTGAGGGTCTCAGATTTAGAGACTTTATAGAAGTTTGAATATATTGTGTTTGATTTGTGTGATTGCCTATGGAGTGGGAGCTCTTCTGCATATATGGTAAAGCAGAGTTATTTTTTCTATTTCTCAATGAAGGCATTTGAGAGTTTTTCAGAGCTTTATTCTGGATCTTCAAATGATATCAGACAGTAGGTGAGGTCTGTTGTTTCATAATCTCATAGAGTTTTCAAGGGGCAGTTTTGGACTTATTTCCATTCTAATAAAGGTTAATTTGGCATGAAATACATTTTCTGTAGTTCGTTCTTTCATTTCTTAAGCTTCCAAGGTTCTCGACGGAGGGGTGTTGGCATCATTATTTTCAGCAATTCTCAGGACTTATCAGATTTCAATGAAGTCTTTCGAGCACAATTGAGATGACTTTTTGGTTTTGAGTTTTTAGTTGCAAGCTTATCCACCTTGGTGAACATATTATGAACATTTTTTGAGTTAAGCATTTTGATTTCTTGGTCATGGGGATGGCTTGGGAAGAGAAGGGTACAATGCCTGAGTTCTTCAGGTTGATGTTTATGATGTCTGTACTTCACTTTTTGGTTCTTCTTGGTTGACCTCTGCTGATTAATTTGGAAAAGTGAAAAGGATTAGTTAGTGGTCAGACCAGACCTCTGTAACAGCAGGATCTGTCTTCACTATTCTGATAGGGGCACTAATGAGATATAAGGTGTTACCTTTAATGTGGGTGAGGGATAGGTACAACTGTATGATCTCATTGCTGACAAGGACAGAGGATAAGAGTTAGAGAGCATTGTGTTTCTCATTCCCCCAGTGTAGGTTGAAGTTTCCATGTTCTGCTTAGATGAGATAGTGTGCCTTGTGATTAATTCAGATAGTTGCTCCATGAATGTAGTGAGGCTCCCTGGTGGGCAGTATTTTAATAGATTTTTTATGCCATATTAATTTCACCACATATTATATTCATATCAGCACAGGCAGTGTATATTTTAATGAATGTCTTATTCATTGAAGAGTGGCTCTATTCTTATCAATACACCATATTACTTTTTATATATATATATATATATATATGTACACATATATACGTATATATATATATATATATATATATATATATATATATATATATATTCAATTTAGGTTGAATTTTCAATGCACATATTATTCATTTCAGCATAGAGTTTATTGATTTTACCCATTGTCATATTTATTTTAAAGTGTTTCATGCAATTTCAATAAAGCTCTTATTCATTTCAATACCTGTCATGATCATTTCAATGTGAGTCAATTTTTCTTCAATGCATTCCATATTAATTTCAATGAACTTCACATTTAGTATAGCTCACCATCATTTTGACACTTGTCATACACATTTCAGCAAATCTCATATTAATTTGAATATAAGTCATATATTTATTCTCGGTTTATGTTAATTTCAACATGCTTGTATTGTGTCATATTAATTTCAATACATACTATTCAATTCAGTGTGGGCCATATTAATTTCAACACTACTCATATTTATTACTATTAAGGTTTTATGAAATTTACGTAACTTGCTTATATATAATTAGGAGAGGTTTTGGGAAAAATATATGAAATTATGTGAAATGCAAATCCATAATTTTGCAATATATTTTTGCATGAAATGCATCCTCATGTCTTCAATGCCTCGTCAGGTATAGGAAGTCTATATAAATACAATTACAATTCTAAATTGGAGGACACATTTTGTGGTATGGCACAAAAAATCATAAGCGATGTGAGCAACATCTGCTCACATTCTGCCTGTTATTGTTAATCGTGTGCTCTGCATTCTTTTCAGTGATGTCCATCTTAATTTTAGTATGGAGACATATATTTCAGTATATGCTTTATTTAATTTAACATATGTGGTATTCATACCATTAAGTAATGTATTAATTCTGATATGTATCATATTTGTTTTGCTACATGGTATAATGATTCTGGTATTTAGCAGATTTGTTTTATGACATGTTATATCCATTCTGATATGTGTTTTATTTTTATTCTATACTATAGGCATTGCAGAAGGTGTCATATTTGTACAGCTGTAATTTTGACATGAACAGCTTCCTATAATTTAGGGCGTAGCCCTATAATGTAAAAAATATATTGCACATGCAAACATTTAGCTGTGTTTGTATTTAATGTGAAATGCTAGCTAGAGGAATGCACAGGGGTGTGTGGTGCCTAAATTATGATCAAAGATGCTGAAAGCCCAGGGGTATGGCCAACCGCGGATCAAGATGGCTGCATGCTGAAGTGGCTCTGCCACCCGGGCTGAATAACCCCCCAACATCTGACCCATACTCTGCTCTCCTCCATCCTCCTGGTGCTGTTCCGTGCTGCTGGGACCAAGGTGTAAACCATTGTTGGAGCCAAGGGCCTGGCATGAAGATACAAAGCACGATGCTGAGTGAGGCCTACAGAGCCAAGGGAAGCCGCGGTCTCAAGTAGTGAAGGTACAGGGGATGAGATAAACTCAACATGGAGGGCTCAGCTCCTGGGCTCCAGTCGACACTTGCGGGGCAATGGAAGAGATGAAGCTCCCCCATGAAGGGGCTGGAAACCATAGAAAGGTGGCGCTGCCACGGAGGTGATGGGAGCAGCACATCAGACTTTTCTGAACCTGATGGTAAAGGAGTGGATGCCCCCTTCCTGAACAGACAGCACCTGACAAGGTAAGAAGGAGTGGGGGACCGGGACCACGGCAGTGTGGGAAACAAAGAAAGGCAGGAGTATGAACAGCGGGACCTCTGACAGAAGCTGACCCATCTGGCAATACAGTGTGAGAGTGGCTGTGTGAAGAGAGGCTCTTAAAATCCATAGGGGAGGTGAGGAGATATCAGACGGCAGACCTGAAAAGCCATCAAGCACTGAGGTGAGAGAAAACCTGATGGCCTGAGAGCCCTGATATGAGGATAAAAGGCAGAAACAAACAGCCTGCTGACTTGAACCCTGGTCAATCTACTGAGAGTGCTGTAACCCTAGACCTGGGAAGAACACACAAGCAGTAGTCCAAAAGGAGTGGCCTGCCCTAAATGTGCTGGACAAAGGTGAAGAGGGGTCACTTGGTTAGCGGAGGGAAGCCTACAAGGTGGTCTCCATGTGCAGGAGTGACCTTGGCAGGCAGCTTTGACTACCACCATGGTTCTGAGTGTTGTCTAATAGAGCACCAGCATTTATGATGATAAGAGGCAAAGGTGCCCGGATCTCCCAGCAAACAATGCTGGCTGAAAACCCCCTATCCAAGGAAATAGTGGGGGGAGCACCACTAGGGAGAAATGAGAATACAATGGAAATCCCCACAAGATGGCGAGTCTTTCAACTTCAGTGACATTATGGAGACAATATGCAGCTCCTTGGAATCAAAGATTGACTCTGTCTCAACGGAGGTCACGCTGGTCACTGCAAACCTCTGGAAGATGGAAGGGAAGGTAAAAGAGGCAGAAGACTCAATTTCAGCCTTTAAGGTGGAGACTGAGACTCTGTGAGAACAAGTAGACAAACTCTGGGGTAGTGCAGAGGTAGTGGGAGTGAGACTGGAGGACTTTGAGGGCTGCTCCAGGAGAAATAACATCTGGGTGGTTGGAGTCCCAGAGAGAGTGAAAGGCCCAAGAGCAGACCTCTTCTTGGAAGACCTAATCTTCAATATTCTCAAGCCATGGAGTCTGTCCGAATTCTTCTCCATTAAATGTGTGAACAGGGTTCCAGGCCCTCCACCAAGGCCAGATGCAATGCTGCACAGCATCCTTGCATGCATCTTTAATCACAAAGACGGGGATGTGATCCTCCAAGCCACCACCGTGGCCAACCTCTTAAATATGACAATGTATCCATCAGCTTTTCCCAGACTTTACTCTTAGGGTCCAACCGCTCTGCTGCAGCTTCCATGAAGTGAAAAGGCCATTGAGAAGACGTGATCTTAAATATTGAATGATATTACAACCAAACTGAGAGTGGTGGCAGAGGGAAAACATTGGTATTTCAGATCCTTGGAGGAGGCTTGGAATTGGCTTGAAGGTTAGAAGCCGGCAGAGGGACAAGAACTCAGAATCGCTCCCACCAACAGCGAACTGACAGGAAGGGCCCAGATAGGAGGGCCACAGATGAGAAGGAGGAATTGTCCCAATGATCACTGCAGATAATAACCTCACAGGACAACGTACCAGGAGAGTCCCAATGGGACTGGTTTGACGCCCCCAGTATTAGACCTGACATTCGTAGGGTGTCTTCCCCCAACTTTGTGCCTGGCTCCCTCCATTTTTTTTATCTCAGTTTTGCTGGTTTTAGGACTCTGCACACAGTGCTTCTACTCTCTCCCCTAAACATTGTAACATTGGCTCATACCCATTTGGCATATTGAATTTACTTATATGGTCCCAGTGTTGACCTGTCAGTGACCAGTGCTGCAGAGATGGTATTGCTTAGATGCTTATATTCCTGTACTATGAGGACATGGGTTGGCCGATGTGTTAGACAGAGATTGATAGAGTCTAGCTTTTGTTTAATGATTCTCTGATTGAATGCCTTTTGATCCACCTTTTTTACATTTCATACGGAGACCTGTGTTTTTATTAAAAACAAGATTTCCTCTCCCATCGTATTCTTGAGACCTTGTTTAATGTTATAGGCTAGGTTAATACACAGGGGATTATGATCACTGGCACAGTGCGGAACTATCTTGAAATTGAGAATTAAATAAGAATCAGCTTGACTGATAAGAATAAAATCAATGAAGGTTCCTTTGGAATTCCCCGTGCATGTCGGAATTGAGGCGCTTTCACCCTTGCAAACATAAGGTCATATTTACTAATAAAGATATTTAAAGCATCACCTTCGTCTGTATGATTAAAATGGGTCATCTTCTCTCTTCCCTCAATCAGAAAACTACACGCATGTGAGCCTTCAGATTGACATAGGTGCATATTGAAGTCTCCTCACCAGAACACAGCTCTTTGTCCTGAAGTCGAGTAGATGAATCAAGGAAATCCATTACATCCTCAAGGCTTTTCCTCAAAAGGTCATATGGTATATTATTATAAAAATGTATTAACAAAATACCCTTTCTCCCCTCAATCAATGATAGGACAATCATAAAATAAGGTGGGGACCAAATTAGGGATGCTTCTATGTTTTGGTAGGTGTAATGAAACAAGAACTGAGAGACCCCCTCTTGCCCTTCCTGCTATAGATGGTATCGCTGGCTGATGTAAAGTTAGATAACCATCCAGAAAAAAGGGATCTGTCGACCAGGTCTTCTGAAAGCAAAGTTTATCATACATGGATACAAAATTTAGCCAGTGTGAGTTTTTTATTTTTGACTGGAGTCCCGCTATGTTCCAACTAGTCAGTGTTAGAGATTTATGTCCTAATCCTGCAGCCGGATCTTTCATAGTGGTAGGAGGAATCAAATCACAAGGGGGGGGCCTGACGGTTCCACCTCTCCCTCTAAGTGAGATGTGTCTTGGCCTTCTTCTCCCCTTAGTCCCTCCAAGTCGGCCCTTCCATACATGGCTGAATCCACGAGTCAATCATTTTCATCTAGGGAATTCAGAGCCTGAAAAATATTTACAATGGGAGTGTTTATCTGAGCCTGTAGAACCGTCAACCCTGGATTTTGGTTTTGAGATACTGCAAGGGAGTCTGAAAGTAAAACAGAAGGATCATAAAAATGACTTAATGGGTACACTTGGATCTCTTCTTTTGCTCTTGAACAGTAGTCCAAATCTGCCTACAAGCGTTTGACCAGACGAGGGTTTTTAAAATTTATCACAACACAATCTCCCTTAGAGGCTTTCTTTGATGGACCAACACATTTCACTCTACGTACCAAAAGGTTCTTAATGTTAAAGTCCACTTGATATCTATTTTTTGTCCTCAACCAGTGGGCAGACTTTCTGATCAAAGCTTGTGTATCTTCATTGTTACATCCAGGCACATTTTCTAGCATCAGGACATATGGCGTGCATTCAGGAGTTAACCGCAGTGTCTCTTTCAGGTTATTAGTGGAGTTAGTGTAAGGGGGGTTTGAACACCCAGGATGAACCCCCTTTTGGGTTTCCAAGTTTGATTTGTGCTCTCTATATAAATCTCTAGATTTAGCTAAGGGTTGAGTTAAGGGTGGACCAATTTCATTCAAGTCTGGATTATGTAAAGCATTTCCAATCTTTAATGCAGATTCCTGGCTATGGGTTTTCCTTGGCACGGATAACTCTGAGTTTGTTATCTGAGTTGGTTATCTGAAGTAGCGTGCTACTCACATTAGTTTGCAAATGATCCAATCTCTTAGTTATCAATTTAATACGTTTCTCCTCCAAGGCTACACAAAATGGTTTTAGTGTAGAATCAATTAAAAAGGTAGAATCATTTAAAATGTCTTTCCTCATAGTACATTCCCTTATCGTGTCAGGGGCCACCTGTTGTCCAGCATTATCTTCCAATTGTATATGGCTTCTCTGTTTTGGTCCCGAGACTCCTTTCACATCTTTAGCCCTTCCTCCCTCCCTTCTCTTTTTCGGAGGTGGGGAATTCACGAATGAGAAGTTGTGAATTGGGTCCTTATTTGATTCCTTGGATGAGCTTGCATCCTGCAAGGGAAGATGCAAGGAGTGCATGCTTATTCCAATCTGAGGGCGGGTCAGAGTCTGAGGTCTTTCGCAATGGGTGTTCCATTTCTGTAGGCTTTAGAAGTACAATAGGCTCCAGGGGTGGCCTCTGAGAGAGTTTCTGCACGGCCCCAATCTTAACCTCCACTTGCTCTAGTTCAGTCTTTATAGCTCCCATAACAGAGGATAAATAGCTTGTAATTGACAATTGGGCTGGAGGACCTGAGGCAGTTTTCTTCCTTTGCGCATTATTCTTTCTCTTTCCTGTTAGCATAGGTGTTTCACGTACTTCAAATATTCCACGCACAGCAGGGATCACTCAGCCAGGTAGTTGAACGAGTGCGGGGCCAACCCGACCTCTTTCGGCCGATGCCTGTCTCTTCCTCCTACTCAGGGCAACCTGGGGCTTGTGGTCCGCCCCAAGTAAGGTCTCCACAAATGTGCATCCCGCACTGGGGAGTGCAGCGCTGTTAATAACAAGTCGATGCCTGTCTCCTCCTCCTACTCAGTGCAGCCTGGGGATTGTGCTCTGCCCCCCTAAGGTCTCCACATAAGCACGTTTATTATTGTCAGATTTGTGCAAGCTTCCTTCCCACGCTGCGGAAGTGCAGCACTGTTAATAACAGGCCGATGCCTGTCTCCTCCTCCTAACTAGAGCAGCCTGGCGCTTGTGGTCCGCCCAGTAAGGTCTCCACAAATGCTCGTCCCGCGCTCCAGGAGTGCAGCGCTGTTAATAACAGGCTGATGCCTGTCTCCTCCTCCTACTCTGGGCACCCTGGGGATTGTGGTCCGCCTCCTATAAGGTCTCCACATACGCACGTTTATTATTGTCATATTTTGTGCAAGCTTCCTTCATGAAAATGGACACTTACACAGAAGATGACAGTAAGCAAAATTCATGATGTGTTCATACAGAGATATTTCCTCATTTTCTGTAAGGTAACTGTTAGAAATGGGGTCTTTGGTTTACAGTCAGGTTACCCCCACTTCAAGCAAGGACCCTCACTCTAGTCAGGGTAAAAGAGAATCACCCTCAGCTAACCCCTGCTTACCCCCTTGGTAGCTTGGCAGAGCAGTAGGCTTAACTTCAGAGTGCTAGGTGTAAAGCATTTGTACCAACACACACAGTAACTTATTGAAAACACTACAAAATGACACAACACCAGTTTAGAATAATAGGAAATATTTATCTAAACAAAACAAGACCAAAACGACAAAAATCTGACATACACAAGTCAAGTTATGAATTTTTAAAGAATAAACTCAAAAATAGCGCTTAGAAACAAAAAATGATTTGATGTGGTGTTAACACGGCGTCGTGACGGAGTCGTTCCCAACAAGCCGACACCAGCGGCGCCGGACACGGAGTCGCGTAGACCCCCAAGTACAGTACCTTTGGTGAAGAGCGAAAACAAGTCGATGCATGAAGTCGGTGATCACTTCGAGCGGCGTCGGACACGACGTGGTGCGGCGACTTCCACGGAATCGCAGACTTCAGCAGGGCTGCAGCGGCATCGGGCCTGCGAAGGTCATCGCGTTCCAGTGAAGATCACGGAGTGCGGTTGCAGGCGGCGTCACCAGATTCAACAGTGGCGTTGGTCCGAAGTCGTTACACCAGCTTTCCTTTCAAGGGCCCAGAGGCTGGATAGGGCACCACTTGTCAGAGCAGGAGTCTCTCCAGAGACTCCAGGTTCTGGCAGAGAGAAGTCTTTGCTGTCCCTGAGACTTCAAACAACAGGAGGCAAGCTCTAAATCAAGACCTTGGAGATTTCTTCACAAGATGGGAGGCACACAAAGTCCAGTCTTCGCCCTCTTACTCTGGCAGAAGCAGCAACTGCAGGATAGCTCCACAAAGCACAGTCACAGGCAGGGCAGCTCTTCTTCCTCAGCTCTTCAGCTCTTCTCCAGGCAGAGGTTCCTCTTGTTTCCAGAAGTGTTCTAAAGTCTGTGGTCTTGGGTGCCCTTCTTATACCCAATTTCTCCTTTGAAGTAGGCCTACTTCAAAGTAAAGTCTCTTTTGAATGTGAAATCCTGCCTTGCCCAGTCCAGGCCCCAGACACTCACCAGGGGGGCGAAGACTGCATTGTGTGAGGACAGGCACAGCCTTTTCAGGTGTAAGTGACCACTCCTCACCTCCCTCCTAGCACAGATGGCTCATCAGGAAATGCAGACTTCACCCCAGCTCCTTTTGTGTCACTGTCTAGTGTGAGGTGCAACCAGCTCAACTGTCAAACTGACATAGACAGGGAATCTACAAACAGGCAGAGTCACAGAAATGGTATAAGCAAGAAAATGCTCACTTTCTAAAAGTGGTATTTTCAAACGCACAATCTTAAAATCAACTTTACTAAAAGATGTATTTTTAAATTGTGAGTTCAGAGACCCCCAAACTCCACATGTGCATCCGCTCCCAAAGGAAATCTACACTTTAATCAGATTTAAAGGTAGCCCCCATGTTAACCTATGAGAGGGACAGACCTTGCAAAAGTGAAAAACGAATTTAGCAATATTTCACTGTCAGGACATATAAAACACATTACTATATGTCCTACCTTAACCATACACTGCACCCTGCCCTTGAGTCTACCTAGGGCCTACCTTAGGGGTGCCTTACATGTAAGAAAAGGGAAGGTTTGGGCCTGGCAAGTGGGTACACTTGCCAAGATGAATTTACAGTTAGAACTGCACACACAGACACTGCAGTGAGACATGATTACAGAGATATTTATGTGGGTGGCACAACCAGTGCTGCAGGCCCACTAGTAGCATTTGATTTACAGGCCCTGGCACCTCTAGAGCACCTTACTAGGGACTTACTAGTAAATCAAATATGCCAATCATGAATAAACAAGTCAACATTACAATTTACACAGACAGCATATGCACTTTAGCACTGGTTAGCAGTGGTAAAGTGCTCAGAGTTCAAAAGCCAACAGCAACAGGTCAGAAAAAATAGGAGGCAAGAGGCAAAAAGATTGGGGATGACCCTGCATAAGCAAAAAAGTCCAACAGTAACAAATTATAAATATCACACATTTTTTAAATAATTTTATTTTAATGTAATCTAATAATTGGACTAGAGAAGTTCAAATGTTTTGTTTAAAAAAATATAATTTCAATCAATGTAAATATTTTACTAATGTAACATTTCTCCTTGTCTAGTGTATTTTCTGTATTTGATTATTTATAAATGAACGTATATTTTGTAAGTTGAAATGTATATGTGTTTATTTATTCACTGATTCAGTTTAAATAAACAAACATGTATTAACATTTTTAAAAATCTACTTTTTTGGGTGTGGTTGTTCATCATGAGGAATGCTCGCACCAGAAATACTATGTCCATCACATTCCTTTTTTCAACAGTTTATGGACTTCACAAATAAGACATTTAAAAAAACTGTTCTATTTCCTGGCATAATTGTAAGTAGAAATATGTAAACCATATTTTCAACATAAACATTTTAAAGAGTCAATTAATTGTAAAAGAAAAATAAGGTTTGGACAAACTTTGTCAAATTAAGTTATTTTTAATAATAAATGAGATTTTCAATAATCATTTTTGTTAAATGAAAAAAGAAATGTCCAACAAAAGGCTTCCAACAGGATCACAGGCTGTGAATGTATTGACCCAGACTTCTTGCCTCTTCTACTTACTACTAAAGGGTAACTTCCTCAGGAAGGGGCAGCCACTGGGCACAGAGCAGGCACCTTGAAGATCCTTCTTGGGAAGGGGTGGGTTTGAGTTTGACGGGTTAAGGAGAGGTAGACTGTGAATTCTGGAGGAGGGGAACTGGTAGGAGGGGTGGGAGAGCTTTGGGTTTTGGAGGTAGAGGGAGCTGGAGTTGGTGCGGTGCATGTGTCTGTATGTTTGGGTGTTGCATGTGGGCCTGGTGTATGTTGTGTATGTTTGGATGTGTGTTATTTGGGAGGTGTCTGGTATTCGTCTGAGTGTGAGTGTTTAGTTCTGGGTGGTGTTATTTTGCATGTAGGTGTGCCTTTGTGTGAGTATGCTGCTTTGGATGAGTGTGCTGTTGTTGTCATGGTGGTTGTGGTTGTAGGTGTGTGGTGCATGCGGGTGTGGTAGTAGTTGTTGGTATGGTGGTGGTTGTGGTGCTTGTGGGCATGCTGGTGGTTGTGGATGTGGTGGTGGTTGTAGGTGTGGCGGTAGTAGGTATGGTAGTTGTGGGAGCAATGATGGTTGTGGTGATTTTGGGTGTGGTGGTGGTTGTGGGTGTTGTGGTGGCTGTGGATATAGTGTCAATAGTGTGTGTTTGTTGTTTGTGTGTTTGTTTTTCTTTGTGTGTTTCTGTTTATGTGTGTGTGTGAGTGTGCTGCTAGTGTCTGTTGGAGTGGGTACCAGCATGGAAGTGAATGTGCTTGGGATTTGAGTGGGAGTTGGGATTTGGGGTGAGGAAGGGACTGGAGTTGGGGAACAAGGTTGGGTTAGTTGGGAGGCTGCAGTCAGTGAGGAGGCTATTTTTGCAAATGATCTCTGCATGCAAGACATCGAACTGTGAATGTCATTCAGAAATGCAACCATATATTGCATTAGGCAACTGAGGCCCTGGATGCCATTCACGGTCACTGTCTAGCCTACAGAGTTGCTGCGTAAGAGATCAATAGCCTCCACACTTAGCACAGCCGAGTGGATTGGGGGTGAGGTGCCTGTGGCGAAGAAGACCACCTGCCCTTTTAGGGGTCGGGTTTGGCCAATTGGGGGGAAGCCAAAGGGAGATGTGTCTGTGGGTAGTGGACAAGGATGATGTTGGTACAGATCGTGTAGGGTCCACCACCACTAGGAACTGGTCACTTGTGGAGGTCTCTGAGGATAATGATGAGCTTGTGGCATCTGTTTCAGTCTCCTCACACTCCAGGCCACTATCTCCATAGGTCTCAGAGGATTCACCACCTGAGACACAGTTGCCAGTTACTTTCCCTCTTCCTTTTCCAATGTCCCCTTTTCTTGAATATGCTGTAAAGACATATACAATAGTTTTATTATATCTATGTAAATATAACTGACAGTGGCGTGTGTCATCAAAACATTTCAATTGTTTCCAATTTTCATCTGCTTCAGGCCTGTGAAAATTAGGTTTATGTACAACTTTATCTCCTGCATGTAGGAAACATGTTCACAACCATTCAGTCATAGTTTTGTTATTTCCTATTATTGCTCCTTATTCAACTCTGATCGTATACCTCAACTATTTCCTATTATTCCTATGAACTGTTTCACACTTCTGAATGTTTCAGATTTATTTTGTAGAATAGTGAACGTATGTTACCAAAATGTTATAGCAAACAAAACAAATGTACATTATCGGTACAAGATAAAAAAATGCTGATCAGACATTTAATTTAGAAACATTAAATTCAATGTGTGTCAATATTTACTGTGATGTTGTACCAATGATTTGTTAAATTAAAAGGCTGTTTTTTTTTATAGGCCATTTCACAATGGTAATATTTACTTTAATTGATTTATTTTATTTTTTAGTATTTCCAAATATTTTATTTAAACCAGTACTGAAGTTGCTTCTTAATGTATCATGCCCTATGTATTTACTTATGTTGCTCAAGAAATCTTAAAAATATACTTTTTTTATTTTATTTACTTCTACAGCATAAGTAAATACATAGGGCTTGATACATTTTCAAAACACATTAGTACGGATAGAAATATTTAAAAGATGTTCTCTGAAATATCTTCCTTCAATGTTATTTTTCAAAATAATTTAAAACGTCTTAAAAATTTAAATCTGCCTTTCAGGCTAGTCAAATATTGGCACAACATTACAGTAAAAATTACCACACATTGATTGACATGAATCTAAAATACAAAAGGATATTCAAAATGAAATGTAACATATTTAAAATGTTTACGTTGTTGAATTTTCAAAATTGCAGAACAAGTCTTTTTTTTAAATCTGATTTGGATTTTTGCAAATGGGATACTCCAACATATACATGATGGGATTTTCCTCCCTCAAAGTCCAAGTGCGTTGTAAAATATTGACCATGGAATAGCTAGCACAAAATCTCTGTTTTCTATGTGACAGAACATTCTCTTTAGAAAAGTTCCTTTAAGAAATCTCATTTTCCTCAATAATTATATTTCTACTGGCTATAGCAAAGAACATTTAATACACGTATTTACATTCCTGCCAGTTATCTTGACAAAGTTATGCCTATAAAATTCGTTTTTCTTTAAACAGACTGTCACAAATGTATTTGCATTCCTGTGAGTTATCTTGACAAAATTATGCCCTTAAAATATATCTGTCAAAAAAAGAATGTCTTGAATGAACATTTGTGAATGAGTAAGAAATCATGGAAAAGTTGACACACTCAACATAAATTCACATTTATCATTGTTAAAAACATATTTTTAATATGTTAATAATCAATTTTTAAAGCATTTTTTCTGATGTTTTTGGGCATTTTGGCTCACTTGTTCAATACTGATTGTTCAAAATACTGAATCTCAATTGCAATTTTCCAAACAATCACTGTATCATAGGCATTTGATGCTATGTCACTTGTAATAGGGGGAACATAACAACCTATCACACATGATAAAATATAGATTATTTCCGTTTGGTATAACTGTCCCTTATAAAATGTCACAAAAGAATGTTACACTTATTTTAAGCAGGCATGTGTCTGCTCAAATAAGTCCTTTGTATCTAAAAAAAATATGGCATCCTTTTTAACAAATCGTTGCAAAAAAAAACACATCATGATACACATTCTGCAAAAAGTACACCTTCAAGAACACTTCTTTTACATTGGTCATTTGTCACCCTTACTTGTGAAGCCATTTTTGTTGCTATAATAAAAATTAGCTATTTGAAAACAGATTAAAAAAGTAAACTCCCCCCCCTTCATGCGGCTGTCTGGCCTTCAAATGCCCACCAGGGTGGGGATAGGCCACTTCAAGTATGCAGGCCATTAGGGGGCCAGGGTGCAGCGCACACGCTTCTCATGCTGGGAGGATTGACTGAGCTGGACTTCTGCTGACTTCTTGGTCCAGCGTTGTAGGTATATTGCTTGCAGCAGTAGTTGCTGCAATGCTTGAAGACCCAAAGGGTTTGCCCTTCTTCGTGATGGCCTTCCAGATGTCCTTCTTTTGATACACACTGGCCTGTATAGATACAAAAAAGGAGAAAAATAAATTGGGTGGGGTGACTTTTTGTTTGCTTGCATTGATGTAACACAATTTTGACAAATCGATTACAAGCATTATTTTTAATTTGCTGATTACCCTTATACCTTGTCATGTCCTTATTTTAATAATCCAGGCCAGTGACATCATCTAGGCTGAGCCATTTGTGGGATAATACTAAGAGCATTTTTTTTATATTTTGCATGTAAAGAAATATAGATATATATGTTAATTTGTATCAAATAGATGATGTTTTTTCTAAATTGACACAATGTAAATTGTGAAGATTTCACATGAATTCATTATATGTGTGTGTGTGTAGAACTACACACCCAAACATAGGATGCCAAACACACAACACATACTAATTATGTAGTGTTGTCTAATTATAATGTGTTAAAAAAACACTCCATATCAATGTCATTTAAAAAGAACAGACACTTCACTTGTCAGGATCTGTACCTGTTAGTTTCTCAGTCTTCACAGGAGCAGAAAGAAACCTGAACCCAATGCCCCTCCTAGACCCCTCTCAACCTTAATGAATACTGCATAAAGATTAAGAGAGCTCCACAGGGGAAAATGGGATGGGAATATACAAGAAGAGACTGACTCGTCAATTTCTCAGGCACAGCTACTCCCATCTTGCCTGGTCTTTTCCTTCCTGATATTGTGCTAGCTGTTGTATTAGCTGTAAGAAATAGAGAGCTATTAATAATGTCCTAAATTTATGTCTTTCATGTTAACAAACATTAACATTCATAATCTCTAAACATTAGTATTACATACCCCAATTGACTGAGACCTTAGTTTCTCTTCCTACGTTTGAATTGTGGTGAATGTTCAAGTACTGCTTATGTAGTCTGTTGATTTATGCTCAAGAACGTTGACAAACTATAGCTTATGCAACTACTCTTTTGGAATTATTATTTCTGAAAAGTGTTAAATTTAGTGTTCTCAGAAATTATTGCTTATTTCTTCCCAAAAAAGGAAGCCAGTATAAGTCTGTGCATTATATTCCCTATTCAGGGATACCTGCATGACTGGAAACAAAGAGATACACCAGGGCATCACAACTGTGTTTCTTCACTTCAGGTAAGTCTGAAATTTCATTGTCTTTTGCTACCGTAATGAGCTCTTTGCCGCTTCTTTAAATAAGGTAATGTCTCTGAGATAAAACCTGGTAAGGGTCATCAAGCAATAGGAGGTCTCTCAAACACTGCTTTATAAAATGGTAGACAATTACTAGCCAGAAGCAAAAGAGTAGACATAAAAGTGAAACCCTCCTATCTACGGTAGGAATACTTACACAATGAAAACTTTTCCTAAACTCACTAATTGTGCGCTTGTGACAAGAAAAAAAACGTTACTCTCCTAAAATTACTTCAGTGAACTGTGCCGCTAAAATGCTGCGCACACACATCACACTAGTCAAAACTAATCTCATGAGATTGTAAGGAACTAAGCTGAACAACTAAAGTGGAAGCTCTTTAATTATCAGCGGCCACCATTTTTATAGCCTGCACTTGCCTTAGGGATTTCCAGATAAGTGCTGCACCACATGTATTTATTTCTTAAGACTCGCACTACATGAGGAGTAATTGTGTGCATTTTTTGTGGATCCTGAAATCACTACACTTCACTCAGGAACTAAAAGAGGCATTCTAGCCTGTGTTAAAAAAAATGTTAGTCAGAATCACATTTTCATTTGAAACATGTACCTGTTCCTTTGGTGAGCCATGCAGCAGGCTGTAGAAGGACAGGACCTCCGTGGCCAGCAACTTCAGCTCTTCTGGTGAGAATTTGGAGGCCAAGCCTCCTGCTTTTCCTGCCAATATGGCTGCCAGAGGACAGAAACAGCAGCAAAATTCAAGAAAGTGTTGTTGGTTGTAGTGTTAGGAGGCAAATTAGCTTTTTTTTTGCAATGCTGCATACATCTACACAACGTATGCGATACCTTGTCAACTTCCACCGACCTCCATCTAAGTTCAAATATTAATGTGCGGCACCACCACACAAAATGATAGCTAGTTTGTTTACATATAGAAAATGCTAATGTTATTAATTTTTTCAAACAGAAAAGTACATGTAGTGTCTAACTATGGTTAAATGCAGTAGTCGCATGGTTTTGTTTATACATCAGTTGACAGATTTTTGGGGAAAAAAAATAATAAGGTGTAAATAATACATTTAAAATGTATTATTTGCAACATTGCCGCTGAACGTGCTGGGCCGTGTAGCCCTATATAAAATGATGGTATTACTGTGACTTTTAAATGTCTTCCAAAACTTTCCACTCCCGATCCCACGTCCATGGTTCAGGGCTTTGGAGAAAGCCACCAACTAATTTCTTTGGAATGGGGTGAGATATCGTGTGGCCGCACAGCACTGTCAGAGGGGGGTGTATGATGGGGGATTGGGAGTGGCAGACCCCTATTTATATTATTTGGCGACCCAGCTCCTGGGTGTACATGACTGGCTTACAGGGGAGTGGGCGGACCTGGCCTACCAGGTGGAATTGGAGATATTGGGTTTCCCCTGTATCCTTGATTTGCTTTATGGCGCGCCACTCCCCAGAGACATGGAGTCGGTGACTGGAGTGGTTTTCTTGGCATGGCGCGTGGCGCTGCGACATCCCCAATGGAACGCTGTTGTCACCCGACAAACCCCTCTGTGGCATGGGAGGTGACTGAGTGAATCGGCAGCATTGGACGGGTTCGCTGAATGGGACCTGCTAGGTATATCATTAGTGGGTGATGTATGGAAAGGTGATGCAATAAAATAATTTCAGGAGCTACAGGCTGAGTTTCAGCTGTCCCGGATGCAGTTTTTCAAGTACCTCCAGCTCCAGCATGCTCTGGGCACTCACTTGTCCCCTACTGGCCCGATATCAGAATTCAATCCACTTGAAGCAAAGTTGTTTATGGGCAACCTGGGAGGGAAAGGTGTTTCCCAGATTTATAAAATGCTAGTTAACAATGCCCCAGGCAGTTTGGAATGACACAGAAATAAATGGGAGTCATTGGTGGGAGCATTTGAAGAGACTGACTAAGCGGAGGCGCTGATGGCACCTAGGGTGCTGGCGGTGTTGGCGAGGCTTTGCGCGGTGCAATTTTACTACTTACACTGGGCATATCTGACACCTGACAGGCTGCACCGGGCGGGACTTCGCCCCACGGCTCAGTGTCCTCGATGTGCAAGGGAACCGGATGATTTTCTTTCATATGGTGTGGTCCTGTCCGGTGCCGCAGGTTTATTGGGTTAAGGTAACACATGAATTGAATGCGGTGCTGGGGCAGGAGCACCTTATGTCTGATAAACTGGTATTACTGGGTGTGATGGAGGAACTTAGGGGCACGCGAGCAAATCGTGCTTTTGTGGGTACAGCCCTGTTGGTCGCTAAGAGAGACATTACTGCTGCTTGGAACTCATCTACTGGCCCGTCCCTTCAAAAATGGAGACATGGGGTGGATTGGTGCGCAAACCAAGAAAAACTGGTCTACGAATCAAGGGGCTGTCCCCGGAAGCATGAGAAGATATGGGGAAGGTGGCTGGGATTATTCTCGTAGACTGCTGGGGGGCTGTGGCTCCCATTGTACTTAGAACTGAACTGGACGTCTGTCACATGGATTGGTTTAATGTCAATGTTCTCTGGATCTGGAGCTCACCGTACTCACCTGTGCAAGCTGTTTTGATTTTTCTTTCTTCACTTGTTTTCCCTTTCCCTCTTCTTCTTTTTCAAAACAATAAAAATGTGTTTATAAAATATAAATAAAATGTATTATTTGCACATTTCTATCAAAAATGAATAGACATGTGAAAAATGTTTTTAAAAAAAATCACGAATGATTGTTGCATTAAATTATGTTGCGAAACAAAATATATTTTCTAATAAACATGAAATTTGTGTTATATTTCCAAAAACGTTTGCCAATTTTTAAAACATTTTTTAGAAAGGGCAAGGTAATGAAAATCCAGGGCAAAGATGTCTGTTGATCAAAGTTTTGACACATTGGCTACTCTGTTCATTCACATTGTTTATCTTTGATTGTTCTTAAAAACGGTGTCCTAAAAATTATTTATTTGTAATGTGTCCATATTGTAATGTAACAAATAAAAAATATTTTTGGTTTAATCTGTTTTAGGTTCCTTACCCATGTCATCTTCGTTTGCACATTTCAAAGTTGTGGCATTTGCAGTTATATGCTGCTGTTGTGAAGTATTAAGGGAGCATGAGTTGATCCCGTGAAAGACACACACACATACACTTTGGGTGTACATATCTTGTACAAAGACAACTTGCATAGTGATTGGACTTATTTTTTTAAGATTGCATTAGAATTGTATTCTCTTGAATGTTGCACCCTAGCCAATATACGCTGCCTGAATTGCTCTAACCACATGTGGTATTCAACCCAAGTCATACCAATCTCTCTTCACATTGTCAAAATCCTAATTTTGTGGTCAGTATACAAAGCTATTAATGTGGCTCATTACTGTAGAAATAACTTCTTGTAGCACACCACTTAAAGTTGGTTGTGACGTTCCACCTGAACCTGCAACAGTGTATTGGAATGAACCAGTAGCCACAAAATGGAGTACTGCCATGATTTTGAACAGTGATGTTATTTATACAGGATTCCTATGGTGAGGCAGAAGATCTATCTCCAGCTGATGATATGAATCAGTAATAGGTTGCCCATTTAATCAGATTTTTTTTTAATCATATTCCGGTCTTCCATTTTGGCAAGGTCTGGAACTGTAAATGAAAAAATGGCATTGAGTATTTGGTATATGCATGGGTTGTAATGCATTTGGAAAATATGACAACAAATCTCTTTATTGCAATTTAATAAAATACTTGTTTTTGATTTGTGGTTTTTGTACTTTTTTGTCATGTTTGGAAAATGTGAAAAACATTACCCACATGGAATTTAGTTATGAGTTAACAATCTTTTCATTTTTTACATTTGAAAATGGATGATGGAAAGAAAAAAATGAACACATTGACAAAAGTAATACAACACCAGTCTTTTATTTAACAAAACTAATGAATTTAAAACAGAAGGAAAACAGAAAGCCAAAAAAAAAGTCAATAATGGCGAATGAAACTGCTATTGAAGAGCCAAACTTGTTGGAAGTCCAATGTACAAAATACAACTTGCATCAACAGGGTAAATGTGTCCAGAAATCAGTCCACAGAGTGAATGGTAGTCACACACTGGAGGAAATTAGGTTCTGAGTCTCTTGCTGTTGGTGTTGGCCATCATCTCCTAGTGGACCAGTAAATGTCCTTGTCTGAGGTGGGCTGGTGGATCCACAGTTGCTGAGACTGAGGTGGGTGCAGGTGTTTCCTCTAGTGGCAAGGCCTCCTTTTCTGTGACTGAGGCAGGTGTAGTTGGCCCAGATGTTATTGGACCACAGAAAGGGCCGATGTTACTGTAAAAGCCCTACACATATGGCTAAAGCAATCATGCAGCATCCCTGCCAGGGTGCCCAAATTGGAGTTTAGATTCTCCATCTGTTGATTGTGCTCCCTCTACAACTGTTTCATCTCCCAGAGCTCTGTAAGGACCTGGTCCATCATGTCTTGGGACTGAGGGAAGGATCCCAAGACTTGGTCAATGGTTCCTGGGTGACAATGAACCCAGTAACCTCACTTTGCTGGCCCACAGATTGCTTCTTACGAAACCTACCCCCACTACGCTGTGCCCTTGACCAGTATGCCCTATCCCACTGGGTCTTGGCTGAACAGGAGGTAGTGGTGGTGGTGGTGTTGGAGCAACAGTAACCAGGAAGGGGACACAAGATTGGGAGACAGGTAGTGGAGGTATCCGGAGGCTGAGGTGTAGTAACAGCTGGAGAGGAAGGTGTAGGTGTGGGTCTGGGGAGACTCATTGGAGCTGTCCGCCCAAGCAGACCAGATGGACCTGGCTACTCCTTATCATCCAGATTTGCAGAAGTGGAGTCCTCAGTGAAGGCTAGTCCTTGGTCTGGAGTGGAGGTAATCTCAATAGTAGTGGCAAATGGTTGTCCACGTACTCTGGGTAATGGACCTATTATCAATTACAAAACAAACTGTAAACATCTGAAATGAGTTTCAAGGAAAACATGAAGCAACCTAAATGGAAAATGAAAATTAATATGATGATTATGCCTTTCATCTTTGGTATTACTATAAATACAGAAACATTTAAAATTACACACAAAACTACTTCAAAAGAGCAGGCTGAAATACGTCCTGAAATGAAAAACATAATTGGAAAGAATACATAAACTATGCCACAAATTCAGCACAACACAATAGAGAGGAGAAATGTGAAATAAGCCATTCCAAGCCCTAGCACACTAAAATTCTGTCAATTGAAAAACTTAGAATGATAAATAGCATAAGTCATCATATCTACAATGCAAAATACATTTCTTAGCAATACAACTTATTTTCAACTTACAAGATGACACACATTACACTTTTTGAGATAACATACCTTGATTTGTGAAACGAATTACATCTATTCAATGCAATAGCAAGGAAGTGACAACATACAACATTTAACTAAAAATGAAATTTTTGAACATAGCATGAAATAGAGATTGAAAATACATACCACTTTAACAGTTATGAAAATATGAGAGAAAACAGAGAATGAGGAACATCACTTTGCATCATTCTTTTCACAAAACAAAAACAAGGCATTAAGGTAGTTGCAGTCATTTCAATTTGACATTAACAGCACTTGCAAAATGTTAAGGTGAACATTAAGGGTGGGTGGTAAACTCTGGTCAGCCAGCACAGTAAGAGGAGTTTTGTCCACTCTGCGCTCTGCTTGCAGCATAGAGTTTGGCAAAACTCTGCTACCACTGCGTGGCAGAATTTGCTGCCCACCCATAGAGTGACCCTGAGCACTCCGTCACCAACAGCACCTATAACTCTCCCGAGTGTGAGGGGTCTGAGCTCCAGAGGCCCCAGCTAGCCACCAATGTTACCCTGTGCAGCATTAGGAGAGGTTGTGGTGCCGGCTCACAGGAATATCCCAGATTCACCAGAGGAGCTGTCTATGGAGCCAAAGTCTTTGATATGTGATGCTACTGAGCTAATGCTGTGACTGCTGCTGCTATTGCTGCTGCCAGTGCCCTTCCTTGGCCCTGTGAGCAGCACTCATCCAAAGCTTATCCTAACTGGACTGTTTCTGCAGCTACGGAAGGGGAACTACTCCTGACAAAGCTCCCACTTAGCTGTGAGGGGTTGTAAAAGCAATCCCCTTACACAGAAGTGCTAGCCTTGACACACCCTCCCAGATACCAAGGTAAAGCACTACAACCGCCATATTATAATGATGACGATTGTCCTGAGATGCACATAGCTTTTATGAATATCACCTAGAACTACTCATATCTTTTCATATCTTTTCCAAAAATGAATGAATGCTCATGAGTGCTTTATAAAATAATGTTTTACAAAATATTATACTAAAATGTAACTGTAATCTTATTAATTCGTAAGTACAAATACTAATATTTGTAACACTAGGATGTTCTCTGCAAAAAGTAATAACGTACTTTATATGATAATTAGAAAGTTTCAGTCTTATGGGCAAAATATTCCGTTGCAAGATGGCCAAAATATGAGTGCGTATTTGAAAGCAGCCTCTCTGTTTTTCTTGAAGGGGTGTGGTTAAGATTAGACTTGTACCCTGTAGAGGGCGTTATCAAATAGAGCTGTCACTCATCTACATACAGCCCACGTTCTGCGTAGGTTTGTTTACTGTTATTCTTTGCTCCTACATATGTTTTTAAAAGAAGGAGTGTGTCAATAGGTATGGTCTGGAATGAATAAACTGTATGAAATAGGTGGCTATGGAGGATGCGCACATTCTTTTGTGGCAGGGACAGTTTTAGTTCTGTTTCTTAGTAGCTTCTTCAGTTAGAGCCACACACAGTCAAGGGATCTGAAGCCCACTATAGACTTTGTTCCTGTTTGTTTGTGGTCACGGAAGTGGTATTGTCATTGTGCGCACTTGCCCAGGCACCTACGACTACAAAGGTAAGATTAGGCTGTAACAGGAAATGGGTGTTAGATTTGTCCTGAATACACATTCACTTGTAGTTGTTAAACTCGTCAACGTGCTGCACACTGCTTTGGGAGAAACTCCTCAGAATCTCATTGAGTTTTTATATGACTCCACAGAACTCTGCAGAGTAGAACTCTGCGAATTCTGCCCACCCTACCCTTATTGAACATATCTAGTAAAATATATGCAGTGGAAAGGAAAAGACATTTCAATATAAAACACATATTTGTAATATGTTATTAGGTGAAACAACACTTACAAGAACCATAACTGCAAGTAATATTAAATGGAGATTGAAAGTTGTAATCTTAAACACAACAAAACAACATTCAAACAAGCAGATAGACAAGGCAAATACAACAAATAATACATAAAGAAAAACACTCATATTGACAACACATATTGACCATTAATAAAATGAGAGATACAACAATGATTCAAAAATGTCTTTTAAAAAAAGGATAAATTCATATATGGATTTCTATGTTTAAAAAGGTGCAAACCACATTAGCAGCAGCTAAATTAAGAGCAAAACTATATTTAGGTTTAATGACACATTCAACAGTATGACTTACCAGTCTCCACACCACCAGGGAATCCTGACAAGCCTTCAGGATATAGGATCTTCAAGACCTTCCCCTCTCAGTGATAAGGTTGTAAAAGGGGCTGGGAGAACCACCACCAGCCTTGTGGGCCTCCAGGTGGTGCTTGTAGACCAGAACTCTCCCCCACAGGTCACTCCATCTCTTCCTTAGTTCCTCCTGTGTGTTCAGGTTGTTTGCTACAGCATTCAGTCTGTCAACTATCCTGGACCAAACTTGCCTTTTTGTTTAGCTACAGTTGTATTTTGTACTTTTTGTACTTGTGCTCCAAACAATTGTGGCTCGACTCTAATTGTTTCTTCCACCATGACTGACAATTCTCCTTCTCTGAAATGTGGATTTATCCTCCTTGTCATTATATGGAAATTAAATCAAATGACTTTGGGTACCCACAAGTAAAAAAATGAAAAAATTTCTAATGAACAAGAACCAAGGGAGCAAAGAATACCTGTATTCGCTGACAGAATTTCTCTAGGAAAATGTTGTGCTGCAGTGGAATAGCAAAGGATTATGGTCTGAAATGGAGTGTGTTTTATAATGTGGTATGCAGGTGAAAACAATTAGCCGAGACACATCAGGTGTGTGTTGCTAACATCCATCCAAATGTCACAGGCATAGTACAATGCTGAACAGGTCTCACAAAGGAATCCTGCTGTCAGGAATCCGCCACCAGAGCAACATCTGCACAACTGTGAAATTTAAATATGCTTGGCGCAATACCCCCACCCTGAAGGTAACACAGGGCACAGCCTATTCAGTTGCAAGTGGGACTGCACCCAGCCCAACTCCAATGATGCCACTGAAGACCTATCCAGGCACACCTAGTCCTTTTATTGTGTGGCTATCTGAGAGGAATAAGCCATGTCCAATTGCTCCCAGTCCTGTGACCCAGGAGCAGGCTGCAGGCATCAAATAACAAGGGCAAGAAAATGTCAACTCTCTAAAAGTGGTATTCTGAAACTTGTAACTTTAAATCTGACTTCACTGTAAAACATAAGTTTTAATTACAATTTCCCAGACACCAAATATGAAATGTCTACCTGTTCTAAATGAACAGTGTGCACTTATTAATAAAGGTAATTAGGCAAGCCAATGCTAACCTATGGGAGAGGTAGGCCTCACAGTAGTGAAAAATGAATTTCACTACCAGGACATGTAAAACTTAATAATAAATGCATCACCTTTTAATTTTAATAATGCACTCTGCACTATGGGCTACCTAGAGCCTACATTAGGGGTGACCAACATGCAATAAAAGGAGAGACTAAAACTTGGCAAGGGGGTTGTATTGCCAAGTTTAAGGGGCAGTTAAAAACTGCATACAGATTGCAGTGGCAGACCTGGGACATGTTTTAAGGGGGCTACTTAAGTGGATGGCACAGTATGGGCTTTGGGGCCACTAGTAGCATTTAATATGCAGGCCCTGGGTATATGGCATGCCACTTTTCGAGAGACTTACAAGGAAATTGAATATGCCAATCAGGTTGAAGCCGATTTTACCATGTTTTAGGGAGTGACCACTAGCATTTTAGCGCTGGTTAATAGTAGTGATATAGTTCCCAGAGTCCTAAGGCTCACATAATGAATTCAACAAAAAGAAGAGAGGCAAAGGCAAACGCTTGGGAGTGACCCTGCAGAGAAGGCCGAGTCCAACACCCATGTTCCATGTTAATCAGGCAAACCAATGATCTAGGAGCCAAATAAAATATCTTGTTGGGTAATCCCAATTCATTGGAAGGTGTGATACTTGTGGCAGCAGTGAATCACACGCCCAACTATGTGAAACAGATAAAATGTTCTAATGATACACCTGTATACACCCTAAGGCTTGTGTCGGTAATTTGTAAGAGTTTTTAAGAAAGGTATGGCATTAGAAAATGTGGGCTTTAGAATTGGTGGGTTTATCTTTAAATGAGAGTTCAACGGTGACAAAGATAATGATAGTGTGCAGTTACAAACTGATACCCTAGTGGGCATGACCTTGAATCCATTCCAGAAGCCGACACACATTGCTGTTAGTATTTGTATAGTGGTCCACAGGCTCCAGAAGGGGCACTACGTCTGCCCCCAGCCACATAGTAGTCTCTAGATTTACCATTAAGGGCTAAAAGAGACACTTGCAGCTCCTCCATCTTTCTATTCTGTGCTCTTTTCTACAAGAAAAACTCTACCCATCTGCACATTCAAAAGACACTGTGCATTTTTGCTGCTGGTGCAGTCAGGCTGCATTGGTCACCCATGGACAAAGTGCAGTAAGGTCAAAATGGAGCCATGCACCCCATTAATAGTCTTGACCCCCAGTGCTATGTTTGTACTTTTATGTTTTGGTGTAGTACTTTGAACTGTTAAAGTTGTCTCCACCAGTAACTGTTGCTGGCACCAGTGCTCTGATCCAATTGGATAAATACGTTCCAGATCTTTGTTAAATCGTGTCAATTACCATCTATGCACAGAAGGTAGCCTTCTCCACTGTGTTCTCAATCACTGGTCTATGCGGCACTAGGTTCAGCTGTAGTGGCATGTTTTCCTACTTACCGCTTCGGAGGGCAGAGTATCTCCTACATTAGAAGTCCAGAACGCCTGTCTGTGTTCTGTATGTCTAAGACTGGAGCTAGCTGGAATGAGTTACTATTTCATACTGGATGCTCCAGAAAATGCAATCAACCACACTAGCTACTGAATAAGACTCGCCCAGTTTAACTTCACAAAACCACGTATGTTGCAACCTCCTGACTCATTACTTAGTTGATTCTTCTGTGAGGGAACATGAACATGTTTTGTTTATCAAAACTCTGCAATCCTTTTATAATCGTATTCACTACAAAGATGTTTCAATTAATTATTTTGCCAGTATTAAACTCGTTAACCTGAACTACCTGTCCAGATACAGAGCTACTGCATAACCAAGTACTATGGAAAATTGAAGGCAAACTTTAACCTTTGTAATGTGAACATCTTTTATCCAAATCAACCAGCTGTCGAATGCAGATCCTTATCTATGTGTTACTGGAACGGTGCTTATAAACTGATCTAATAGATTAAATCACTGTTGTTGAAGCCATATTTACGCATGGGCTTGCCTATTCATACCATGACAGGACAGCTTTTTAATTATTCAAATACAGTATAAACACATCACGTAGCAGTTAGTATGCTTTAAAGTTACTTTTGAAATGTAATGCTTTTGATGGACTGCTAAACAGTTTTAGGATTGTGAAAGTATATAACAAAGGTGATTAGTTGCAGAAGTCTTTGTTGCTTCTTTACTCATATAATTCTGAACTATGGAAAGTAACGGATCAAATAGTGTAGATGGAGCGGAGAAAGGAAAATATTAGATACAAATATTAGATAACAGTATGTGGCCAAAAGTGCAAAAGTATGATTGTATTGTATTCTAGCATATATGTAGCATTTCAGATCCAAGAGTGGGGCACAGGAGCACATTAGCGGGCGGGCAGCATGTTGCAATGTGGAGGAGTGGTTGGTTGGTTGAAAGAGTGATATATTTATTGTGATCCTATGTGGGTTTCGTGTCATGGGTGAGTGCCCAGAGAGGTGCTTGCATCTTGTCTTGGAACGCAGAAACGAGCAAAATCAAGGAGGAGATGTGTGTGAGATAGACATGTAAATTATAATTGTAATTAGCTGGATTGTTGGACCCGATCCTCCCTGCAGGGTCACCTCAGACTTCTGCCTTCCTTTGCTGATCCCATATTTGTTGTCTTTTAGGACTCTGTGCACTCTTTCCCTGCTAATCAATAATAAAATGATTGAAATCTCTCATGAAAACATTGAAATTAGCATACATTGTATTGGTACATTTAATTTAGTTGTAAGCTCTAAGTATATGGTACTACATGTACCAAAGGCTGCTAGCTGGCTGAAGCTCTCATTGTGCCACCTGCTAAAATAGCCTTTTACACCATGCCTCAGGTCTGCCACTGCAGCCTGAAGTGTAATTTTAAACTGCCAACTCAATCTTAAAAATAAACCGTATGCCAGGCCTCAACCTTCCTTTTTAAAACATTTAAGTAATCCATAATGTAGGACCTAAAGACTCATAAGAAAGGGTGCATGGTATTTAAAAAGTAGGACATGTGCACTTAGGTTTTACATGTTCTAATAGAGAAAAAATCCCCCAAAAATTATTTTCACAATTGTAGAGCAACCTCTTCAATGGACTAACACTCGCTAAGAAGTGATTCGGCTTTCCACTTGAGAAAGGCTTCACAGAAGCAGAAACGCATCTCTGTGTACTGGAATAAATTGGTGAAACCTGTGATCTAGAGAACAGTTTTTCATTTTCCTCATTTCACCCATTTTGACAGGTCCCTCAGCCCGCCATATATATGTAGATGTATTTCTCCAACCCTAAGCTTCAGCAATCAGCAGTCAGCGGCACCACCAAAGAGTTGTTCAGCTACACAAATTAAATTTTTTAACAAGGATTTTGTTAAGTTTTGGCATAACAAACATAAAAATAATCACGGCCGACACATTTCGGCATAACGCCTTCAACCAGGCCTATACATATTCCATGACAGGCACCCCTTGAATACATTGTCCTTCCACCACTTCCTTAGCCCAGCATGCTAAACCGCTAACCCATTCCACAATATGGCTAAATTTGTCCTCCATTTTCTCACCAAGTATATGACCCCATCAAAGGTATTTTACACTCCCCAGTTCTTAGAGGGCTCCTCGTAAAGCAACATATACATATCCAAAATACATCAACATTTGGACCATCAGAAAATAATTAATTCCTAACCCCGATTTTAAATTCATGTAACTATAAATTAATGACAAGATTGAGGTCCTCATCTTCGGCTCCAACCCCTCCACATGGGATGATTCCTGGTGGCCTGCCACACTGGGAACCGCACTGACACTCACCGACCACACACGCAACCTGAGATTCATCCTGGACTCATCACTATCAATGACCCAGCAAGTCAACGCCATCTCCTCCTCCTGCTTCAACACCCTCCGCATGCTTTGGAAAATCTACAAATTGATCCCCACTGAAACCAGAAGGACGGTCACCCAAGCCCTCGTAAGTAGCAAATTGTACTACGGCAATGCCCTCTACGCAGGAACCATGGCCAAACTCCAGAAAAAACTGCAACACATACAGAACACCTCCGCACACCTCATCCTGGACATTCCCCACCACTGCCACATCCCAGCACACCTGAAAGACCTGCACTGGCTCCCCGTCAACAAGAGAATCACGTTCAAACTCCTCACCCACGCTCACAAGGCACTGCACAACACCGGACCAGAATACCTCAACAGACTGCTCTTCTTCTACACCCTGACCCGACAGCTTCGCTTTGCCGACCTTGCCCTCGCCACCATCCCACGCATCCACAGAACGACCGCCGGTGGCAGATCGTTCTCCCACCTCGCCGCTCCCACCCACCTGCGTCAGACACAGGACCTACTTACGTTCAGGAGACATCTCAAGACATGGCTGTTCGAGCAGTAGCAGTCCCCACCTGCCCCCTCAGCGCCTTGAGACCCTCACGGGTGAGTAGCGCGCCTTACAAATACTCTGATTGATTGAATTGTCACATACCCAACCCATATTCCTAATAAACAAGTTCTTTTTATCAATGAATTTTTACTATATTTAGGGGGCCCGTGGCATAATGTTGTTCACATAAAGTGCATATTTTAAGGATACCTAGAGGATCAGGTTCTATTCATCCTCACAAGCTGAAATAAAGTGCTAGTGCATTATTACAATAACTCAACATAATATAATACAATATAGTTATTAGTCATCCACATTGCATATATAATGTTTTCCTGAGAAGTCCCTTTATGTCATCCACATTACATGTACAATGTTTTTCTGAGATGTCCTTTCATATATAGCATATTAGATTGTAAACCATATTAAAGCGCACATAGTATCACACTCAAAATAAATGATAGATACTATCACTCCCCCACTATAAAGTGCTAATGCTTCCTTAAACTCAGTGCTAAATATAAAGTACTAGAATTTATTGAAGTACATTCAATAAAATACACTAAAACACATGCTAAAAACTGTATTCTAATGCTCACACTGAGTCCCGATGTTAAAAATTTGTTATTTGCAACCACCATCCCACCTAAAGTGAAGGTGCTTACTTCGAGTGCCTCCTCAAATGTAAAGTGCCAGAATATACTAAAGTACGCCTAACATAGTACACTCCAAAATAATTAGTGATACTTCACGTCAAGTCACCTTCCATCTGAGAGAAGCTGTTAATCATACAATTCCTCACTAATTTGTGCTTAAATAACATCTCATCCCAGAGAATGTCATCCCAATTACAACAGAAGGAGCCAAAAAATAATTTTTACAAAAGGCACTCAAGAAATACATGTAAGGGGACCAAGGGGCTTTCTCAACTATTTCAGACATTAAAGTTAGTGCACTTCTGCCTTCACAGGGTATAGATCTATCAACCACCACATAGGGGAAACAATCCATAAAGAATATCCCTCAAGGAAAATTCAATGTTTCAAATGCTCATGAATAAATAAATAAATAAAAAGGTACACAAACCCATGTAACTCATCCATAACCTTGTGTGGACAAAAACGCTAATCTGAGGTATAACAAGTAAGCCTCAGATCATTTCAGAGAATGGGCACGAAATCCTACTCAAATCAGATGTTACTAATTAATAACACGATCACCAATCAATTGCACATGTCAGGGATTGCTTTTACTCATTCTAGGTTGGCTTGGATAGTATCTTACCAGTCCAATGCTATAATACTGTGCTTGGAGTAGTGAATGCCTTTTGTCATTTTACAGATTGATGAGGATGGCACTGTGTCAATCCTGTGCTTAAAGATTTTGCTGTACAAAATGCAAAATACTTTGTCCCTTGCTAGCTCACTCTGGATAGTACTGTGCTGCTCCTGTGCTTAAAAACCTTGCGAGATAATTAGACATCTGAGGTGAGCAAAGCTAGTGTCACTGGTGGTGTCAGATGCTTCTTACTGGAGCTACTCTCCACCTAAACTTGGGAACTACCCAGAGTTCTCTCTTCTTTTTTGCATCATTTATGCATCACTCTAACCCTGAAAGGGTTTTGTTTGGACTTCTACTGGGTGCCCCCTTGTGTCTGTGCAAAGCTAAACCCCTCTGAGGAGCTACAATGATAGCAAAACATGTCGGCGGTTGCTTTTACACATGGCAAATGCATAAGATATAGTTACCTTAGGGTCTGAGTTATAGTTACTTGAAAGAACTCTAACTAGAACTGCTGAATTTCTATGGTTTTGTACGAGTAACTTCAGAACCTAACTAGAACATCCCTGCAACCTTTGTTTTTTTCAGTAAATTTCTATGTTTTTTTAACGTAAAGTAATTTTAATTACAGTACGTTATTTCAACCTCGGCCGTGCATGGCTGAAGCCTGGCCTTGCAGCCAGGCCTTGCAGCCAGGCCCTTATAACCACCCAACCCGCGCCACGCATGGCCTTTGGACATGTACAGCCCAGGTTGGCACACAACCTTTCGTTGTCAGTTGATGTGTGAGTGGGTGCAGGAGTGTCTGAGTGGGTGTGTGAGTGGGCACCTGAGCCTCTGAGTGCATGTATGAATGAATGAATTAGTGTATGAATTAGCCTGTGGTTTTTCTTTCAAGTTTTTCCACAATCGCGAATATTTTGTGAATAATTCACAGAAATTCATGAAAATTCATGAATTTTCACAAAAATTGCGTGTCGTGATGCACAATTATATTACACCTATAATTTGCCCCTAAAAAACACACCTATATCACACCCCTGGGATCAGGGTACCTTCACCCTGAACCCTTATGCAACTTTTAATTTGAATTTTCACTCCTAGGGTTGGTTTCCTGTGAAATGAAATGACGGTCGCAACTTAATAGTCAGGTTGCGTTCAGCCAGTTGCAATGCTTCTATTCGCAAACATTCACAAATTTAGCAAAATATTCATGGCCAGAGATATACAATTTTTTGGGTTCGTAAATATATCCTCAACTACTGAACGTATTTACACCAAACAACAAAAAGTACAATCTGTGTACCGGCAGCTAGCTTTCTGCCAAAGTTGGTGTAATTCCGTCCAGTGGTTCGAGCTGTAGACATGTTGACAGGTCCTTTAGGAATTAACATGGGAAATGCAATGTTTTTAGAGCCCCCTTTTTCTTGGCTCCCGCTTGGCAGATCACCCTGAAACTTCCAGTGCAGAACAAGAATCGCCAGGCCATTTTGTTTTGGAAAATTTTGTGAAGATTCATCAAGCTGTGCCAAAGATTTAGGCAAGTCAAAAAACGCTTTTTCTACGGAAAATCCACAGCATAGGATTAGCACAGTGCCATCCACGCCCAGCTAGAAAGTATTTTGCCATTTTTACAGTAAAGTCTATAGCACAGGATTAGCTAATGTCATGAACAGCTAGCTGAAAAATGGCAAACACCCTTTACTACTCCAGGTGCACTATTACAGCTTTGGATTTGTGAAATACCATCCAAGTGAACCTGGAACGCATAAAAGCAAACCCCTGAAACACATATAAGGTAATGGAAGGAATGCTTGCAATTTGTCTAAACACTGGCAATCACTCGGGGTAGCATCCCAACTCATCATTGTTTTGCTCACCATGCCACCTCAGTTTGAACCCAGCAATATTTAAATCAGCCTTGACCATGGTCCTCATGGGAACAGTCCAGCCCGAACTGCCAAGCAAGGTCCTCTTGGAACCAGAATACAAGGATCCTAGGACTGGTTTCACCCTGATAAGGGCACTTCAGCCAGGTATAGCTTGATTCCAATGGCACAGTAAACATGGGACCCACATCTGGGTATATGCATGCCATTTAGGGCAGTACATGGAACACCCTGATATGTGTTGGCTCTTTTGGAAATCCTATAGGATTGAAAAGAAAAACAAAATGGTGGCCTGGGTGACCTGTACTGTTTAACTAATGGGAGGGGGCATGTGAGCCCCCTCCCCAATTTGCATTTGGCCCGGGGACATCATCCCCCGGGGCTCAAAGCATTAAAAAAAAGGGGACATGGGCTGCTCTGCCTTTTCCCTGACCCTTCTATGACCCAGGGGATCCCACCCCAGGACAGTGGTTTCCCTTTTGCTGCCTGCACCAGTGCGGGCTGGGAAAACTGCATTTGTTCCTGCCGGGTGGGAGCATTTTAAAACCTCCAGCCAAATGGGAGCAAACACAAAGTCTGCTCCCAGCAGGCAGGAGCTTTGGAAATGCTTCTGCCAGCTGGAAGCAAACTTGATGTCGGTTTCCCCGCCTGCACTGATTGTGCCAGGGAAACAAAGCAAGATATTGCTCCCGCCAAAAGGGAGCAGCATAAGTAGCTGCTTCCTGTGGGTGGGATCAATGCCAGCTTCCACTTCATGTGGGGAGCTGGCTGGGGCTGCGGGAGCCCTGGGACTCCTCCCGTGGCCTCCAACATTGTTTATGGTGGGTGCCCTGGGTGGGCACCAGGGCACCCACCCATTTTAAATGCAGACCCTGGGAGTTGGGGTCCCTAGGGCCAGAATAGGCTTGGGGAGGGGTGCTACACAGCTCCCTCCTCGATTAACACATTCGACCCGGGAGGATGGGGCTCCCAGGGCCAAAAGTGACCTGGGGAGAAGACTGTGCACCCTCCTCCCTTTAATAAATTGATTAGACCCAGGCCCTAGGGCTCAAAATGGCTCATGCAGGGGGACACACGCCGACCTCCCCATCAAACATATACTTGGCCTGAGGGACATGGTCTGATGAAGCTTGGGGAGGAGGGCTATGTGCCCCCCGCCTTTTAAAAATAAGTAAGGCCCTGACTGATGGGGTCCCACAGGGCCTAATAAGGCTCGGGTAGGGAAGCCATGCAGTCCCCCTTTAAAAAAAAAAACAGCCCTCGTAGAAGGGGCCTCTAGGCCACATGGACACCCCTTTTTTTTATTGGTTTGGCCCTGTGGGATGGAAACCCGGGACCTAATAAGGCTCAGGGAGGTGGGGTCACGTGGCCTCCATCACCTTTTTCATTACATTTGGTTCCAGGGAATACGCAGGTCCAGTACATGGGCCGCACTCTAACATGCAATGCCCACATACTTATTCCCTTCCTAGCTGCAAACCGCCAACCACAGACCCACCCCTGTTAGAAATGGGGTCTTTGGTTGGCAGTCAGGTTACCGCCTGTCCAAGCAAGGACCCTCACTCTAGTCAGGGTAAAAGAGAATCACCCTCAGCTAACCCCTGCTTACCCCCTTGGTAGCTTGGCATGAGCAGTAGGCTTAACTTCAGAGTGCTAGGTGTAAAGTATTTGTACCAACACACACAGTAACTTAATGAAAACACTACAAACTGACACAACACAGGTTTAGAAAAATAGACAATATTTATCTAAACAAAACAAGACCAAAACGATGAAAATCCACCATACACAAGTCAAGTTATCAATTAAAAAGCAAAAAGAATCTTCATGTAGTTTTAAACACACACTAACCCTGTTAGCGTGAAAATGTACCTTGGGTGCGTCAAAAATAACCCTGCACGGGCGAGTAAGCGTCAAGAAGGGCTTACGATGCGTCGATTCCACTCACGAGCGAGATCTTGCATTGTTTCTCCTTTCGTCGGGTGCGTCATTTCTTCTCTCCGCAGGAGAGTGATGCATCGATCCAGTCAGCGCTCTCGGTTCCAGACAGGCCTTGCGTCATTTTTACACGCCCAGTTTTGTTTGTGTCGGAAATCGAGCCGCACGATGATCTGAAAACCACGCAGCGCAGGTTGCGATCTCACCAGCCTCCGTCAGCGATGCTGCACGTCGTTTCTCCAGCTCTGTGCATCGATTCTTCGGTCGCGTCACAGGTGAACGATGATTTTCAGCCACAAAGCCGCCGCACATCAATTTCCCAGCCACAGATCGGAGTTGTGTAGATCTTTTCCCCGCAAGGCGTTCTGTGCGTGGATTTCTTCCTCTTAGACTGCCAGCTTCTCCTTTCAGGGTCCCAGGAACTGGATGGGCATCACTTGGCAGAATAGGAGTCTCTGTAGAGACTCCAGGTGCTGGCAGAGAGAAGTCTTTGCTGTCCCTGACACTTCAAACAACAGGAGGCAAGCTTTAAATCAAGCCCTTGGAGATCTTCACAAGATGGAAGACACACAAAGTCCAGTCTTTGCCCTCTTACTCTGGCAGAAGCAGCAACTGCAGGATAACTCCACAAAGCACAGTCACAGGCAGGGCAGCTGTTCTTCCTCAGCTCTTCAGCTCTTCTCCAGGCAGAGGTTCCTCTTGGTTTCCAGAAGTGTTCTAAAGTCTGTGATTTTGGGTGCCCTTCTTATACCAATTTTCTCCTTTGAAGTAGGCCTACTTCAAAGCAAAGTCCCTCTTAATTGTGAAATCCTGCCTTGCCCAAGCCAGGCCTCCAGACACTCACCAGAGGGTTGGAGACGGCATTGTGTGAGGGCAGGCACAGCCCTTTCTGGTGTGAATGACCACCCCTCCCGTCCCTCCTAGCACAGATTGCTCATCAGGAAATGCAGACTACACCCCAGCTCCCTTTGTGTCACTGTCTAGTTTGAGGTGCAAACAGCCCAACTCTCAAACTGACCCAGACAGGGAATTCACAAACAGGCAGAGTCACAGAAATGGTATAGGCAAGAAAATGCTCACTTTCTAAAAGTGGCATTTTCAAACACACAAACTCCATATGTCTATCCACTCCCAAGGGGAATCTACACTTTAATCAGATTTAAAGGTAGCCCCCAGGTTAACCTATGAGAGGGACAGGCCTTAACAGTGAAAAACTAATTTAGCAATATTTCACTGTCAGAACATATAAAACACATTACTATATGCCCTACCTTAACCATACACTGCACCCTACCCTTGGGCCTACCTAGGGCCTACCTTTGAGGTATCTTACATGTAAGAAAAGGCAAGGTTTAAGCCTGGCAAGTGAGTGCCAAGTCAAATTTACAGTTAAAACTGTACACACAGACACTGCAGTGGCAGGTCTGAGACATGATTACAGAGCTACTAATGTGGGTGGCACAACCAGTGCTGCAGGCCCACTAGTAGCATTTGATTTACAGGCCCTGGCACCTCTAGTGCACTTTACTAGGGATTTACTAGTAAATCAAATATGCCAGTCATGGATAAACCAATTAACAATACAATTTACACAGAGAGCATATGCACTTTAGCACTCGTTAGCAGTGGTAAAGTGCTCAGAGTTCAAAAGCCAAGAGCAACAGGTCAGAAAAAATAGGAGACAGGAGGCAAAAAGATTGGGGATGACCCTGCATAAACTCAAAAGTCTAACAACCCCCAAATGGGAGCACATAATAGGCTGTTGAGGAACAGCTGGAGCTGGCAACCTATGATACTTCTGGGTCTCCTGTTCTTGGGCAGTTGAGGCTGGCAAGCTTCAGGGAGCCCAGTCTTCTTGACCTCCTCCTTGTGGTTGCGAATGGCATGTTCTTCCTTTGCTTGCCACAGGATGTCCAGGGGGTGGACTACTCTATTGGCAGCTGCTAGAAGCGAATTGTGACAGCACAGTTGAAGCCCCACTGCAGTGCAGCAGAGACAGGGGTGGTCACCCTTCATGGTAATGGCTGGAGTGAGGAGGAGCACATAAGACATGATTTCTACTGCTAAGCAAACTGAACTGCATGGCTGTTCCAATGGCTGTTGCTGACTGGTGCACATTGAGCAGGGGACTAAAGAAACTCAGCTCCCTGGGAGATGGGAAGAAACCCATCAACCACTCTTGGCGGCAAATTTAATACCACCTCATCCTCTGGAGCCCCAGCCGCTTGAAAGGTCTGTCATTCTCAACAGCCCTTGCCGCCTCTCTTTGACCCTTTTCTCAATATGTCCTGCCACCAGTGCTGGCATTGTTAATGACTGCTGGCCATGCCCTACCCCATCGCTACAGGTAGCCCAGGTCTCTTCTCGTCTGTGGTGTCATGGATTTCATCCCAGTTTTGGGAGGGTCATAACAGGGTCTCATACAGTACAGACATAAAAGAGAAACTGAAGTGTGAAAGGAAGCTGGTAGAGTGGACTTCACCCCCCACTCCTAGTTATGTAGAAATTGTCATGATGTTATGATTTTGTCTTAAAACTCAAGGTTGCTTATAATACTTAATATGTGCTAAGTAGAATCTTTACCCTGTTGGAAATCTTTTCTGCAGACCCAAATAACGTGTATGGAACATGCTGAACGCAAGTCACCAACTGTCACAAGCACACAGACTTACTCTTCAATAAGCCCCCTGTGCTGATTACCTCGAAGGGACTCCACGTCCCAGGATTCCCGGCTGCTGCTGGTGGTGGGTACCGCCTCCCTATCGCGGGGGCTTCTTGCGTGCTGCGCACCGCCACCAACTGCTGCCCCCGTGCTGATTACCTCAAAGGGACTCCACATCCCAGGATTCCCGGCTGCTGCTGCTGGTGGGGACCTCCTCCTTATCGTGGGCGCTTCAAAGCGTGCTGCGCCCGTCAGCGATCGTAAGAGGTCGGGTCGGGCCACTCCCCTTTAATTCGTGTCCAGTGGCCCCAGTGACTCAGGCTAATCAGTGAAGTGGTGCAGTCTGAAGATTTGAGATCACTGAAGGTGAGACGAGTGGCAAGTGTTTGAAGTGTCCCTGTGGGCTCCTTGCAGATACCTTAGAGGAGGAAGTGGAGGAGGGGAAGAGTATACAGCGAGGAAAGTACACAGAAGTGAGAAGAGAAGAGAAAGTATACAAGGGCGAGAGATGGGTAGACGGAAGGGGGTGGTACCACAAGACAATTTTAAAACTAACAAAACTTTAGATGGATTTTCACAAAAGGCAGTTGGTGCCTTGGACAAAGAGATAGAGTTGGTTAAGCGTCGCTTATCCGTCTCAACATCCCCAGCCTCCCTAGTCTCTACCCCCCTATCCCCACCTTTACTGCAAACTCCTTCACAGCCCCGTACCTCCAGTAGTCCCAAGGCACGCACCCAGCTTTGGCACCCCCCCCCAGCTGTCCATTCGAAAAATGCCCGGGAGACTACCTCAGTGACCTTGGATAAGGCTATTATATCAGATCCTGCCCAGTTGACTCCGGCTCTCTCAGCTGGAGCATTAGTACTCGACCCAGAGCCTAACCCAAAAGGAAAAAGAAAGCGTGGTGAGGCTAATCTGAGGAACAAACAAGCCTGTATCATGAGTACCAACAACCCGGGTCCTGAAGCTGGGAATGATAGGTTTACAATATCACAAGAAAGTGCCACTGGCCAACTGGCGCTTGAACAGATAATGGAACACATAAGGGAGGAGCTCATTAAGAGACTGGATCCTATTGAAATACACCTTCAAGCTTTAGAGGAGAAATTAGAAGGGCTTATTAAACCTCATACGCCTGATATTCCCCCGTGAGTTGACACACAACCTCACTGTCATTCTCTTACTTTGGTTCATTCCTCCGGCACTAATGATAGGACCCCCGTAAATTTGGGTGAGGGCCCTCTGTCATTTAAGGACCGCTGTGACTATCCTTATCAACTAGAGATGGGTCGAAATGCCAGGCTGCTTACCAACCCAGATGACAACTGCTTCAAGGCAACAGCTACCATTACTAGGGGAACTGGAGGAGTAGCCCCAATTACTAATACAGTGATTAAATCCAGCAAAGCCTTCAATGTTTGTGAGTGTCAACAACAAGGCCCCATAGAGACGAACCTGGATTCCAGCAGAATTAGTTCTGACAATCACGGGGGTCAGCCTAGAGTTTTACATCTGCCCCCGGAATCCTGCCCATATGTCCTTGTTATCACTAATGTTCATAGACTCCGATCAAATAGTCTGGACACCTATATATAGTTAAAAAACAAGGTTGCACATTGGTTGCATGTTAATGATAATTTTGTATTTTGCATGGTACCCTCTAAATTAATGGTGAGGAGGGTGGGATGGGTGGGACCGTTGAATAAGATTGGAACGGGGGATTGCATTGTTATTAATTTTGACTCACCAGCCTTGGTCCAACAGCTTTTTCTAAACTCATGTAGAACTGGCCCTTCAGTAGGAGGTGTCTTCTTGTGCAGACTTGCAGCCTTTTACCCCCCAGTAGCCAAATGTGCCCCAAGTGTGTTAACACCTGACTTCAGAGGCCCCCTCGCCCCCAAATGCAACATGCTTACCAGTTTGAACATAGGTATCCATTATCCACCCTCCCAGATGTGGATTGACATAAAGCTAGTGCTATACAGGACACCCCAGAGATTCCGAGGTCTGGATTAACTATCAGGGAATGTACCATTTCCAGTGATAATGAGCGAGGAAGATCCAGAGTAGGCAGCCTAGACGGAACTTCGACCCTAAATGCGGATTCTAGGGGCCCCACCCAAACCACAATGTTAACCCAGAACGACATAAGAACCCCAGTAAATAGACGGAATACGATCGACCCTGAACTTACTGGGGTGAGTGATATTATTGGAGACAAAGCTGGGGGACTCATTGAGAGTAGTCCATCGATAGTCTCAATGTGTAACACGAATCCTATGAGTAACTCATTTATCACTTCTCAAACTTCGACTGACACACTACAAGTCCGAGATGATACTTCAGCAAAAATCCTTTGCTGGAATATAGCCAGGCTTGAGCATAAAATGCGAATCCCTGACTGGGGTCATTTCATAGACGAGCACAAGATATTGCTTATTTCAAGAGACATGGGCTTTGGAGCCCAAGCACAGATGTGGTTTCAAAAGTCACTGGGTCCGAGCCTGTAAGGTGACTTCTGGGAGACCTTTCGAGTGGTTTACTTATATGGGTTAGTTGTTCCCTTAAGTGCCGGGTTGAAGAAATGGATATGGGCAGCGCTGATCTGCAAGGTTTAATATTATCAACCCATAAGGAAAAAAAACCTATCATTAGCAAACATATATAGCAGGAGTGTGGGCAGCAACTGTGAGTCTGATGCTTTGATTGTATTAGACAATATTTTATTCAGTAAATCAACCACTCACCATATTATAATTGCAGGGGATTTTAATGCAACTTTCAAGCCTTATTCAGTGGCCCAAGAACTCTACGAAGAAGAGGACATTTACTGGGGTATTCCGCATCTAACACCGAACAAAAGTCTTAGAATGAGCAGAACAGCCTACCAAACTGTTGACATCACACTTGCATACGGTCTTTGTGTCTGTAACGGCCGTTCCTGCTCAGACGCCAAACCCCGCCCCACTTTTAGGCGAGGAGCTTATAGGAGCTATATCGACTATTTTTTATTGGATATCAGTTTGTGGGGACATATGGTCGATATGGTGGTAACGGAACATGAAGAAAGTGACCACAAACCACTAGTTTTATGTACCAGGGGTCTGCTGCTTATACTAGAAGCCTCTGACACTAACGATTATGTACAGCAACTTGCCATGACCAATAATAAACGTAATATTAAGTGGAATGCTGTTAATTCCTCATTGTGTTCCCTTACATTGATATATAGCCTATTAGCAGAACGAATGGAGCATATGCTCCGTCTACCTGAGAATGGGGATAGGCTCATAGCAGCACACTTAGAATTATTTAATTCGCTTAAAAAACATTTTATTAAAGAGACGGCTGCCAAAACATGGAATAAGTGCAGTAAGAGGTGGTTCAACCATTTATGTAGGGAAGCTAAGCTCCAGCTATTGAGGGATTTGAGAAGTGGGGTTAGAGAGCCTATAAGACAATCAAGAGAGAGCTATAAACAGGAACTCATCAAGGCCTATAGGAGCTGGGAGGAAGCAAGGTGGGCGGCTCTTCTGGATTCCGCAAGAGCTAATGCCACCTCCAAGTTCTGGAAGCTGATTTCAAGCGACAGTGGTGACTCCCGGCCTCTGCCTGGTACCTCAATCCTCCCTGCAACATGGGTAAACCATTTTGGGTCTCTTTATACAGGGGCAGATGCACCAAACCTCAGGGAATTGGTCGAAATTAGGAAACTTGGTGTACCCCCAATTAGATTCATCTTGGTTGAAACCAAGGCAGCAATAACCTCTTTGAAGTGGAGGAAGGCCCCGGGTCTTGACTAAATCCCTGGTGATCTTTACAAATCGAACCCCGAAATCTGGGCTCCTTATCTGAATTTGGTTTGCAATGCAGTCGCCGCAGGAGCACCCATTCCCCGGACATGGAGGGGAGCCGGGATAGTTCCCCTTTTCAAAAAAGGCAGCCCTAGCGATCCCTCTAACTATTGCCCAATATGCCTACTCGATAATCTCCAAAAACTCTTTGCAAAGCAGATCTTGTTCCACTTAGATGAGTGGATAATAAAAAATGGAGCAATCTCTGATTTACAGGCAGGGTTCAGACCCACAGTCAGTACAATAGACCAGGTCTTGAGGTTCTTAGCAATCAAATGGAAGACAGTGGACGTTGGAGGTGGGAACCTATATGTGGCCTTTGTCGATCTTAGAGCGGCTTTTGACCTGGTACCTAGGAATAAACTTTGATTGACACTAACTAATATGGGTGTCCCTAAAGGTCTTCTAAACCTTATAGTCTGACTCCATGAAAGTACTTTTGCCCAAATCAGGAGCGGCAAGGATGGTGAATTATCTGACCCAGTTGCTATTGAAATAGGAGTTAGGCAAGGCTGTGTCTTAGCACCTACCCTCTTTGTTCTATACATAAACAACCGTATCAAATATCTAACTAATTGCAATAATGACTCACCCAAATTGGCAGGCAAGAAAATTCAAGGTCTGCTTCATGCAGGTGATACCATCCTATTAGCCAAAACTCCCATGGGATTGCAAAATCTGGCTGACCAATTCTGCTTTTTCTGCCAAGACTTTTGTTTGGAAGTTAACGTAAAGAAAACCAAGCTTATATATGTAGTTCCCAGAAAATAAAAGCAAAAGCGACCATTTCAACGAATTCCATTCCTTTGGAAAGAGTCACTGAGTACGATTACTTGGGGATCAGATTAATGGACTCGGGCAGCTGGGTCACAGCTATTAGAAAAGGGGCTCATATCATATGCCAAAGAGGGGGGGCCTTAGGACGTAAAGCTAGAACTGTAGCTAGTCCATCTTTGAATCCTATCCTTGAAATATACAAAGTTCAAACTCGAGGTGCTGCACTGTATGGGGCAGAGTTATGGGGTTCCTAAAGCCAGTTGGATGTCCTCCAAATTAAAGAGAATCATTTCTTCAGGTATATAACTAGGTTGGGGAGGGGTACACCGATGATCCCTCTCAGACCTGATCTTGGAACAAACAGCATAAAAGATGTAGCGGGTCTGAGACCTCTCTTATATTGGATCCGCTTATGGAAAATGGAAGAACTGGAACCCTTTCAAGATGCAATTAAAGATCTTATAAAGACCCAGTATAGCTGGAAAAAGGTCAGCTGGTTGTGGGAGATGAAATTGGCCTGGGACGAATTGGCTTTCTCCCACTTTTAGGAGAGACCAGAGTCGATCCCCACCAATGCTACCTCATTAGTTAAACAAAGATACTGGGAGAAGGCCAATGTGGAGATCCTCCATAGTAACGGGGGTGGGTCGATTAACATCTGAGTTCCTGCTTGAAAAACAAGAACCATGGCCTGAGCAATTTTTTGATCTCCCAATACCTGCTTACACCCGTGTTTTATTCCTCCAGTTCAGATATGGAACTTTACCAGTCAATAGTTTTACTGCTCGATGGTCGAAGAATAGTTCTGAGGCAAATAAGTGCTCAGAATGCAATACATTGGAGGAATCAATTGAACATGTTTTGTTTTTTTGTCCCCTATATAAGAGTCCTAGGGAAAAATGGATCATCCCATTGTGTAAAGCTTTGCTATTATATGATCGAGCTAACGCCTATAGAATTTGTAAATATGATTCGTCTACATTGGTTGTAAGCGCGGTCACTAAATTTTTGACAGCAGCTTGGTCCATTCGTTACAGGGCCACTTTTAGTGCCTGACTTCTAATGTTGAGCCACATAGTAGGAATAGTGGGGAACAATAGATGGTTATGACTGTTGAATGGCTCTTCCCCTTTTTCCTTTAATTACTTAATGGTTTTAGAGATGATATTCTCATACCAAATTTTATTATAATTTATAGTGATAATATTATGATAACAAAAGTATCTGCTTTTATTATTCTATTTATAGCTTTTATGGTTAATGGTTGAGATAAAGTACTTATTTATCAATCTATTTACTGTATAACAGTACACTGCACTTTAGACTGTTATGACCAGAACAGTTTTTATGATTCATGGTCGAGATATAGTATTTATTTACAAATTTACTTACCGTATGATAGCACACTGCACTTTAGACTGTTAGTACTAGAACTATTTTAATACGAGCGGTTCTGGTTACAAAATGTGTCTTCCCTTAGGATAATGGTATATTGAACCCTAGACTAGTAGTCCCGGAATTATTCTTACATTGAAGTCCAGATTCTATTATGTATTTACATATGTATTAATGGTTAAAAGCACATTCCATTTTAAATAGCTGTGAATGGAAATTCAATAGCCTCCAGCAGGAGTTTGCCAAAATGTGCTGATGATCGGTTTTTAAGCAGGCAAGAAGGTCTCTTGTTACTTTCCCCAGATTGTAAAGAAGCCAATGGTTGTTCCTGCTTTTAGTATTTATTAAGAGTTTTATCATTTATTTTTATATATTCTTTTCTTGTTCTTTTTCTTTTTATGTACTGCTGTATGGTTGATTGTACTCTAATGGTCTACATTTTGACAGAATAAAGAATATTGATTAATTGATACTCTTCAATACAAAGATTTTGAATGTGTTTAATCCCTCTGATGCATTAGTAGCACATGGGTTTTGCAAACAGTTACACCATAAGCAAGACACAGGCTGTATAAAATTAGGTAGAGAAGTAATATGGTAGTTCCCGCCACTGTGTAAACTATAAGATAAGCTAGCACACTTGTTGGATGATGTAGTCAATGATGTCATCAAAGTCATTTGAGATTTCATCAGTGATGTCATAGAGCATCTCGTGAGTGACATATTATGTGAGCTCATAAGCAGTGTAAGGTAGGAGCACAAGTTATAATTAGCTCTGTGTTTTTTTGTTTCAAAATTGTAATGTTGTAGTCCTCCCACACTAGGGGAAAAGAAAAAGATGAAAAAACAGAGCAGCCTGAAATGAATTGCTGTTGGTGCTGTGTGAGGAACTGGTGTTAATCCCTGTTTTTTCCTGAGGAAAAGGGGTCAGGGGAATGTGACCTGAGGCCTCCTCAGCATTGAGCATGTGCTGGATGGTCGAAGTATTCCTCGCCCTGGAGGCATAGGCCAGGCCTGTGATGACAAACTAGTGGGCCTGGTGGGTTTTCATTGTCACATACGAGTTTCCCTTTCTGGCTTTATTTACATGGGCCAGGGCGGCAATAAAACACTGGCATTAAACTGAATGGGTGGGCGCAAAGCAAGCCTTTAATGATAACGAAAGACTGGGTGTGTCCCTGATTTTTTTCTCCTCCTTTGCCACACAGCAACCTCTGCGGTTGGTCAGGACTCAAATGTGATTGGTGGTCTGAGGCAGGGGAGGAGGCACAGCAGAGCTTCAATCAGGTTGATTAACCGAGTCAGGGATGTAGTATTTTTTACTTTTGTTTCCAGTGCATGTTCGGCTGTAAAAAGACTTATTAGTTTGCCCTTTTGCCGAACTAGTTGGCTGGATCATGCCAACTTAATTAGCCCAAAAGCACTGCACAGTACCAGTGGTGGGGGAATTCTGTATGCTTTTGATTAGGAAAACAATGCAGAACTCAAAAGAGAAAGCCCACGGGCACACACAGAGAAACCAACAGCATTCATTATTTTGCCTGCCTGGCACCGTACATCGTTAGTTTTGAAACCGCTAAAATGCTGCCTGGGAGGATTCTGCTCTCTGATAGGACGAAAGGGCTGCCTCCTCCTACTACCAGCAGCCACCACAGAAGACAGACTCTCTGAGCCCACAGAGGCATCACGTGCAGGGACTTCGTGCTCCAAAGTTAAACTTCACAGTACATTTGGCCTCTGTTCCATGTTGGCTGCACATGCATAAAAGAGCAATTACTCCTGCAGATTGCGAACTAGCAAATGTATGAGGGACAAATACTCATTTAAAGGCTGATTTATATGAAGTGGAACTGGAAAACATGAGACTAATCCCTGCTTTTCCCTTAACCAAATTGTATAATCTTAGGCAAATATGTTATTTCAACCGTTCGCCTTCAAATACATCGCTTCAGAATATGAGCTGTACACAACTGCATTGTGTTTAAATGAACACTATTGTTGTTCGATCCACAAAAATCTGTCCCATACAGGGTTCACATGACAACTGAATCGCCTTTGTCCACTAATGGCAATGTCACTAGGGCGGGGTGGGGACCGCTCTAAGATCATGCTTATAACTATCACTTTTAATAAATATCTCCAAGTTCAGTGATAAAATGTCACATAATCATGTCAAAGCTTTGGCATGTTAAAGAAATACAGTTTTTGGACTTTTAAAGAGTCTTTATCGTATTGTAAGTGAGGTTCTATGTTTTACTTGGAAACATTTTCACGGCCGGCTACAACGCAGGGTCTCAGAGCCAAGCCAGCTCTTGGCTCGGCTTTCTCTATTAATTTGTTGACTCGCTCACCTTTAAGCCACATCGCACTGCTATCCATCATGGTCAATGGGGCCATTTCTAGAGGACCTGAGTTTTACAGCGTGCTTGGTGCCTGCAGGCGTGCCTGGATGCCTACATAATAAGTGTGTACAGGGATTGGTATATATAAATTAACAAAGGGGTTTCTCTGTTTGGGCACTAGTATTTTTTACAGTTTCTTATAGACTCATTAAATATGGATCTATATACATATGCACACATGGCATCCAAGTACTGAGTTTGTATACAAGTCCCACTTGGGTCTAAGATTTCTGTTCCACCACTTTTAAAATCCACCATCCTCCATTGATCACTGACCTACTCACCTAACTATAAAGTCATTTTAACCCATATTTTTTTCAGGGAAACAAATGAGTAAATATATATTAGATGCTTGCTGATGCAAGATTGAAACAGTGCTACTCTCCATTAAGTCTGGTTCAGCAAAGGAACCTTGCCTTGTAACTGTTCTCAAAAGTCTATGGATTGTTGTTAGGCCTGACATGCCTCAGGGTGGTCACCCCTAACTTTTTGCCTGCCTCCCTCCACTTGTTGGACTCTGTTTTTGCTGGTTTTTAGACTCTGTGCACTTTACCACAGTGCTAAAGTGCATATGGTCTCTCCCTTTAAACATGGTAATTTGGATCATACCTGATTGGACTATTTAATTTACTTATAAGTCCCTAGTAATGTGCACTATACAGTATGTGGCCAGGGCCTGTAGATTAAATGCTAATAGTGGGCTTGCAGCACTGGTTGTGCCACCCACTTCAGTTGTGGTACTGAAAATTCTGGACCGTGTTATAAACATCGTCGTATCACAACGATTTTGGTATCAGCAGACCGGGAATGATTAGAACAGTATGCACAAGCATTGTATTCATATTCGGGTAACGAAATCACCCGAATATCAGAATTTCCGTCCTGAACCCTCGTGTTCCATTTAAATGACAGCCATTTTGTGATTGCCCTCACATAGGCCAATGTCTAATGCTGAAAACGAGTCTGAAGGACACGTACACCTTTGCTGACTCCTCTGTGACCTGGGCAAGCTGACTCCACTGCCTGAAGCCAAACCTGTTCGGCCAGTTTCTTTCCCAGTGGCCGAATGAGATTAGTATCAAGGCACAAAACATCATAAACCTTTCATCACACACAAACCATGCCTAATCTTACACACACCTGTCTCTGTTTCTTTCTTTATGACTTGCTTTACAAGGAGGAGGTGCCCGTTTATATTGGGGGTCCGTCGATATCTGATGAAAGTACTAAGCCTTTCCGGGTAAATGATTGAGGGCTGGACAAACTGAAATATGGGCTTGTCATCATAAACCTGCTATTTCTTTGTAGTGAAAATATGTGAATGGTCAACTGTAAAATAAGGAATGTTTGCCTAAAGCATAATATTTTGTATAAAAGAGAAGGTTAGCTTTGCAAAGGGAGCAGTCTCTTGAGAATATACACCGTGTTGTACTTCTAGGATACCTGTTACTGGCTGCAGCCAATAAACAAGATCTTTGACTTCACCAAGAAGACTCTGTGTTTCTGTAGTCTGAAACAGGAAGGACTCGAAGTCTTATGGTGTGTTCCCTGGCACCGCTGGGTTCTGAAAAACCCAGTACTTCATTTGGTGCCCAACGTGGGGCGATTTCAGCGGTACCGGTCCAAGCCAGAGGTTCGTGAGGAGCTTCGTGTGAAAATTCTGGAGGAAGGCCGGCACTTCATCGACCCCTATATGTCGACGTGGTCCGAAAGTCTTTGCTGCGAGGTTCCCCGCTTTCTGACGGCTACGAAGGACTGCTGCCCTGACTATCGCCCTGTTTTGGACCCTTGATGATTTGGTAGAGTGAAACGATAAACGAGTCTTCTGGTGACATCATCGATACCTCAGTTAAGTATAAGTGGAGCGTCTCCCAGTCCTTAGTTTGGTTCTTAGTTTGGTATCCCCTTGGGATCTTTGATTTGGAACTTGCAAGTACCAAAGCCGAGGGATTCGTGTATTCACGAGACTATCGTATTCGATAATCCTTTGAAGTTTGAAGCTAGACTAGAGAGCGAAGATGCCTGGTCTTAGCAGATATGGAAATTTGTTTTGTTTTGGTTATAATAGGGATTCCCGATTGGAGGACTCGTGTCCGGTTCCTCCGATTGGAACTCCAACCTATGAACTATATGTGAAACATGGCATAGGCCCCCTCACATATAATGAAGTATGGATCCGATACACCAGGAAAGATGGTGTTTTAAAATGGCCCCAATATGGTAGTTTTGACACAGAGATTCTGAATAATCTGGAGGTTAAACTTTTTAAGAAGAAAGCCCGGCCGGCGATGTTTGACTCTTTCCGCCTATGGCGTAAGGAAGCCAAACAGAAGGAAATTAAATTAGCAAAGCAAAATAAGAGCGAAGAGGGTATCTCGATAATGCAAGCTGCTATGCAGTTTAAAGATGATGAAGAAGAACAGATGAATGAGCAGTTGCACAGGCAACGTAAATTGGTGACCGATAAATGTTATCCAGTTCTTCCGCTTCTTCAGCAAGATGCAGCAAAAGAACTTGAGAAAGATCCTTTAATGTCACACTTGTTGAGTTTGCCACCCCCTTATGCGCAGAATGCTACAGCACCTCCGCAACCTTTAGCTGTGCAACCTCCGGTTATTGTGCCTCAGGTTCTTCCACAGCCACCAGCTCCTTTTCAGTTGGCTCCTACTACTATGGCGCAGCCCCTCCAAGGGCCGCCGACTTCGCTACCTGCTCCATCTGAACCTCCTACGACTTTATGTACTACATCGACTGCCTCTTCTGGTGTTCTTCGTGATACTGCCTCTGCGTCTGCTTCTGCGTCTGTCTTGCCTCCCTCTGTTTTTCCTCCTGTTCTTTCATCAACTTCTCCTTCTGTCCGGCAGAGAATGACAGATACTGTTGCCAGCCTTATATTTCCTCTCTTTGGGTCGTCTGGTGTGACCCCAGATTCGGAGCGTAAGCAGTCGAGTAGTCAACTGCCTAATTCTCAAGAGAAAGAAATGTTGGACCGTATGGCACGTAAATGGGTTGTTTACCCTTTAAGATACGATATAGAGTCTGTTATGGATGTCTTCCGTCAATAGGGAGCACCAAAACAAAGATACGTTTTTGAGAAAATGTGTGCTTTCCTTTGTGAGGAATTAGAGGATAATGATTTGGGAACAAATCCGCCTGATTTGTGCCGTGTACGGTTTGAGTTTGCAAAGGGCACGATTGTGGGTCCCGATGTTGAGACAGCAGTTACGACGTTGTTGTCCTTTAGGAATAAGGATCCTTCTCAGTCATTGTTCCAGCATGACTCCTCTGTTAAAAAAAAGGTGCGACAGTACCCAATGAGAGAAGTCCCTCCGGTATGGAAGGACGCTGTTGAGGCTGATGATGCTAATCACATTGATGCTGTCCCAGCTCATTTTCAGCGTGTTTGGGTACATGTTCCGTGGAAGCGAGCTGAAGTTTTAGCCCTTAAGCAGACTTTGCCTGATCCCCGTAAAAACCCTGCAGGGTATTATAAGGAATTATCACAGACTGCAGACTCATGCATTATGAATTTAGCCGACATAGACATGTTATTTGGGAATGTTGTTCCACAGCCTTTGTGGGGATTGATTCGCCATACAGATCATGCGCAAGAGTTAGGTGACTCATGGGCTAATATTAGTGCTGCAAATGAAAGACAAGTTGGTGGTGCCAAGCCTGAGCCTTTGGTAGCAGAACTGCCTGCTAGGATCATTACTTACATGAAGACTTTAATGCCTGCGATGCGTGTGAATTGGGATAAATTGTCTGCGTGTAAGCAGAAGAAAGATGAAACAGTGTCTGATTTCTTCACCAGGTTTGAGGAAACGTTTATCGACCACAGTGGTCAAGATATGAGTACAGAAGGTGGTCAACGGTTGTTCGTCGACAAGTTTGTGCACAACTTGCTTGCCGAGCTGTGTAAGAAATTGAAGGATTCAGAGAGTTCTTTGGCCGTTTCCTCTTCAGCACAAATATTGGCTACTGCACAGTACTACGAAAATAGGGATAAAGATGAGAAGGATAGAGCAGACAAGAAAACTAAAGAATTAAAGACGAAGGTTCTTTTACAACAGGCGTATCCGCCACGTGGTGGTCAGAGTAACTATCAGCAACCTCAACAGTTCCAGAGAAACTCGCAAAGGTTCGAGTTTTCTCAACCACGTGTTCCTGTAGGTCCCAATCAGTGTTCATATTGTAAAGAAGAGGGTCATTTCAAGTATAGTTGTCCTATTTTGTTACAGCGTACAAATGGTGCTTCTGGCGCAAGAGGTCGAGGTGTTCAACAAGCTCCTAGAGGTAGAGGACGTGGAAGTTTCCCCCAGAACACGCGTTCCTTTCCGTCTCAAAATTCAATGAATAGTTTTGACCAGCAACATAACGCGTCTGGTAGGATGGCTCAGTACTATGCTGACGACTACTATGCAGAAGATGAGAATCTGGAAGGTAATAATTGCTAGGACAGCCATAGACAAAGGGAGGGAGTTTTTTTAGTTCCAGTGGATCAGAATGGACCTTATGTTAAGGTGATTACCTCAGGTGTGTCGGAGCCTTTTCTGTTGGATACTGGTGCTACAAAGAGTTCTATTATGCACTCAAAACTCCCTTGCGCACCTTTGTCTGGCGAGATGAATGTTTCAGTAGGCTTTTCTGGCGCCCCGGTTAGGAACCCGATTTCTAGTCCTATGTCCCTTTCTGTTGGACCTTGTGAATTGGAAGCACCCCTTATTCTGACGACAGGTTGTGGTGAAAACTTGTTAGGATTGGATTTGTTGAAAAGATTGTATGCGACATTATATTGTTCTCCTTCGGGAGTACAACTTACACTGGGTAGGAAAATGGTCTCTCCAATGTATTTGTCGAAGGATAAACTTCAGACCGAATTGTCGTTTCTTCCTGATATCATTTGGGCTACTGGTCCTAATGACGTGGGTCTGTTGGAAATACCGCCTTATGTTGTGACATTGAAAGCCAATGTTAAATTACCACGCATTCAACAATACAAGATCTCTAGTGAAGGTGAAAAGGCGTTGCTAGCAATCATTTATGATTTAATTGAAAAAGATGTAATTGAAGAGACAAGAGGCAACATTTGTAATAGTCCTGTTCTGCCTGTTTTGAAACGTACTGACCCCTCTAAGCCACCTGTTTACAGGCTCGTGATTGATCTTAGAGAGGTAAATAAAATAGTTGTGCCACAGTTTCCAGTTGTTCCTGATATCACTGCCATATTGACCATGATTCCAGCTTCCGCCACCTGGTTTTCGGTGATCGACTTAAAGAATGCTTTCTTCAGCATCCCGATTGCAGAGGAGAGCAGGGATATTTTTGGATTCAGTTTAGGAGGCCGAAGTTTCCGCTTCAAACGCGCTCCTCAAGGCTACTGTGAAAGTCCATCAATATATAGTCAGGCTTTAAAAACACAGCTTGATGCAATTGTTTTACCTGACGGCGCTACCCTTATTCAGTACATTGATGATTTGCTAGTCGCTACAGATACTGAAGAGATTTGTAAAGAAGCCACCTTGTTGTTGTTGCGTCATTTGTCTGATTTACATCACAAAGTGTCCCTTTCAAAACTGCAATATTGTCGACAAGAAGTGACCTACTTAGGTCATCTCTTATCGAAGGAGGGAAGGAAACTGACCTCAGAAAGAATTCAGGCAATTGCAAAATTGAGTGTGCCAAGGACACAGAGAGAAGTACGTGCTTTCTTGGGCATTACATCATACTGCCGACAATGGATACTGAATTTTTCTTTGCTGGCCAAACCTTTGGTAGCATTGACCTATAAAGATACACCAAACCCCGTTCCGTGGTCTGAAGATTGTCAGAAAAGTTTTTCCGAATTGCGTAATGCATTGTGTTCGGCTCCTGTGTTGGGTACCCCCGACTACAGTAAGCCCTTTACACTGTATGTCCATGAGAAAGAGGGTTGTGCATTGTCAGTGCTGACACAGTCTTTTGGAGACAAGCAGCGCCCATGTGCATATTTTTCGTCGACTTTGGATCCGGTAGCTAAAGCATTGCCGAGTTGCTTGAGAGCCACAGCGGCAGCAGCTGTTTCTATTCGACAGTCTGCTGGGTTAGTGATGAATAATATGTTGATTGTGATGGTTCCACATGCAGTGGACACGTTGTTAAACAGGACCAAGACACAGCATTTAACTAGTGCTCGATTGTCAGGTTACGAGTTGACACTGTTAGCGAGTCATGTGCACATAAAGAGGTGCAATACGTTGAATCCAGCCACGTTATTGCCAATTTCAGTAGAGACAGATGATGTTGAACAACATGATTGTTTTCTTAGGACAGAAGAAGAAACGAAAGGGAGAGTAGATCTTAAAGATACTCCTCTAGTAAAGTGTAATGGTACCTTATGGGTGGATGGTTCATGCTTCAAGCTTCCGAATGGTGATACGACTGCAGCATATGCTGTCACAACTTTGCATACGATTGTTGAAGCTGCACATATACCACATAATTCAGCTCAAGCAGCAGAGCTGATTGCACTTACGATAGCGTGTGTGTTATCGAAAGGAATGAAAGTAACCATATATACCGACAGCCAGTATGCGTTTGGTGTGGCCCATAGTTTTGGACGATTGTGGAAAGAACGTGGGTTCCTGACTTCGCATGGAGCTAAAATTCAGCATGGTCAGTTGGTGAATGAGCTTCTTGAGTCACTGACCTTGCCATTACAAGTTGCGATTGTGAAATGCAGTGCACACAAGAAGGTTACTGATGATGTCGGTCGTGGCAATGCATTTGCTGACGAAATCGCAAAAGAAACAGCAAAAGATGTGATGAATCGAATGTATGTTGCAGGCCCCGCAAGATGGGTTGGTGACGTTGGAATATGTGAAGATACGATAGAGGGTGTGAAGTCTATTCAAGCTGAAGCTTCAGAGAAAGAGTTGAGTGTGTGGAAAGAAAGTACGGGTAAATTGGATGAAAATGGTTGTTGGGTTGACTTGTCAGAACATCAGCGATGGTTGTTACCCGATGCGTATGTGCTTGCAGTGGTGACAATGGCTCATGGAATGGCCCATATCAGTGTGAAAGGGATTTGTAAGTTGTTGGCTCCAGTATGGCAAAATGCTGGAATTCCTAAATGTGCAGAGAATGTGGTCAAAAATTGCATGGTGTGTCTGAAATACAATCCTGGTAGGGGAACCCCAACTCCAGCTGGTCATTTTGCGCCTCCAACGTATCCGTTCGAGGTTTTGCAGCTAGATTTCATCCACATGGAAAGGTGCAACAATCTGAAATACGTACTCGTTGTTGTTTGTGCTTTTTCAAGATGGGTAGAAGCATATCCCTTAAAAGACAACACTGCCTTATCCACAGCTAAAGCCCTTGTCAAAGAATTCTTCCCTAGGTTTGGAATGCCGAGAATGGTCTGGAGTGATAATGGGAGTGAATTTGTGGGTCGAGTGATGAAAAAAGTATGTGAAGGGCTAGGTATCCAGCAAAAATTCCACGCTGCAAATCACCCCCAATCAGCTGGACTAGTAGAGTGCTATAATGGCACGCTAAAACTGAAGTTGGCAAAGATACAAGCGAGCTCTGGTCTTAAATGGCCTGACGCTCTGCCTCTAGCACTCCTATCAACAAGAATGACTGTGCATTCGCGAGTGGGACTTAGTCCATATGAAATTGTGTTTGGCCGCCCGGCCAACATATGGGGAGTGCCAAGACCAACAAAATTCAGTGAGATCGAACACCCTGTACTGCTTGATTATTTGTATGAATTGACGGCTAAATTGCGTGTTCTACACCAACAGGTTCACGATACTCTGCCTCAGGTCTCTGAAGCTCCAGGACATCTTATCGATCCTGGATCATGGGTACTGGTCAAGAACTTCCAGCGGACAAAGAATGACCAGCCCCGTTGGACCGGCCCCTACCTCGTCCTTCTCTCAACAAGATCAGCTGTTCGAGTGGAAGGGAAAAAGAACTGGATCCACGGCATACACTGCAAGAGGGTACCTTTTCCTCTACCGCACGACCAGTGGGTCCAGGAGAGGATTGCTGACTCTGAGACTGAGACTGTGCCTTGTTTTTTGCCATTTAGCGATGCACGTGTAAAAGGAACAATTTCTGAACGAGAAAGTGACAATAATTTGCAAGAAGCTGTGCCACCGTCAATTCGATTGAACACTACAGAGCCTGAACTCTTGTTCCAGAACCAGACAGTTCCTGGAAAAAGCCGTTATAATTTGAGACCAAGAACTAAGGACAAATAATTTTTTTCCCGTTCCTTTTTTTTTTTTAAAGTGCAGCTCTCTCATCTGAGAAACTTTCTTATTTTTGTTTTTTTCTTTACGAACCGCCATCCGGGTTCAGCTGTAGGGTCGTGGTTGCCCAAGTCTTTGGAGTGCAGCTGAAGACGTTAGGTCGACAGTTCTGGTCGGTCTAAGGGAGTTGCCCTGGACTGACAGAAGCATTCCCTAGCATAGAACACCCTACCACCACAGGCAGCAATTAGAGAGGATGGAGTTTTTCAAGAATGAGAGACCTGCCAGACAGATGGACTTTAAAGCCAGAATGGGTATAATAATGACAAAGAAACGATTTTTGATATTATGTATTTTCATGTTGCTTAGTGTCATGACGTTTTTAATAGGATATGTTTTATTCTCTTTTCAAGTGACATTTGCACCCATTACTCAGCCCATACCTCCTTCTACTGTTTCCTCGCATTCTTTTCACCCCCTGCCTGAACACGAGTCTGCCAGAAGATTAGAGTTTGCCAACAATTCATTCATTCAGCTTCTACACCAACACCAATTAGTAGTGAACACAACTAACTGTTGGGTGTGTGGTCTTATGCCTCATACTACTGATAAAGGTATCCCTTATCTGGTCCTGCCTTTCAGCCATAATGGTTCTGTATGGGCATATAGAACGGTGTTCATATACGCGTATGAAGCCAACCCCCTACGTTCTGTGAAAGATAATCCTAAGAATAGTGCTCTAGCTAAGGGTATAGTAGATATGATTAGGGAAGATATTTCCTATGAGACTATCCCGAGAGATGAGACACTAGCATATATTGGATGGAACATAACAGGATATGGAGTTACTCTGAGTGGGAACCAGCGAGCAAAGAGATCCTCCTCGATTTGGATTGTACCCCATCAGGGTCACATATGTCGGCAAGGTAATGGCAAGAATCCCAGAGCTCAGTTAGGGAAAAGTATCTGCATTGAAACATATGTTTTTGCGTCTCAGACTTCTCCTTCGTTCTTAGCAGCTAAGGGTACCTATTTCATCTGCCATAATAGAGCCTATACATGGTTGCCTCCTGACTTCTCAGGCACATGTTTTGTTTCGTTCCTGTTACCTCCCACCTACACGGCCGCGGCAGATTACCATAAGACAAGGATAGTTAGAGGTGTCATAAGTAAAGAAGACACTACAGGACAAGAATTTGGAGATTTCGTAAAGGGTTTTCTGCCGTTTTGGGGTCCTATGGTTAACAGCAGGAACATAAGGCAATTGACAAAGGTGGTTGAATCCACGGTAGTTGAAACCGCCGGTGCCCTTGGTAATTTGACTGCTGAGCTCCAGTCGGATCGCCTTATGACTCTTCAGAACAGGGTCGCATTAGACGTCATACTTGCAGAACGAGGTGGGGTATGTAAAGTGATCCAATCAAGTTGCTGTGTTTTCATCCCAGATAACGCTCCGACAGTCTACCAGGCCATTTCCAAACTGCATAAGATCTCCGAGTCTATTCACGTGGATAAAGGAGATTGGTCATTGATGGGGTGGTTCTGGGAGCTGATATCCGCCTGGGGATGGAAGACTCTGATAGTCATTGGGATGATCTTAGCCATTCTTTTCCTGTCCTGTCTGTGTGTACAGTGTGCTCCTGCAATATGTGGCCTCTGTGCTACATTGTGTGTAAGGAAACCTGTATCAAGGGACGAGCTAAGTAATAGGATGATGCTACAGCAACATCTCAACGACTTTATGAATATAGACCTGGAGTCAGATTAGCGTGAGTATAGGTTATTGCCTATGTAAGGGCAAAAGGAGGGTCTGTGGTACTGAAAATTCTGGACCCGTGTTATAAACATCGTCGTATCACAACGATTTTGGTATCAGCAGACCGGGAATGATTAGAATAGTATGCACAAGCATTGTATTCATATTCGGGTAACGAAATCACCCGAATATCAGAGTTTCCGTCCTGAACCCTCGCGTTCCATTTAAACGACAGCCATTTTGTGATTGCCCTCACATAGGCCAATGTCTAATGCTGAAAACGAGTCTGAAGGACACGTACACCTTTGCTGACTCCTCTGTGACCTGGGCAAGCTGACTCCACTGCCTGAAGCCAAACCTGTTCGGCCAGTTTCTTTCCCAGTGGCCGAATGAGATTAGTATCAAGGCACAACACATCATAAACCTTTCATCACACACAAACCATGCCTAATCTTACACACACCTGTCCCTGTTTCTTTCTTTATGACTTGCTTTACAAGGAGGAGGTGCCCGTTTATATTGGGGGTCCGTCGATATCTGATGAAAGTACTAAGCCTTTCCGGGTAAATGATTGAGGGCTGGACAAACTGAAATATGGGCTTGTCATCATAAACCTGCTATTTCTTTGTAGTGAAAATATGTGAATGGTCAACTGTAAAATAAGGAATGTTTGCCTAAAGCATAATATTTTGTATAAAAGAGAAGGTTAGCTTTGCAAAGGGAGCAGTCTCCTGAGAATATACACCGTGTTGTACTTCTAGGATACCTGTTACTGGCTGCAGCCAATAAACAAGATCTTTGACTTCACCAAGAAGACTCTGGCCCTCATTCTGACCCTGGCGGTCTTTGACCGCCAGGGCGGAGGACCGCGGGAGCACCGCCGACAAGCCGGCGGTGCTCCAATGGGGATTCCGACCGCGGCGGTAAAGCCGCGGTCGGACCGGCACCACTGGCGGGGTCCCGCCAGTGTACCGCGGCCCCATTGAATCCTCCGCGGCGGCGCAGCTTGCTGCACCGCCGCGGGGATTCTGACCCCCCCTACCGCCATCCAGATCCCGGCGGTCGGACCGCCGAGATCCGGATGGCGGTAGGGGGGGTCGCGGGGCCCCTGGGGGCCCCTGCAGTGCCCATGCCACTGGCATGGGCATTGCAGGGGCCCCCGTAAGAGGGCCCCTACATGTATTTCACTGTCTGCTGCGCAGACAGTGAAATACGCGACGGGTGCAACTGCACCCGTCGCACAGCTTCCACTCCGCTGGCTCGATTCCGAGCCGGCTTCATCGTGGAAGCCTCTTTCCCGCTGGGCTGGCTGGCGGTCTGAAGGAGACCGCCCGCCAGCCCAGCGGGAAAGTCAGAATTACCGCCGCGGTCTTTCGACCGCGGAACGGTAACCTGACGGCGGGACTTTGGCGGGCGGCCTCCGCCGCCCGCCAAGGTCAGAATGAGGGCCTCTGTGTTTCTGTAGTCTGAAACAGGAAGGACTCGAAGTCTTAGGGTGTGTTCCCTGGCACCGCTGGGTTCTGAAAAACCCAGTACTTCACAGTAGCCCCTTTACCTTGTCTCAGGCCTGCCATTGCAAGGCCTGTGTGTGCAGTTTCACTGTCACCTTGACTTGGCATTTAAAAGTACTGGCCAAGCCTAAAACTCCCCTTTTTCTACATATGTCACCTCTAATGTGTGCCCTAGGTAACCCCTAGAGCAGGGTTCTGTGTAGGTAAAAGGCAGGACATGTAGCTGTGTAGTTTACATGTCCTGGTAGTGTAAAACTCCTAAATTCGTTTTAACACTACTGTGAGGCCTGCTCCCTTCATAGGCTAACATTGGGGCTGCCCTCCTACATTATTGAAGTGGTAGCTGCTGATCTGAAAGGAGTAGGAAGGTCATATTTAGTATGGCCAGAATGGTATATTACTATTCTAGAAATGCCACTTTTAGAAAGTGAGCATTTCTTTGCACTTAAATCTTTCTGTGCCTTACAATCAACGTCTGGCTGGGTTTAGTTGACAGCTCCTTGTGCATTCACTCAGACACCCCCCAAACACAGGGTACTCAGCCTCACTTGCATACATCTGCATTTTGAATGGGTCTTCCTGGGCTGGGAGGGTGGAGGGCCTGCTCTCACACAAAGGACTGCCACACGTCCCTACTGGGACCCTGGCAGACAAGATTGAACTGAAAGGGGACCTGGTGCACTTCTTAGCCACTCTTTGAAGTCTCCCCTACTTCAAAGGCACATTTGGGTATAAAACAGGGCCTCTGCCCTACCACCTCAGACACTTGCTGGAGAAGAAACCTGAACCAGAACCTGCATCCTGCCAAGAAGAACTTCCTGGCTGCTTAAAGGACTCATCTGACTGCTTTCTACAAAGGACTGCTGCCTTGCTGTTGCCCTGCTGCCTTGCTGAACTCTTGCCTTGCTGCTGAAGTGCTCTCCAAGGGCTTGGATAGAGCTTACCTCCTGTTCCCTGAAGTCTCAGGACCAAAAAGATGAATTGTTTTCAACTGGACGCCTTGTGCGCCGAAAAATTTGACGCACAGCTTGCTCCGAGGTGAAAAATCCACTGCACGCCGATCTGGAAAGACGCCGCTCGACACGACGCCTGCGGTGTGACCGGAACTTCGATTCACGGCCTCGCCTGGACAACGCCGCCCGACTTCAGAGAGGAAATTGACGCAACACCTGCCGTGAGGGAGAAGATTCCACGCACAGCCCACCGGAACGACGCGCAGCCGGAAAACAAGCCTAGGATTCTACGCACAGACCCCGGGACATCTGGTAATCCTGCCAACCACAGAAGGAGACTGTCCGCGCACCGGAAAACGACGCACGACTTCCCCGTGTGAAAAATAATGACACAAGTCTGTGTGTGAAGGGGCGAAACCGACGCACACACCATTTTTCCACGTATCTCCTCCTCTGCGGCCCTTTGTGGAGATTTTCCACTTTAAACCAGGTACTTTGTGCTTGAAGGAGACTTTGTTTGCTTTTTAAAGCCTTAAGACACTTTATATCACTTTTCAGTGATATCTCTACAAATTCATATTGAATCTTTTATCGTTTTGACCTACAAATACCCAGATAAATATTATATATTTTTCTAAACACTGTGTGGTGTATTTTTGTGGTGCTATATTGTGTTATTGTATGATTTATTGCACAAATACTTTACACATTGCCTTCTAAGTTAAACCTGACTGCTCATGCCAAGCTACCAGAGGGTGGGCACAGGATAATTTGGATTGTGTGTGACTTACCCTGACTAGAGTGAGGGTTCTTGCTTGGACAGAGGTTAACCTGACTGCCAACCAAAAACCCCATTTCTAACATTGGTGATCAGCGGTGAGGATAGGACTTGTATTTGTGCAGTGACATACAGTAGCTAAGTATTTCACTACCTACCCACATTTGAAGGTCAACTTGATTTTTATCTCTTTTTGCAAATTCGTTTTTCCTGACAATTTTCAAAAAACTAAATACTCAGTCAACACGTCTCTGGATGGGTCTCAAGCAGGAGATTTGGACCTAGCCCTGTTGGAGACATATAGGCGGTCATTCCGACCCTGGCGGTCATGGACCGCCAGGGCCGGGGACCGCGGGAGCACCGCCAACAGGCTGGCGGTGCTCCCAAGGGCATTCTGACCGCGGTGGTACTGCCGCGGTCAGAAACGGAAAACCGGCGGTGTACCGCCGGTTTTCCGCTGCCATGGGGATTCCGACCCCCATACCGCCATCCTGTTCGGTATGGGGTGTCGTGGGGCCCCTGGGGGCCCCTGCAGTGCCCATGCCAATGGCATGGGCACTGCAGGGGCCCCCGTAACAGGGCCCCACTGAGAATTTCAGTGTCTGCATAGCAGACACTGAAATTTGCGACAGGTGCAACTGCACCCGTCGCACCCTTTCCACTCCGCCGGCTCCATTCGGAGCCGGCATCATCGTGGAAAGGGGTTTCCCGCTGGGCGGGCGGGCGGCCTTCTGGCGGTCGCCTGCCAGCCCAGCGGGAAACACAGAATAACCGCGGCGGTCTTCTGACCGCGCAGTGGTATTCTGGCGGCTCCCGCCGGCACCGCGGTTACCGCGGCCGGCGGGAGTCAGAATGACCTCCATACTGTCAAACAGCTAAAAGGGTTCTGCAGGGTGATGAGAGTACCCACCCAAGGGGCCTCTAAAAAGGAGGACTTTCAAGTGGCGCTGAGGGCCTGGGCAGAAGCCCATTTAGAGGAGGATGATGAGGAAGAGGAGCCAGAAAATGGCCTCTCAGAGGATTTATTGCCATCAGTGGGTGATGTTACCACTGCAATTGTGCCCCCTTCCAGACCAGGGAGCAGTGTCTCTGAGCAAAGCCTGACCGCAGAGGAAAGGAGAGAAGAAAGGGAGTTCCAATTACAAATGGCAAAACTGAAAATTGAGGCTCAACAGGAGGAAAGGAGGGCAGAGAGGGAAGCCAAGGAAGCTGAAAGAGCAGCCAAACAGATGGAGGCTGAAAGGGCAGCTAAAGAGATGGAAGCTGAAAGGGCTTTGGCTGAAAGAAACTGGTGTTAGCTCATGAACTGCGTCTCAAGGAGCTGGAGATCAAGGCGAGACAGTCTGAATCCAGCAGTAATGGTGGCAGCATACAGACAGGACCTGCTGGAGAAAAGAAGGTTCGTATACCCAAAAATGTGGTGCCCAGTTTTGTGGTGGAAGATGACATAGATAAATGGTTAGCTGCTTATGAAGTTGCACTAAGGGCTCATGAGGTTCCTGAAGGGCAATGGGGTACATCTATGTGGGGTTATGTGCCACCATTGGGGAGGGACACACTTCTCACGTTGGATCAACTAGATCAAAACACATACCCACTTCAGAAAGCCATTTTACTTGCCAAGTTTGGGCTGACTCCTGAGGGATACCGTCAAAGGTTCAGGGACAGCACCAAACAATCCACACAAACATGGGTAGATTTCTTTGACTTTTCCAGTAAGGCACTGAATGGATGGGTGCGGGGCAACAAAGTAGATGATTATGAAGGGTTATATGACTTGATTCTGAGAGAGCATATGCTCAATACTACTTTTACAGAGTTGCGCCAGCACTTGGTAGATAGTAAGCTGACTGATCCCAGGAAGCTTGCTAAGGAGGCGGACCTCTGGGTTAGCGCCAGAGTGTCCAAAAAGGTATCTGGGGGGACACCCACAAAGGTGGTCAGGGTTCCCAACAGAAGAAAGAGGGAGAAGATAAACTTACAGATAAGGAACTCTCAAAAGGCCCCCAAAAGAATTCCCAGGGAGGGGGTGGCAACCATTCCTCTTCCAGATTTGGGAAAAAGCCAGGGACTTATGTTAAATCAGGGAAATTCAACCCCAAATGCTTAGAGTGCTACCAGTATGGTCACTATAAGGGCGACCCCCAGTGTTCCAAGAGAGCACCGTCCACTACTGGACAGACACCTGGGTTGACTAGTGTAGCGCTCGGGGGAGACAGACCCAGATAGCTTTGAGGAGCAGGTAGAGATTTCCCTAGTGTCCCTGGGAGAAATAGAAATGGTGCCCAAAGCCCACATGCCCCAAAATACTCCCAAGTACAGGCAGTGGGTCACCATTGATGGGCAAAAGGTGGAGGCTCTGCGTGACACAGGAGCCAGTATGACTACTGTCAAGAGTCAGCTGGTGTCAACAGAGCAGATAGTCCCTAATACATTCCACCAGGTCATAGTCGCTGACAATTGTGAGAGTCCCCTACCGGTGGCTCTGGTTCCCTTTGAGTGGGGGGGGGGTCTCTGGTACTCTGAAAGTAGCTGTGAGTCCTGCCATGCCTGTAGATTGTCTGTTAGGCAATGATTTGAGCATACTACTTTGAAAGAGGTAGAGCTCAGATCCCACCTGGAGATGTTAGGGTTGCCTGAGTGGGTCTGCATGACCACACAATCCATGGCTGCCCGGGAAGGGAGTCAAGGGCGTCTGGAGCCTGGAAAAATGGCCCAGACAGCGGCAAAGAGGAGGAGCAAGAGGCACGGGAAACCCACCTCAAATGTTCCCACAGTGGTGGACGGGGCCCCTGAGGAGGAGGTGGCCCCTGAGCCAACTGGGGAGGACATAGCTGACCTGGGTAACCTACCTGAACTTGCTGGCTGGCAAGTAGAGGGGGGCCAACCAGGGCAGAATTCTGCAAGGCGCAGAAGGAATGCCCCACCCTGGAGGGTCTGAGGCAAGAGGCCACAGCCCAAGCAGCAGGTGACGCCTCTGGCACTCACCATATTTACTGGGAGAATGATCTCCTTTACAGTGAGCGTAAGGTTCCAGGTCCTGGGGCAGCCCGTGTGCTGGTGGTCTCCCAGTGTTACCGGAACTTCCTACTGGGTCTGGCTCACGACATCCCCCTGGCAGGACACCAGGGCCAAGACAAGACCTTTAACAGGCTTGACACCCACTTCCATTGGCCCAGAATGAGGACAGCCTCAGATAACTTCTGCAGAGCTTGCCCCACCTGCCAAGCTAGTGGGAAGACAGGGAAACGGCTTAAGGCTCCCCTGCTCCCACTCCCAGTCGTTGGCACCCCCTTTGAAAGGGTGGGCATCGACATTGTTGGTCCCTTGGACCCCAAAACTGCCTTGGGCAACAGGTTTATCCTGGTTTTGGTGGACCATGCCACCCGCTATCCAGAGGCCATCCCTCTGAGAACAGTGACTGCACCGGTGGTGACCAGAGCCCTGTTGGGAATATTTACCCGTGTGGGATTCCCTAAGGAGGTTGTGTCTGACAGGGGCACAAATTTCATGTCTGCATACATGAAGTCCATGTGGGATGAGTGTGGGGTGACCTACCGGTTTACCACCCCTTATCATCCTCAATCCAATGGGCTTGTTGAGAGATTCAACAAGACCCTGAAAGGCATGATTAGTGGCCTGACTGATGCCATGTGGCGTAAGTGGGACGTCCTCTTACTCTGCCTGTTGTTTGCTTACCGAGAGGTGCCCCAGAAAGGGGTGGGGTTCAGCCCCTTTGAGCTTCTCTATGGTCACCCTGTCAGGGGACCCCTAAGCATTGTTAAGGAGGGCTGGGAGAAAGCTCCCAAGTCACCTCCCCAGGATGTGGTCAGCTACATGCTGGCCCTCCGCAACCAAACCCAACGCTTCTGGAAGCAGGCCCAGAGTAACCTCGAGGCCAGTCAAGAGGTCATGAAGGAGTGGTATGACCGGAAGACCACTCTGGTTGAGTTCTCACCTGGAGACAAAGTTTGGGTGATGGAGCCAGTAGAGCCCAGGGCTCTACAGGACCGCTGGACTGGCCCCTTTGAGATCAAGGAGCGTAAAGAAGAGGCCACTTACCTAGTGGACCTCAAGACCCCTAGGCACCCCCTAAGGGTCCTCCATCACAACCGGCTCAAACCTCACTTTGAGAGGTCTGAGGTCAGTATGCTCCTGGTCACAGATGAGGGCATGGAAGAGGAAAGTGAACACCTCCCCAACCTCCTCGCTGTCAAAGAAGGGGATGGGTCAGTGGGGGGCATCATTCTCTCTGACTCTCTGACTCTAACCCAGAGAGGAGACTGCTATGAGCTGCTAGAGCAGTTCTCCCCCATGTTCTCCCTTAATCCATGACTGACCCACCTCTGTGTTCATGACATTGACACAGGTGACCGTCCCCCTGTGAAGAACAAATTTTACAGGTTGTCGGATAAGGTGAAGGCCAGCATCAAGGAGGAGGTCTCCAAGATGTTGACTTTAGGGGTTATTGAGAAATCCAGTAGTCCCTGGGCCAGCCCTGTGGTATTGGTTCCTAAGGCTACTGCCCCAGGTGCGAAGCCAGAATTCCAGTTCTGTGTGGACTACCGGGGTCTCAACTCAGTCACCCGGACTGATGCTCACCCCATCCCCGAGCTGATGAGCTCGTTGACAGACTAGGTGCTGCCAAGTTCCTGAGTACATTCGATCTTACTTCAGGGTACTGGCAGATCGGCCTGACTGAGGGGGCTAAAGAAAGATCAGCATTTTCCACCCCTGATGGCCATTACCAATTCCGGGTGATGCCATTTGGGTTGAAAAATGCCCCGCTAACTTCCAACGGTTGGTTAACGGGGTCCTAGCTGGTAAAGATACCTACTGTGCAGCTTACCTGGACGACATAGCTGTCTACAGTTCCAGCTGGGAGGAACACCTGCTCCACCTCAAGGAGGTGCTTCAGGCTCTGCAACAGGCAGGCCTGACTATCAAGGCTAGTAAGTGCCAGATTGGGAAGGGTTCCGTGGTGTACTTGGGACACCTAGTAGGTGGTGGCAAGGTGCAGCCACTCCAGGCCAAGATTGAAACTATCAAGGCCTGGCAACCACCTAGAACACAGACTGAGGTGAGAGCCTTTTTGGACCTCACTGGATACTACCGCAGATTCGTCAAGGGCTATGGTACCATTGTGTCCCCCTTGACAGAACTCACTTCCAAGAAACAACCTAGGTTGGTGAATTGGACAGAGGCTTGTCAGAAAGCCTTTGATTCTTGGAAGGAAGCCATGTGCACGGCCCCAGTGCTCAAGGCCCCTGACTACTCCCAGGAATTTATTGTGCAGACAGACGCTCCAGAGCATGGCATAGGGGCTGTTCTAGCACAGCTAAATGAGGAGGGCTCAGACCAACTGTTGGACTTTTGGCCATACGCATGGTCATCCCTAGTCTTTTTGCCTCCTTCCTCCTGGTTTTTCTGACCTTTCGCTGTTGGCTCTAGGACTCTGAGCACTTTATCACTGCTGACCAGTGTTAAAGTGCAGGTGCTCTCCCATCTAAAGTTGGTATGATTGGCTTATACCTGATTGGCATATTTAATTTACCTATAAGTCCCTTGTACAGTGGTATCTCTATACCCAGGGCCTGTAAATTAAATACTACTAGTGGGCCTGCAGCGCTGCTTGCGCCACCCACTGAAGTAGACTTTCAAACCTGTCTCAGGCCTGCTAGCGCAGGGCCTGTGTGCGCAGTTTTCTGCCACAGGGACCTGGCATCTAAATTTACTTGCCAGGCCCAGGACTCCCCTTTTACTACATGTAAGTCACCCCTAAAGTACGCCCTGTGGGCAGGGTGCCATGTATGTAGAAAGGCAGGACATGTGCCATATTGCATGGCCTGCCCTGGTAGTGACAAACAGCCTAACTTGGTGTCTCACTGCTGTGAGTGCTGCCTTCTCATAGGATTGCATTAGGAATGCCCTGCCTTATGTGTAGGGGTATTGTCTGATTTATGAGGGCTAGCGTAGGCGTGTTTGGTATGGTTGTGATGGTGATAATAAATACTGCTTACTGGTGTGGGTGTATTTTTTATTACTATCACAGAAATGCCACTTCTAGAAAGTGCGCATTTATCTGTGCTTATGATTCTGGTGTTTTGCAGCTTGACTCCAATCCACGTCTGGGCAGAGTGACAGTTGGGGCTTTGTGCATACTTTTCAGACAGCCTGTACACAGGGAGGGTGGAGGTGTCACTGAGGTGCATCTACATACTGAATAGTCTTCCTGGGCTGAGAGAAGGGAGAGGCGGGGCACACCTACATTTGTAAAGGCTGTGCCCTGGCCTCACACAATAGGGTCGTTAACCCCCCACTGATGTTTGGAGCCTGTGCTGAAAGGAGAGAGGGGGCACTCCCAGAACCAGTTGTAACTGGCTGGAACCTCCTCTCCCTACCACTGTAAAACACTGTAAGAACTGACTATAAGTACAGGGGAATTTTCCCCACAATTTGAACATTCTTGGAACTTGAAACTGGACACAGAACGCTGATGAATGGACTCACCAGGAAACCGCCATGGACTGCTGCTGCTGTGCTGACCTGTGACCTGCCTGGTCACTAGGAGGAACTGCCACCAACTGCACCCCTTGTGCTCGCCTGTAGCTGGGCCCACCAGCCCTGTGCTCCTTCTTGTTGAGTTGTTCCCAGGGGCAGGGTGCTGTGGCCCCTGACCCCTGTAACGATCCTTTAGACCTTTGCACAGAATGCGTCCACCAGGAACAAGGCATTCTTTTAAATTGCTGAGGCTGCTGATGTGCCCTCGCGCTTTGAAAGCGCTTTTCTTTGATTAAAAAGGAAATCACCGCCGCAGCCCGGGCTTTTAATTGTGCCCTCGCGCTTCCTGGAGCGCGTTTCTACTAAAGGAGATCACCGCCGCAACCCGGGCGCCCTCTCCAGCGCTTTTGTTGTGGACAGAATCACCGCCGCGGCCCGGGCGCCGCATCGGGGACGGCCGCCAGGACCGCACTGTTCATTGTGCCCCCGGGGCACTTGCTGGAGTTACAGAGAGGAGCGGGCCGCTCCTCTCGTGCCCTCGGGTGACGCGCGCTCTACGGAGCGCCCCCGGGGCACACGCCGGCACCAGCTTCTGAAACTGCCTCCCTCGTGGACGAGGGACGGCAGGGGAGCGGTCTGTGCACCAGACCGGGTGCAGCTGCCGCAGGAAGCCGGCGAGGGACCTCAACGGAGGTCCCTGCTTCCCATACTTCCTTTTGGGGCAGCCGCACCGCGGACAAGGGCGGCTGCCCCCTGGCACGCAGGACACGGGGAGGAACGGGAGTTCCCTACTCCCCGGTCACTGCCCTAGGGGCGCGATCGCCCCCTCTACCCTTTGAGAGTATTGGGCGACCTGGGCCCCCCTCGGGAGGGCCGGTGGAGGCCCGGGGGGGCCCCCCAGCGATCACGGGTCCCAGAAGGGGCCCGTCAGGAATCAGAGAGGGTGCGTGCTGCCCCTCTCTATCTGCCAAGTCTAGGGAGGCCCCCGTTTTGCGCAGAAGAGCGCCGGGGGCCCCATTATTCGTGTTGGGCACTGGAGGTGCCTTTTCATCAAAACAGGTACTGTTCAAAGAAACCAATATGCTGATAATTTAAAGTTCTTTCTACAGACTTTATTCATTCTGTTATATTGCCTACCTGTTCTTTGATGTGTTGACATATGTGTGCACATGTTCCTTTTATGGGCATGACTTGCTAATATGTTTGCTTAACTTGCCATAGATTTTCTAATGTTCCTAGTATGGGCGTTTTATGATATTCTTATGACAAGTGTGCTAATGTGATAACGTGTTTCCTGACTACTGCTTATGTTGCAGAATACTGAGTAACCTGTGTGTTATGTGTGACTACTGCTAGTTTGCAGAGTAACTAATGTGTAACGTTCTGACAACTGCTAAGGTAGCAGGATAGTACTGTTATGTGATGTTGGTCTAATAATTACGTTGTGTACAATACAGTGTATTTTTATATAATCTGGTGTTGTGTTTCCTTTGTGGTGGGGATGTTGCGTCACATGTATGTGTGTGTTGTGCAAACGCTTTACGCATTGCCTCCGGGTTAAGCCTGACTGCTCGTGCCAAGCTACCAAGGGGGTGAGCAGGGGTTATCTTGGACGTGTAACTCCCTTGCCCTGACTAGAGTGGGTAAGTTCTGCCTGGCTGAGGTGCATACCCTAGCCAACCAGAAACCCCATTTCTAACATTGGAAGTCAGCGGTGAGGATAGGACTTGCGCTTGCACAATACCATTGTGACTCATTATTTCACTACAAGGATTGCGTTAGACCATCACATGTTTGGCTTCTCTTAACTTTCTCTCTTTGGTCATTTTTCCTGTTTTCAGTTCTCACGCTTGGGTATTGTGGTTGTCACAGTTGAGTTATTTGTACCTTTTCAAGATGGGGCTTACCTTTGATTTAGAGGACCTGCCGTTTTACACGCAGGGGGAATTAGAGGGGTTCTGTAGAGAGAGAGGGCTGCCTGTAGAAGGGGACCTCAGGAGATCTCTGAATTTCTTTGAAAGGTTTGTGACATTTACCCAGGGAGGGAGTGTGCGTAGGGGGTACCCAGAGGATCCTGAGTGTAGCGAGGGTTCCCAATGGGAGGGCTCCCAGACCTCATCCCTAGAGAGTGGTAGAGAGACTGATCAGGAGGGTGAGAATGACCGGTTGGGGACGCCAGTTGACAGGGAAGGCCCCAGTGATAGGGAGTCCCTTGCTGGGTCCAGTGTAAGAAGCAGGGCTACCTCTCATTCCTTGACGCCTGATGAGCTAAGAGATAGGCGGGAAGAGAGGGACCTGAAGTTGCAGTTAGCGCGCCTAGCTGTTGAGGAGAGAAGGGCTGAGGTAGAGAAGGCCTTAGTACAGGAGAGAATGGCAGAGGCAGAGAGGGCCTTTGCCAGAGAAAGACTCGCTCTAGAGCGCAGTCTGAAGGTTCTGGACTCACCAGCGCTGCAGGTGGAGTCCAGTGGTGGCAGCAATGTACAGTGCTGTAGCAAAGATGTTCCTCACATACCCATAGATCTGGTACCTAGGTTCCAAGAGGGGGGTGACATACGTCAGTGGTTAAAGGAATATGAGAAGGCTCTGGTAGAGCGCAGGATCCCTGAGAAGGATTGGGGAACTGGCCTAGGGAGTTTTATTCCTGAGGAGGGGAGGGATGCCCTACTGACTCTAGAAGAGAGTGACAGGGAGGGGTACTCCGCTGTGAAGAACGCACTGATTGTGAAGTATGGTTTTTCCCCTGAGGAATACAGAAAAAGGTTTAGGGGTGGTAAGAAACTGTCCCACCAGTCTTGGGAGGAGTTTGTGGAGGATTGCTGCATTGCACTAGATGGATGGGTGAAGGGTAGCACAGTAAACAATTTTGAAGGGCTGTTTAATCTGATTCTCAGAGAGCACCTGTTTCGTTGTTGTTTTTCAGAGTTACGCCAACACTTGTCAGTGTGTGAGCTCTCTGACCCCAGGGAGCTTGCAAAGGAGGCAGACTTCTGGTTGCGTACCAGAGGGTCTGGTGTGACATTAGGGGGTGTTCCTAATGAGAGTGGTCTAGGTGTTTCCCAACAAGGTGTGGTGGGAAAGGAATGGAGTGTCCCAGGTAGGTCCCAGTGGACTGGGATGGGTGAGGGACCCCATGTCCCGTCTCTGAGGAGAGGGAATGGGGCTGGGCTGAGGCCCAAGGTGCCCAAGATACCGTCCCAGGCCCCTGAAGGTTCCATGAGTGAACGCCAGGAGGTGAGCCTAACCTGTGCCGTAGGGCCAGCTGTTCAGAAGGACCCCATTTTGTCATTAGGATTTAGGCGGGTGGCTGGTGATAGCGTTCCGCCGGTCCTGGTGTCTGGTAGTCTCGCTCTACAGCGGAGGAGGCAGAAATCCAGGCATAGGGTTGAGAGGGGGCTGCGGGCCCCAGTGGAGAACCTGGAGGGTCAGGGGTCAGCTCTGAGTGCAGAGCCCCCCAGGAATGACCTTGGTGAGACCATTTCTGGGCTGGGGGGAATCCAGACTCTGTCCGATGGGCAGAGGTCAGGAGACCTGCGCCAGCCAGACTCTTGTGTGGCCCTTGGGGAAAGTGTTTCCCTGATGGGGGGTAGGTGTGCCCCCCAGGAAGTCCTGGTGCGCCAGGCAATGATTCAACCGCAGGGTGGTGACTCTGGGTTGGATGATCAGGTTCAGGGGGTAAACTCTGACCTGATGGGGAGTACGTGTGCTCCCAAGGAAGTCCTGGTGCGCCAGGCAGTGGTTCAACCGCAGGGTAGTGACTCTGGGTTGGATTGCCAGATTCAGGGGGTAAACTCTGAACTGGTAGGGGGTAGGTGTGCTCCCAAGGAAGTCCTGGTTCGCTGGGCAATGGTCCAGTCTAAGGGTGTCGTCCCTGGACTAGATAGACAGGTTCAGGGGGTAAACTCTGACCTGGTTGGGGGGGCGGTTAGTGTGCTCACCCCCCTGTGTGAAACTTCTGGTGGCTTCTCCCGAGGTGGGGAGACGCAGGACTCTGGAAGTGGGGTTCAGGGAGGGGGAAGCCCGCCCCGGACCCCGGTGCAACCCAAGGGTGTCGTCCCTGGGTTGGGTGGTCAGTCGCCAGGTAGTGATCCTGGGCTGGCGAGAAAGTTGTGCAGGGCTGCTGTACCCAGCACCCTGGCAAGTGTGGATTCTGGTGATACCCCTCCTAGGAGAGGAGGGCGGGATCCTAGAAGGAGGGGTAGAGGGAGGAGAGCCTCGCCTCTAGCCCCTGTAGAACCTATGGGTGCGGACCCTAGGTTGGTGGATCAGTGGCAGGGTAGAGCCCCTGAACTGATCGGAAAGGGAGTGGAGACAGGTTGCTTTGCACCTGGGGCTACCGCCCCCCACTCATTATGGTTTCAGAGACCAGAGGCTCCTAGATGGCCTGGGGCCTGGTTCTGGCCATTGGCAGCTAGAGAATCCCCGTGGGTTGGTCTAGGCTGCCTGGGACGCATTGACAGAGAGATCCCAGTGGAGTCAGGAAGGCGTAGAACTGGAACATGCCCCTGCTGTTGTGGGCCTGGGTCCTTGTTCTATCGCCCCAATCAGGAAAGTACATCAAGGTATTGATTGTTCTCCCCTGGATTTTGGCTGGTAGGGGGTTGTGTTGGACTTTTGGCCATACGCATGGTCATCCCTAGTCTTTTTGCCTCCTTCCTCCTGGTTTTTCTGACCTTTCGCTGTTGGCTCTAGGACTCTGAGCACTTTATCACTGCTGACCAGTGTTAAAGTGCAGGTGCTCTCCCATCTAAAGTTGGTATGATTGGCTTATACCTGATTGGCATATTTAATTTACCTATAAGTCCCTTGTACAGTGGTATCTCTATACCCAGGGCCTGTAAATTAAATACTACTAGTGGGCCTGCAGCGCTGCTTGCGCCACCCACTGAAGTAGACTTTCAAACCTGTCTCAGGCCTGCTAGCGCAGGGCCTGTGTGCGCAGTTTTCTGCCACAGGGACCTGGCATCTAAATTTACTTGCCAGGCCCAGGACTCCCCTTTTACTACATGTAAGTCACCCCTAAAGTACGCCCTGTGGGCAGGGTGCCATGTATGTAGAAAGGCAGGACATGTGCCATATTGCATGGCCTGCCCTGGTAGTGACAAACAGCCTAACTTGGTGTCTCACTGCTGTGAGTGCTGCCTTCTCATAGGATTGCATTAGGAATGCCCTGCCTTATGTGTAGGGGTATTGTCTGATTTATGAGGGCTAGCGTAGGCGTGTTTGGTATGGTTGTGATGGTGATAATAAATACTGCTTACTGGTGTGGGTGTATTTTTTATTACTATCACAGAAATGCCACTTCTAGAAAGTGCGCATTTATCTGTGCTTATGATTCTGGTGTTTTGCAGCTTGACTCCAATCCACGTCTGGGCAGAGTGACAGTTGGGGCTTTGTGCATACTTTTCAGACAGCCTGTACACAGGGAGGGTGGAGGTGTCACTGAGGTGCATCTACATACTGAATAGTCTTCCTGGGCTGAGAGAAGGGAGAGGCGGGGCACACCTACATTTGTAAAGGCTGTGCCCTGGCCTCACACAATAGGGTCGTTAACCCCCCACTGATGTTTGGAGCCTGTGCTGAAAGGAGAGAGGGGGCACTCCCAGAACCAGTTGTAACTGGCTGGAACCTCCTCTCCCTACCACTGTAAAACACTGTAAGAACTGACTATAAGTACAGGGGAATTTTCCCCACAATTTGAACATTCTTGGAACTTGAAACTGGACACAGAACGCTGATGAATGGACTCACCAGGAAACCGCCATGGACTGCTGCTGCTGTGCTGACCTGTGACCTGCCTGGTCACTAGGAGGAACTGCCACCAACTGCACCCCTTGTGCTGGCCTGTAGCTGGGCCCACCAGCCCTGTGCTCCTTCTTGTTGAGTTGTTCCCAGGGGCAGGGTGCTGTGGCCCCTGACCCCTGTAACGATCCTTTAGACCTTTGCACAGAATGCGTCCACCAGGAACAAGGCATTCTTTTAAATTGCTGAGGCTGCTGATGTGCCCTCGCGCTTTGAAAGCGCTTTTCTTTGATTAAAAAGGAAATCACCGCCGCAGCCCGGGCTTTTAATTGTGCCCTCGCGCTTCCTGGAGCGCGTTTCTACTAAAGGAGATCACCGCCGCAACCCGGGCGCCCTCTCCAGCGCTTTTGTTGTGGACAGAATCACCGCCGCGGCCCGGGCGCCGCATCGGGGACGGCCGCCAGGACCGCACTGTTCATTGTGCCCCCGAGGCACTTGCTGGAGTTACAGAGAGGAGCGGGCCGCTCCTCTCGTGCCCTCGGGTGACGCGCGCTCTACGGAGCGCCCCCGGGGCACACGCCGGCACCAGCTTCTGAAACTGCCTCCCTCGTGGACGAGGGACGGCAGGGGAGCGGTCTGTGCACCAGACCGGGTGCAGCTGCCGCAGGAAGCCGGCGAGGGACCTCAACGGAGGTCCCTGCTTCCCATACTTCCTTTTGGGGCAGCCGCACCGCGGACAAGGGCGGCTGCCCCCTGGCACGCAGGACACGGGGAGGAACGGGAGTTCCCTACTCCCCGGTCACTGCCCTAGGGGCGCGATCGCCCCCTCTACCCTTTGAGAGTATTGGGCGACCTGGGCCCCCCTCGGGAGGGCCGGTGGAGGCCCGGGGGGGCCCCCCAGCGATCACGGGTCCCAGAAGGGGCCCGTCAGGAATCAGAGAGGGTGCGTGCTGCCCCTCTCTATCTGCCAAGTCTAGGGAGGCCCCCGTTTTGCGCAGAAGAGCGCCGGGGGCCCCATTATTCGTGTTGGGCACTGGAGGTGCCTTTTCATCAAAACAGGTACTGTTCAAAGAAACCAATATGCTGATAATTTAAAGTTCTTTCTACAGACTTTATTCATTCTGTTATATTGCCTACCTGTTCTTTGATGTGTTGACATATGTGTGCACATGTTCCTTTTATGGGCATGACTTGCTAATATGTTTGCTTAACTTGCCATAGATTTTCTAATGTTCCTAGTATGGGCGTTTTATGATATTCTTATGACAAGTGTGCTAATGTGATAACGTGTTTCCTGACTACTGCTTATGTTGCAGAATACTGAGTAACCTGTGTGTTATGTGTGACTACTGCTAGTTTGCAGAGTAACTAATGTGTAACGTTCTGACAACTGCTAAGGTAGCAGGATAGTACTGTTATGTGATGTTGGTCTAATAATTACGTTGTGTACAATACAGTGTATTTTTATATAATCTGGTGTTGTGTTTCCTTTGTGGTGGGGATGTTGCGTCACATGTATGTGTGTGTTGTGCAAACGCTTTACGCATTGCCTCCGGGTTAAGCCTGACTGCTCGTGCCAAGCTACCAAGGGGGTGAGCAGGGGTTATCTTGGACGTGTAACTCCCTTGCCCTGACTAGAGTGGGTAAGTTCTGCCTGGCTGAGGTGCATACCCTAGCCAACCAGAAACCCCATTTCTAACACCAACCAGTAGTTTTTATTAGCAGAAGATTATTACCACGGGAACAGAGGTGGAGTGCTATTGAGAGAGAAACATTTGCTGTGGTCTGGGCACTGAAGAAGCTAAGACCCTACCTGTTTGGGACTCACTTCCGGGTTCAGACAGACCACAGGTCCCTCAGATGGCTCATGCAGATGAGGGGTGAGAATCCAAAACCCCTGAGGTGGTCTATTTCCCTACAGGGGATGGACTTTACATTGGAGCATCGCCCATGGGTTGACCACGCCAATGCTGATGGTCTCTCCAGATACTTCCGCCTTAGCGATGAGAGCTCCCAGTAGGTCGGGTAGCTCTCCCCACTTTCAGTTGGGGGGGACACATGTTAGACCTGACATGCCTTAGGGTGTTCACCCCTAACTTTTTGCTTGCCTCCCTCCACTTTTTGGACTCTGTTTTTGCTGGCTTTTAGACTCTGTGCACTTTACCACTGCTAACCAGTGCCAAAGTGCATATGCTCTCTCCCTTTAAACATGGTAATCTTGGATCATACCTGATTGGACTATTTAATTTACTTATAAGCCCCTAGTAATGTGCACTATCTGTGCCCAGGGCCTGTAGATTAAATGCTACTAGTGGGCCTGCAGCACTGGTTGTGCCACCCACTTCAGTAGCCCCTTTACCTTGTCTCAGGCCTGCCATTGCAAGGCCTGTGTGTGCGACTTGGCATTTAAAAGTTCTTGCAAGCCTAAAACTCCACTTTTTCTACATATAAGTCACCTCTAATGTGTGCCCTAGGTAACCCCTAAGCAGGGTGCTGTGTAGGTAAAAGGCAGGACATGTACCTGTGTAGTTTACATGTCCTGGTAGTGTAAAACTCCTAAATTCGTTTTTACACTACTGTGAGGCCTGCTCCCTTCATAGGCTAACATTGGGGCTGCCCTCCTACATTATTGAAGTGGTAGCTGCTGATCTGAAAGGAGTAGGAAGGTCATATTTAGTATGGCCAGAATGGTAATACAAAATCCTGCTGACTGGTGAAGTTGGATTTAATATTACTATTCTAGAAATGCCACTTTTAGAAAGTGAGCATTTCTTTGCACTTAAATCTTTCTGTGCCTTACAATCGACATCTGGCTGGGTTTAGTTGACAGCTCCTTGTGCATTCACTCAGACACACCCCATACACAGGGTACTCAGACTCACTTGGATACATTTGCATTTTGAATGGGTCTTCCTGGGCTGGGAGGGTGGAGGGCCTGCTCTCACACAAAGGACTGCCACACCCCCTACTGGGACCCTGGCAGACAGGATTGAACTGAAAGGGGACCTGGTGCACTTCTTAGCCACTCTTTGAAGTCTCCCCCACTTCAAAGGCACATTTGGGTATAAAACACGGCCTCTGTCCTACCACCTCAGACACTTGCTGGAAAAGAAACCTGAACCAGAACCTGCATCCTGCCAAGAAGAACTGCTTGGCTGCTTAAAGGACTCACCTGACTGCTTTCTACAAAGGACTGCTGCCTTGCTGTTGCCCTGCTGCCTTGCTGAACTCTTGCCTTGCTGCTGAAGTGCTCTCCAAGGGCTTGGATAGAGCTTGCCTCCTGTTCCCTGAAGTCTCAGGACCAAAAAGACTTCTCTTTTTCAACTGGATGCCTTGTGTGCAGAAAAATTAGACGCACGCCAATCCGGAAAGACGCCGCTCGACTCGACGCCTGCGGTGCGACCGGAACTTCGACACACGGCCTCGCCTGGACAACGTCGCCCGACTTCAGAGAGGAAATCGACGCGACGCCTGCCGCGAGGGAGAAGATTCCACACACAGCCCACCGGAACGACGCGCAGCCGGAAAACAATCCTAGGATTCCACGCACAGACCCCGGGACATCTGGTAATCCCGAGAACCACAGAAAGAGACTGTCCGCGTGCCAGAAAATGACACACGACTTCCCCACGTGAAAAATAACGACGCAAGTCCGTGTGTGAAGGGGCGAAACCGACGCACACACCATTTTTCCACGTATCTCCTCCTCTGCGTTCCTTTGCGGAGATTTTCCACTTTAAACCAAGTACTTTGTGCTTGAAAGAGACTTTGTTTGCTTTTTAAAGACTTAAGACACTTTATATCACTTTTCAGTGATATTTCTACAAATTCATATTGCATCTTTTATTATTTTGACCTACAAATACCCAGATAAATATTATATATTTTTCTAAACACTGTGTGGTGTATTTTTGTGGTGCTATATTGTGTTATTGTATGATTTATTGCACAAATACTTTACACATTGCCTTCTAAGTTAAGCCTGACTGCTCGTGCCAAGCTACCAGATGGTGGGCACAGGATAATTTGGATTGTGTGTGACTTACCCTGACTAGAGTGAGGGTAACCTGACTGCCAACCAAAAACCCCATTTCTAACACTTGTCAACAGCCCACCACTTCAACAAGCCATTAACACTGTCCCAATTTTTGGAGTGATCTCAAATGTATAATTGTCAGGATGCAGTGTGAGACACGCTAATCTCTGCACACTTGTCTCTTGTGACGTGGTGCTCGGAATCTCTCAAACATGTTGCCGGCAGCCACAGCCTACTGCTGAAGCAGATGTCTTAATTAGAAATTATTAATGAATGATTACGTATTTTGAATAATGACTTATGTAGAAGAATGAATAACGTAGAAAAATAATGTGCACTTTTGAAATTGTGACCTCAAAGAATGGCCATCAGTGCTCACGAAATAAATATTAGTCCATATGAAATATTGAAAATGTATTAGATTATTGTAGTAATATGTCATAATATGGGTTATGAAATATGTTCTTGCTTATTAATTGTAGGCCTTAACTTAGTGAGTGTCTTGGCCTAGTTTTGCCAGGCCTCATGTAGAAGCTGTATTTCTTAGCGTTTAACGAAAAATGCTGACAGAGTGAATTAACTGTGAAATGCTCCTTATTTTCATAAAATACTTAGCAGAAACTTTCTATGGGAACTGACGGACAGGAGATGAAGACTCTAGGGATGTATCTAATCGTTTGTAATGTGCATGAGATGTACTTTCCAGGACACGAACAATGAAGACACTGACTGGAGACAAAGATGCAACAAAATTTATACTTGAGGCGCTGGATGATGAGTACATCGTAAAGCAGACCAATCAACGAAATGTGAACTGTGAAATATTAGAATTCATACATTTGGTAAATGGATATTATTGGGTAGAGTAATAACGTACGATTAATTGACCAATTGGAAATTGGGGGATGGTTTGGGGAACTTTGATATAACAACGTGACAACACAAATTTTGAGGAGATTTTAGGCAGACTGCTGTTGAGAAGAAGAGATTTTTAATTCTGCCATTGGTCTCATACTCTCTGTCTGAGAGCCTGATGTTTAGCTGATCGACTGATGACCTGAGGACGAAGACTGATTCTGCTTGCTGACCCATCCTGTGGATAGGTAGCTGTTAGAAATGGGGTTTTTGGTTGGCAGTCAGGTTGCCCTCTGTCCAAGCAAGAACCCTCACTCTAATCAGGGTAAGTCACACACAATCCAAAATCAGCCTGTGCCCACCCACTGGTAGCTTGGCACAAGCAGTCAGGCTTAACTTAGAAGGCAATGTGTAAAGCATTTGTGCAATAAATCATACAATACCATAATATAACACCACCAAAATACACCACACAGTGTTTAGAAAAATATATAATATTTATCTGGGTATTTGCAGGTCAAAACGATTAAAGATGCAATATGAATTTGTAAAGATATCACTGAAAAGTGATATAAAGTGTCTTAAGTCTTTAAAAAGCAAACAAAGTCTCTTTCAAGCCCAAAGTACCAGGTTTCTGGTGGAAAATCTCCGCAGAGGGCCGCAGAAGAGGAGATGCGTGGAAAAATGGTGTGTGCGTTGGTTACGTCCCTTCACACACGGACTTGCGTCGTTATTTTTCACGCGGGGAGACGTGCGTCGTTCTACGGGAGGAAAAATGGTGTGTGCGTTGGTTGCGCTCCTTCACACACGGACTTGCGTCGTTATTTTTCACTCGGGGAAGACGTGCGTCGTTTTGCGGCACGCGGACCGTCTCCTTCTATGGGTCGCTGGGATTACCAGATGTCCCGGGTCTGTGCGTGGATTCTCCTGCTTGTTTTCCAGCTGCCCATCGTTCCGCGGGGCTGTGCGTCGAAATTTCACTCTCACGGCAGGCGTTGCGTCGATTTCTCCTTGGAAGTGGGGCGGCGTTGTCCTTGCGAGGCCGTGCGTCGAAGTTCCGGTCGTCCCGAAGGCGTTGCGTCGATCAGCGTCGGTGTGCGGCGTTTTTCTCGCCGCGGAACAAGCTGTGCATCGAAAATTTCGGCGCACGTAGCGTCCAAGTGAAAGAGAGAAGTCTTTTTGGTCCTGAGACTTCAGGGAACAGGAGACAAGCTCTATCCAAGCCCTTGGCCAGCACTTTTACAGCCAGACAAGAGTTCAGCAAGGCAGCAGGCCAACAGCAAGGCAGCAGTCCTTTGTAGAAAAGCAGACAGGTGAGTCCTTTGAGCAGCCAGGCAGTTCTTCTTGGCAGGATGTAGTTTCTGGTTCAGGTTTCTTCTCCAGCAAGTGTCTGATGAGGTAGGGCAGAGGCCCTGTTTTATACTAATTTGTGCCTTTGAAGTGGGGGTGACTTCAAAGAGTGTCTAAGAAATGCACCAAGCCCCCTTTCAGTTCAATCCTGTCTGCCAGAGTCCCAGTAGGGGGTGTGGCAGTCCTTTGTGTGAGGGCAGGCCCTCCACCCTCCCAGCCCAGGAAGACCCATTCAAAATGCAGATGTATGCAATTGAGGCTGAGTACCCTGTGTTTGGGGTGTGTCTGAGTGAATGCACAAGGAGCTGTCAACTAAACCTAGCCAGACGTGGATTGAAGGGCACAACAAGATTTTAGTGCAAAGAAATGCTCACTTTCTAAAAGTGGCATTTCTAGAATAGTGATATTAAATCCGACTCCACCAGTCAGCAGGATTTTATATTACCATTCTGGCCATACTAAATATGACCTTCCTGCTCCTTTCAGATCAGCAGCTGCCACTTCAACAGTGTATGAGGGCAGCCCCAATGTTGGCCTATGAAGGGAGCAGGCCTCACAGTAGTGTAAAAACGAATTTAGGAGTTTTACACTACCAGAACATTTAACTACACAGGTACATGTCCTGCCTTCTACCCACACAGCACCCTGCTCTAGGGGTTACCTAGGGCGCACATTAGGGGTGACTTATATGTAGAAAAAGGGGAGTTCTAAGCTTGGCAAATACTTTTAAATGCCAAGTCGAAGTGGCAGTGAAACTGCACACACAGGCCTTGCAATGGCAGGCCTGAGACAAGGTTAAGGGGCTACTGAAGTGGGTGGCACAACCAGTGCTGCAGGCCCACTAGTAGTATTTAATCTACAGGCCCTAGGCACATACAGTGCACTCTACTAGGGACTTATAAGTAAATTAAATAGCCAATCATGGATAAACCAATCAATAGTACAATTTACACAGAGAGCATACACACTTTAGCACTGGTTAGCAGTGGTAAAGTGCCCAGAGGTCAAAAGCCAACAACAACAGGTCAGAAAAAATAGGAGGAAGGAGGCAAAAAGTTTGGGGATGACCCTGTCAAAAAGCCAGGTACAACAGTAGCTATGACAATGACTGAATTATATGTTATGCCTTTTCTTTCTAGGTACCAACTGTGCTGACTTAATACTTTCCTTTAGGTAGATGTTTTCCAAATGTGTTCTAAATTGTTTTGCATGAAGTCCCGCATGCTGATGCTAGTCAGTGTTAGCTGAGATTACTCACATGACGACTGACGAATTACAGAGACAAATGGTTGACAAACTATTTTGCTGAACTCAATGGATATCATAGTTTTGCTGAATTGAGTTTTACTAATGTTTTATGTTGATGCCTTAGAATGTCTTTTGATTCAATCTCTGATTAGATCACGTCTTCTGCAACTTACTGATTAACAAGCGTATTAAAAAAAATTGTAATTTGAGTTGATGAATTAAGATTCCTGACTTAGTATTGTTAACAAAAGGGAAATTAACGTACTAAATTTATAATCAAGGTGTGGTTATTCATGGCTGAAGAGTCATGGTGTGGGAAAATTACTGACTCCATTGATTGTAAATTTGACTAATGGTTATTGATTATTGTGTGTTGATTAATGATTCTGTACGAAAACTATGGTAAGAACACCCTATACGAATCAAAAGGTTCATTGACCTAGACGCATCTCCTTGTAAGTTTACTTATTAAGGACTAACGCGCTAACACTATCCTAATGCACTGAGAGGCCACGCCATCACCTTTTGCCCCAAAAGAAGAGTATCTGTCAGGCTGAGCAAAGGTCAGCCTGACAGGCACTTTTATTTTCAGGTCAGGCAGCCAGGAGCTAGACATGTGCTAAACGCACAGGCTCCTGACTTCCTGAGCTGAACTTTGCCGGGAAGATGTCACAGCTCCTGTGGTAGTGATCTCTTCAGCCGAGGTTCTCCCCCTTGTGATGAGGGGAAATATCACTGATTGTCTTGGACCTGGGCACTTCAGTTCTTAGCCATGAAGTGCCCCGTCCCTTTGACTGATCCAAGTTCAGCCAATGTGGTAAGACAGCAGTCCCAACCCTCCTGGGACCACTGAGGCAGAGATCTGCAGGTAAGAATGATTTGTTTTTTAATGTTTGGTGAGTGCGTGCATGCGTGCATGGATATTTGAGAGTGAGTGTTGTGAATGGATGAGTGTGTGAATGTGTGTGTGCGTGAATGCATGGGTGTGAGTCTGTTTTTACATGTGCATTTGTGTCCCATCCGCCCCTCTCCCTGTTAAAATTACTGCCCACTGGGTGTCGGTCACCATGAATGCCTAGAGAGCATACGTTTGTTGTGGTCCAAAGCGCCCTTGCTGTGCAGCGGTGATCCATAGCTGCTGCGGCTGAGATTCCCTTTTTAGAAGGGTGTACTCTTTGAAACCTGTTATTCTGAGAGGTCTTGGTAAGTGAGCAGTGACATTACATTGAAAATGTCGGCAGATCCAGCCAGTTTAGAAATAGAGGGGGTGATTCTGATTCTGGCGGGCGGCGGAGGCCGCCCGCCAGAATTCCGCCCCCATTATACCGCTCCGCGGTCAGAAGACCGCGGAGGGTATTATGAGTTTTTCCCTGGGCTGGCGGGCGGTCTCCAAAAGACCGCCCGCCAGCCCAGGGAAAAACTCCCTTCCCACGAGGATGCCGGCTTGTAATCGAGCCGGCGGAGTGGGAAGGTGCGACGGGTGCAGTGGCACCCGTCGCGTATTTCAGTGTCTGCAAGGCAGACACTGAAATACTTTGCGGGGCCCTCTTACGGGGGCCCCTGCCGTGCCCATGCCATTGGCATGGGCACGGCAGGGGCCCCCAGGGGCCCCGCGACCCCCCCTACCGCCATCCTGTTCATGGCGGCTTTCCCGCCATGAACAGGATGGCGGTAGGGGGGGTCAGAATCCTCATGGCGGCGGAGCGCGCTCCGCCACCATGAAGGATTCCCCCGAGCAGCGGTAAGTCGGCGGGAGTCCGCCGACTTGCCGCTTCTGACCGCGGCTGAACCGCCGCGGTCAGAATGCTCGTGGGAGCACCGCCAGCCTGTTGGCGGTGCTCCCGTGGTCGGTGGCCCTGGCGGCCACCGGCCGCCAGGGTCAGAATGACCCCCAGAGTCTGCTGTTTGTTCCCTAATGACAGTGACATCCTACCAATCAAAAAGCACTCTTCTAGAGTCCAGCAACAAAGAAGAGATAAGCCTTGAGGATAGGCAATGTCAGTTTATTGCTGGTTGGTAATGTGTTGCTGAAGATTTCTGTGGGAAGGCTAGCGACAACTATTTACAGACAAATCATGCATGCGTTTGTTGGAATGATACTAAAGCAAAGCCCACTTCATCCTGGCTGGTCAACCCATGGGCGTCAATTCACCAAAATGCCAGGGGTAGCGGAAGTGACATCACACGCCCTTTGACTTTCACTTTCACTCCCAGACACATACTTACACATCCACACAAATACACACTTACACTCTATCACATAAACACACTCTCGCCCGCAAGCACCCACGCAACATACATTTAGAATTTTTTTTTACTTACCTCAGCTGACATGGAAAGGCATATTTCAGCTAATTGTACCCCATTTTCATTACACTAATGGTGAATAATAAATAATTATTCACTATTAGTGTGATAGAAAATTGCCAGAAAACAAAGAGAGCAGAGCCCCAACTGACATCCATAAAGAGGAGCAACCACATTACTCAATTTGCCACCTCTGAGGCCAGGGGTCGCAAAGGCAGACTCCTGGCGACCTCTAAATGACGTCCATGGGTCAACCAATAATAATTCACTAGCAAGTGTCACCAAAATAAAAAGCGCAAGAAAAAAGCTTCCTTCTGGCAAAGTTATGTCTAAGGATGCGCTCCCTGAGCAGCTGAGGCCTACATGAAGAAAACTAAAGGCAGGAGCTAAGGGGTCAGAGAGACAATAGAAGAGAAATAAAGTAGCGCGTACATCTAGAATGTATTCTGAAACAAAATGCAACAGAAGGTAGAAAAGGCAAATAAGCTATTGCAGGAATACTCAGCTTGGACACCTGAGCGATAATTCCCGAGACATGCTTTTTCTGTGAATCCAAAATGGTTATTTATTTAAAAAAAATAACAACAACAAAAAATAAGACGTGGCTATGGCTTAGTTTCGACATCTTTGAAAGTTCTAAAAACACTCACCATTCCTTCCTTTACGCGTGTGCGGGATGGAGGCCTCTTTCATGGTCCACGTGAAATTCCACCTGGGGACGTCGGGAGGGGTTGTGGTTGGTAAATCTCCGGAGTGTGGCCCTATTAATGAAGGAAAACGTTGTTAATTAAATTGTAAAAATGTAATTGGAGACGGTTAGTGGAAGAAGGACACGAGGTAGCTTGTGAATATGGCAACAATATAAATACCAGCAACAATCTGCCAAGATTATTATCAGGCATAACAGGGTTTACATTCCTCCTAAAAATACACATAAACATTTATTGCTGAAGATTACAATTCATTTATCGTTTTCTCTCTTCCAGAGGATGGGTGTGTGACTTTAATGGGCACTGACGTGGTTCTCTCCCGTCTCTCATTTGTCTTCACCCAGGCTGTGATTAGCAAACAAACTGCTGTGGGCATTCTCGGAATTATTTTTCATTCTCCTGTGCCAAACAGAGTCCTTTATACCCACCAACAGCTACTAAAGTGGGCACATATAGCATTGGCACCCGTTTTACCACTTGCACCCCTTTGGAGCGGAGTGCACTCGCTGTTCCACAGATGTTGTTTCGGAGGCATTTATCGCACCCTGCAGCATCATTAACGCTCTATGTTTTCCACAGATATTGAAATTGGCAGGATAGAGTTCCTAGAGGATAAAACTGCTTCACCAACTACTAGAGGGGGAGAATATCAAAGGGTTTCTTCAGCAAAATTCATATTTCTTCCAAATGATTTCACGTTTTGTGAAGTTACTAAAATATTGAAGTTTTCTTTTAATGAGGAAGCAAACATTGCCAACCAGTCCTGAAGTTTAGCCAGAATTTTTTCTCACAAAACTGTTTCTTTGTGGGGAAATTATTCTTCCGAGGCTCCTTTGTCATCCACGGGTGAAATTTTGTGAAGATAACACGTTTTGCCACTATGTAAAGTTGCAATTTCTGTCATCTTCACAAAGAAGTAGCTAGTGAAAGTGTATTTTTGCACAGCCCTAATTAAAATATTCTCCACCTAAAACGTAAAAATATTCCCTTTTTTAGTTACTAAACTAGCTTTCTTCCAATATTTTCAACTAGATCTTATTTTTTTAAATCAGTAGAGCTCGTATTTAAACATTCAACCACCATTTAGGAGTTGGACTATGCTGGTGGTTTGCAAACTCTATACATGTCATTATAATCGAGTACAGGCACACTGGTTTTCAATTACGAGTTAAACCTCTTGGGATGGGGATTAACTGTTTGAACACAGAATTACAGTAAAGTACTCCCTAATTCCACGGTATTTACCACACAGATGTGCCACCTGCTCTGAGCAGGTGGCACATGTGTGCAGAGGCTTCTGTGTGTGAAAGGGCTTAGAGGGAAGCAGGTAGGGAGGGTAGGGGAAGGAGGGAGCAGATTACTTCGGTAAAGAAAAAAGGTCAGGTGGGGCTGGGACCAAACACGTGACTGCTCATACAGCGAAGCGCCAAGCAAATTTACCAGCTGGAATTTGTGACCAGTAAAATCAAGGCCACAGGTACACCAGGCCAGTCATTATCGGGAGTAGTGATATTCCGCTCAGGGATCCTGTTTAGCTTGACTCATAAACAAGGCCTCAGACATTTGTTGATAAAACAACTTGTCGAAGGACAAAAATCTACAACCGCATGTCCAGCTGTACCACCCCCAACACTTTTCTCTTTGTTCCCAAATGTTCCCAGTCTTTTTTTTTTTCTTTTGGCAACAATGTGTGGGGCCCATGAACACAAGGGATCACAAACTGCAAATATAGTACTTACTTCTCAAGGACATACTTTAGTGTACCCATAGCTCCTGAGACCCTCTGTTGAACTCCCTCATCTGTGGTGTCGATTGTTAGCATATTTTGCTCCTCCATAAATGCTTTGGCTGGTGCGACATATATAGGTTTGGGGGTGCAGTATGTGACCCATGGAGATACACCTACTGACCTTCCTGTGAAAAGTAAATCAAGTAGAGTGGGCAGACGTGGACCCTCTGAATTTATTCTGTGTGCTTGAAATATTTTGAACATTGTATGATTTATTTGTGGAATACTGACAACAAGCACAGGAATGTGTGCAGACCATCTTTAGTGGTGCATGTCCCATAGGCTACCTTTAACTAATCATACAGCTAGTTTATATTTGTAGGAATTGTGAATGCAAGTTAGAGAAGAGAAGGCGCTCACGGAGGACAACACAGACAACCTCACTCTGCACTTTGTATTCTCCTGTTCTTTTTTTTCATGAACTTAGTGCTACCCACCACAGCAATTGTACATGGTAAGCCGCACATAGTTATTGGAAGCTCCAATTAATTCTTTGATGAAGGAAAGGGATATCAGGATAGAAACATTATCCCAGCCTCATTGGTTGGAATCTATAACTTTAAAAGTGCGCTATAGAAAATTGGACTAATGGTTGAGGAGGGTGAAACCACAATTCTCGTCAGGGTGAAACAAATCAAACTTCAAATTACCCTGTGCTTAGCCCTCTGGTAGATTGGCACAAAAGCAGTTAGACTTAACTTAGAGGCAAAGTATAAAGTATTCACGCAGCACTTAAACAGAAATAAAGTGAAAACTTAACACCAGACAACTCACACACCAACTTAGAAACATAGAGTACCTTTTACTAAATATTTTGGCACCTAGTAAAGTGCACTAGAGGTACCAGGGCCTGTAAATCAAATGCAGCTAGTGGGCCTGCAGCACTGGTTGTGCCACCCACATAAGTAGCTCTGTAATCATGTCTCAGACCTGCCACTGCAGTGTCTGTGTGTGCAGTTTGTAACTGTAAAACGACTTGTCAGGTGTACCCACTTACCAGGCCTAAACGTTCCCTTTTCTTACATGTAAGACACCACCAAGGTAGGCCCTAGGTAGCCCCAAGGGCAGGGTGCAGTGTATGGTTAAGGTAGGACATATAGTAATGTGTTTTATATGTCCTGACAGTGAAATACTGCTAAATTCGTTTTTCACTGTTGCAAGGCCTGTCCCTCTCATAGGACGAAGACTGGACTTTGTGTGCCTTCCTTCTTGTGAAGATCTCTCCAAGGGCTTGATTTAGAGCTTGCCTCCTGTTGTTTGAAGTCTCAGGGACAGCAAAGACTTCTCTCTGCCAGCACCTGGAGCCTCTCTTGAGACTCCTACTCTGCCAAGTGGTGCCCATCCAGTTCCTGGGGCCCTGAAAGGAGAAGCTGGCAGGGCAAGAGTGAGAAATCCATGCACAGACCGCTGTGCGGGGAGAAGATCGACGCAACTCCGAGACAATGCTGAAAAATCAACACGCCGCCGGCTTCGCGGCTGAAATCGATTCTTGCCTGCACTGGGAGATCGATGCATGCGGCTGGATAAATGACAGCATCGCTGACAGAGGCTGGTGAGATCGCAACCTGGGCTGCGTGGTTTTCGGATCATCATGCGGCTGGATTTCCGACGCAAACATCGCTGGGTGTGTGAAAACATTGCAAGGCCTGCCCGGACCCGAGAGTGCTGACCGGATCGATGCATCGCTCTCCTGAGGAGAAAAGAAATTACGCACGCTGACCCGACTGAAGGAGAAACAACGTAATGTCTCGCTCGCAAGTCCTTTTTGACACACACTCACCCGTGCAGGGTTAATTTTGACGCACCCAGGTACATTTTCACGCTAACAGCATTAGCGTTGTGTTTAAAATTACATGAGTACTCTTTTTGTTTTTTAATTGATAACATGACTTGTGTATTATGGATTTTTGTCGTTTTGGTCTTGTTTTGTTTAGATGAATATTTTCTATTTTTCTAAACCTGTGTTGTGTCATTTCGTAATGTTTTCATTAAGTTACTGTGTGTGTTGGTACAAATACTTTACACCTAGCACTCTGAAGCTAAGCCTGCCTGCTTGTGCCAAGCTACCAAGGGGGTGAATGAGGGTTAGCTGAGGGTGACTCTCTTTTACCCTGACTAGAATGAGGGTCCTTGCTTGGACAGGGGGTAACCTGACTGCCAACCAAAGACCCCATTTCTAACATGGGGTGTTGCAAGATCCTGCATTGAGGATGCATTGCAGAGCAGTGATACTGGGCTGCAATGCAAGGTACTGCATTGAGGATGCAAAGCAGAGGTTCAGAGGAGCAGCAGGGCTGTGATGCAAGGTCCTGCATCATGGATGCATTGTGCAACAGTGGTTCTGAGGAATCACGAGGCTCTATGTCGAAGAAGTGTAAAACAGCTGCAGTTCTTATGTGAGGCAATGCATTGTGCTGTGTCAGTTCTGCTTGAACCACAGCTGGGCTGAAAGAGCACTTTCAGACTCACTTCCGAGGGTCCAGGGTAGGATGGCACCACTTGAGAGCAAGACTCACAGCAGACAGAGTCCAGCTGCTTGGCTGAAGGTGATTGAAGCTTTTTCTGCCCCTAACGCTCTGATCAGGAAGCAAGCCTATAAGCCCTATGCGTCACTCTGGTGGGCATTGGTTCAAGATACACACCCAGTCCTTTGGACTCAGGCAGAAGGGTAGCAGAGTAGCAGTTCTTCTTTCAGCAGAGCAGCACATCTTCCACAGGTACAGAGGTGTACTGAAGGGATGGGTTTGAGGGTCCAATATTTATACTTGGTGCCAGCTTTGAAGTAGGATAAGCTTCTAAAGGTTTCCACTCTCAGAGGTTCTTGGAATTTCCTGTTTCTATGCCCTTGTGCCAGCTTGTCTGAGGGCACCAAATACTAGTGTCAAACCCTTTGTGAGTGTGCTGAGGGAGAGTCTTTGTGATGTGCAAGTGTGCTGGTGATAGCTCCATCCTGCCCATCAAATGAGAGATGGTCTATCCTGCCAACACCTATCTCTCCTTTGTCTCACCATCTGGAAGTAATTCACTGTTAGAAATTGGGTTTCAGGTTGGCTGAGGTATGCACCCTGTCCAAGCAGAAACCACAATTCTAGTCAGGGTAAGTCAGACACATACAAAAAATTAACCTGTGCTCACCCTCTGGTAGCTTGGCACAGAGCATTCAGGCTTAAATTAGGAGGCAATGTGTAAATAATTTGTGCAACACTTCAAACAGTCCAATAATGAAAATACCACACCAGGTTGGAAGTATAGAGCTTAATTTTATGAGTAAAACAAGACCACAGCTACAAAAATCCAACAAGTAGAAATCGGGACATGAATTTTTAAAGAACAAACTGAAATGAAGTGCTTAAAAGCAAAAAGTGTCAACAGGGGCGATCTGGTCCTGCTAGACCAGGTTAAATCCAAATTTTCAGGCCAACCGCAATGGAGCATGGGTCCTATACAGTTCCAGACAAGTCCAGCTGACGTTTTACCTCCACAAATTTGAGCCAAGAGCCCAGTTCGTGAGGAAGAAGTTTGCCGGGAGCAAATGGAACGTAGCTGGTAGTGGTCTGCTGTCATGACTGGAGCCTCACGGTCGTGAGTGGTGATACTTACTGTGCAAAGAGATGAACTTGCACGCTCACGCTGATTCTTAGTGGGAGTGGAGCAGATCCAGTGCAAGCTGACTCATTCGTGGTTGCAAAGAGCTCAAAAGTCTGATTTCACGATCCACATAACCACTTTCAAGGACTTGGGACTGGAGGGGACGCCTCTTGGGGGTCAGGAGGTGGTTGAAGATGGGTCCAGGAGCTGTAGCAGATGTGTTTGAAGTCTTTTGTGTCCCTGAGTCTTCAAAAGGACAGGAGGCAAACCACCAAGCCCTAGGAGTCACTCTTGTTCTGGGTTGGGGAGATTCAGGTCCAGTCCTTCTCAGTACCAGGCAAGGAGGGCAACAAGCAGCAGGTCAGCCCACACAACAGGAGTTCAACACATTCCTTTCAGCAGCACAGCAGTCCTGCTTCCTGGAAGAGTATTCACAGGTCCAAAAGTGTACTGAGTTGGTGGTGTCTGAGGTCCATTTCTTATACCCAGCGGTTCTTTTGAAATGGGGGAGTCTTAAAAGAGAAGCCTTTGACGTGCATGGAGTTGCTGCCCTTCCTGCACTGGCTCTAGGCTCGCTTCAGGGGATTATGCAACCCTTTGCGTGGGATCAGGACAGAGTCCATTCAGGTGTGTCAGCTCCTTCCCAGGATGGCCCATCAGGCTGTGGAAGGCCCATCAGTGTGTGGCTGTCTGGAAGGGATGCACAGGAGCCCAGCTGTCACCCACAAAGACGTGTATTCAAAGACAAGCAGAAAGCACCAGATGGTTAAAGTAAGAAAATGCAAATTTTGTAAAAGTGGCATTTTCAAAATTACAATTTAAAAAAAACGACTTGACCATAGGTTGTGATTTTAAATTGTAATTCCAGAGACACCAAACTTGGGGGGTCCCATCTCTTCCCAATTGGGAATTACACTTATAAAATATAATAAAGCAATCACAATGTCATCCTATGGGAGAGATAGGCCTTGCAGTAGTTAAGAACAAATTTAAGAATTTATCCCTACTAGGACATGTAAAAATTAAAAGTACATGTTCTACTTTTTAAATACACTGTACCCTGCCCTTGAGTTGTCTAGGGTCTACATTTGGGATGATTTATATGTATTAAAAAGGAAAGATTGGGTCCGGCAAAATGGTTAGCTTGCCAAGTCAACATGACAGTTTAAACTGCACACACAGGCTCTGCAACAGCAGGCCTGAGTCGTGTTTAAAGGGCAACTGAAGTGTGTGGGCACAATCAGTACTGCAGGCCCCTGAGTAGTATTTAATTTTAATGTACAGGTCCTGGGCGAATGTGGTGCACTTTACTAGGGGCCTATAAGTAAATTAAATATGGCAATTTTACTATGCTTTAAGTCATAGATACTCACAAACATTTTCCTGGGGGCCACAAAATATGGTCTGTGGTGGGCCTGAGGGCTGCACTGATGTTGGCAGGATAGGAGTGGGGCTTTGTGGGTGATTAAATGGTGAGGTATACTTTATTTGCTTCTTTTCCTTCACTTCAGTTAGTTTGTAAATAAAAGCTTCCCCATGTTTAGCATATTTCTAAATGCTAGTGCTCTCAGAAGTAAACAGCAACCCAGCTTCTGGTAATCTGGGGGCCGCATGAGAAGGTTAGGAGGGCCGCAGGTGGCCCGCGGGCCGTACTTTGAGTATCACAGCTTTAAGTGAAGAGTGCATGCACTTTGGTAGTGATTAAGAGTAGTAAAATGGCCAGAACCTAAAGCCAAAAAATAGAGGCCCATATTTATTCTTTTTTAGCGTCGCGTTTGCGCTGCTTTTTGACTTAAAAACGGCACAAACTTACAAAATACAAAAAAATGACGCAAATACAGCGCTAAAAAAGTATAAATATGGGCCACAGGGTCATTAAAAGAGGAGAAAGAAAACTAAAAGATTGGGGGTGACCCTGCAAAAAGGGCCAGCCCCATCATATCCAAAAATCAACTGCCAGCTACACTTAGTCATGTGACCCAGGGTACAGACATTCTAAAAGTGGCATTTTCAGAATTGTGACTTAAAATTCAACTTTACCATTAAAAAGGGTGTCAACTTACAATTCTTAAGACACCAAACTTGGCATTTCCAACTGCTCCCAATTTAAAGTCTCACTTACTAAATGTAATACGATAGAGTAAGGTTACCCTATGGGAGAGGTAGGCCAGGCAGTAGTGAAAAATGAATTTAATAGTTTTTCACTACCAGCACATCTAAGGATTAAAAGTACTTTTCCAGCTTTTTGAATAGATTGCATCCTGCCCTCAGGGGTACCTAAGGGATGGCTTATATGTATTAAAAATTAATGTTTAGGCCTGGAAGCAGGTTAATTTTGTCAGGTTGAAATGGCAGTTCAAAACAAACTGCACACACAGGCTGCAATGGCAAACCTGAGACTTGTTTAAAAGGCTACCTAAGTGGGTGACACAATCAGTGCTGCAGACCCACTAGGAAAATTTGATTTACAGGTCCTGGGTACATGTAGTACCACTTTACTAGGGACCTTCAAGAAAATTGAGTGTGCCAACTGGGGGAAAGCCAATGTCAACATGTTTGAAGGAGAGAGCACAAGCACCTTAGCACTGGTTAGCAGTGATAAAGTGTACAGAGTCCTTAAATCTTACAAAAACAAGTTAAAAACAGGAGAGTGAAGGCAAAACATTTGGGAATAATGCACCAGAGAGGGCCAAGTCCAACATGGACAGACTTTGATTGGTAGTGGGCTGCTGTTCCACAGCCAGCAACTGACAATTTAAGCTGGATCGTCCCTCGAGGTTAGTAAATACCTCCTTAGGCATGGAACTACATGGACCATGTTGGTGTGGTGCTTCAAGAATATGGAGCAGAGTCCTACCCATTTCCTCTGCGTAGGGAGTAAGCCCAAAGACCTTGCCCTGCTTCTGTTGTTGACGTGGCCTGCATGAAATCCCCCAGCTAGGAGAGTTAAGTGGTACTAATATAGTCCCTTGCTGACACTCACTAGGGGCGGGAGATTCAACAAATTACTTCTACAAGTGGAGGTGAGTTGAATGTTGATTTTACCTAGGGAACACACTCCTACCAGTGTTTATTAGTTTGCTTTTCATTTGAAACTACTTCATTCCAGAGGTGCATAACCTGCTCAGTCCGCACACTAGCCTTACCAAGAAGGGCCTAAGTGGTCCAGTGTGAACTCTTTGTGTTTGTTGGATTAGATCATCAATATCAATGGGTGAGACTGTCATCTAAATGCCTTCACCTTCAAGGCAAGGCGCAAGAAGCATTTTTTGATGATTTATAGGGCAGTCAACTAATGAAGAATCCACATTCCAGGCGATCAACAGCACCAGACTCTAAACCGAGATATAACCTTATCCAACTGACTCTGTTACTTCACTTTCCAAACTCTGAGCCAATTTCCATTTCACTTGAAGGATATGCCAAATTGTATTTTGATCTCCCCAGAGTGTCTCTTTGTTTCCACTTGTTTTCTTGTGATCATCAGCAGTAGGTTCACACATGGTAAAGGCTTGCAAATCTGATAAATGCATCCTCAGTTTTGCCATCCTCTATTTTTCAGCTCTGTTTTCATGATCTGGTAGCCATCAATCTGGAGCATGTTTGTAAACATTTCCTAAATCATTTATTAGCTACAGAAGCTGCATTGGTACTTTCCTGTGTTTTCTCATGTTCAATAGTCTTCTGATGTTCACATTTAGGGGGTCATTACAACACTGGCGGTAAAAGCCGCTTACCGCCAATGCAGAAGACCGCCAACACACTGCCGCGGAATTACGCCACGGTCATTATGACCCACAGCTCGGAATCAGCCAAAATGTAGACACCCACACAAGTCCGCCACACCAAAGGTCAGTGATAAACTGGCAAAAACAAAACCTACACCGTCACGCCAACAGGAATACGCCCACACTATCACGATCCACGAATCCACGTGGCGGTCTTTCAACCGCGGTATTCCATTGGCGGTACACACCGCTGCGCTCAAAATACACACCCATTTACAAAACACTACCACATTGGACAATTCGAAATACACACACCTGATACACATACACACACCACTCCCACACACCCAATACAATATAAAACACACACCCAAATCACCCACAAACCCCTATTACCAAAAATTCAGAAAGAAGGCCAGAGACAGACACCACAATCTACAAACAAGCATTCACAGGCACCCAACACCATCACCCACATAACATCCACGCACCTCACACAACACACCACTAAATATCACCCCACACATCACAACACACACCAACCCACACATCACCCACACCACCCCATGGCACGGCAAAGACACCCCAGGTTTTCTGAGGAGGAGCTCAGGGTCATGGTGGAGGAAATCATCCGGGTAGAGCCACAGCTATTCAGAGCACAGGTGCAGCACACCTCCATAGCTAGGAAGATGGACCTATGGCAAAGAATAGTGGACAGGGTCAACACAGTGGGACAGCACCCAAGAAATCGGGATGACATCAGGAAGAGGTGGAACGACCTACAGGGGAAGGTGCGTTCCGTGGTCTCAAGACACCACCTTGCGGTTCAGAGGACTGGCGGCGGACCTCCACCTCCTCCCCCACAACTAACAACATGGGAGGAGCAAGTCTTGGCTATTCTGCATCCTGAGGGCCTCGCAGGAGTAGCTGGAGGAATGGACTCTGGTAAGTCAAATCTTCAATACTATATAACCCACCCTACCTGCATGCCATCACATACCCCCACCCTCGCCCTCACCCCTATCACTCCAACTCCTCACAAATGTTCCAATATCACAAACCACACATCCCAACACCAAGCCCTGCAATGCAACAACAAAGCATGGACACCCATCACCAAAGCATGGCTACTGCACATACCCATACACCCCCCTAAACCATCATCAAACAAGGTCCCACGCAGGAATGCAAGCACTGGGGTACACGGTCACCCACCCATTGCACACCATGGCACACACAGATGCAATAATCATGCTTTTACACCCCTGCAGGACCCCTACCCAACGTCACCGGACAGGAGGGTCCAGATATGTCCACACCACCCACAGAAGAGGCCCACAGTGCTAACAGCAGCTCTGTCCAACTGGATCTAGACGACCAGCCCGGCCCATCTGGGACCTCCGGGTAGTCGGTTCCCCTGACACAGTCACAGGCCACAACAGAGCTTCCCCCCTCTGAAAACACCAGCACAGCACCCACCCAGCGGGCCCATACCTCTGTCCCCAGGACACGTCAATCAGCAGTGTGTCCACCACTACAGGGAACCCAGGCTAACCCACCACCCCAACAACAACAGGGACCTGGGGGCAGTGGCAGTGGGCACACGGTTCAGGGGACAGAGGCCCAGGGAAACAGGGGAACTGGGAGGGCTGCTGTTCGACATGGGGAGGACAGGCCCAGGGAACCCACTCTCCACCATCATGGGAGCCTACCATCATTCCCAGGAGACGATGGCAACGGTACTGGCCAAGTTTCAGGAGACCCAGCGGCTGCAGGAGGAGCAGTATTTGGGCTTCAGAGAGGAACTCAAATCCATCAATTCCACCCTGGGCACCATCGTAGGGGTGCTGAAGGAAGCCCTCAATACCAGGAGGGACACTGTGGCACAACAAGGGGCCCCTGACACTAGCCTGGACGATGAACTGCCCACCACCTCCGCCGGCGCTAGTGGACAGGAGGCACCGCCACAGGAGCACCACACCAGCACCCCACCCCCTGCAGATGGAGAACCACCCCGCAAACGGTCCCTGAGATCCAGGACAAAGACAGAGAATGATGCCAAGAACTCCGCCAAGAAATGAGACCACCCTGATTGTCATCCTTTTGTCCCACCTTGTCACCCTGTCCATCCTCAAACTGCCCCAGCTCCACTTCCTATGCCCCTTTGGACAATGCACCTGTGAGACTAATAGCTTGGACTCTGCCATGGACATTCCTCCACCATCACCCCTCAACATTTTACAACCCCCTCCAATATTGAGCACTTAAATAAACACCCTTAAAGCACAAAACAATCTGGAGTCTGTCTGTGATTTCGAATTAGTGTATTAGCAATTACAGTGACAAAATGCTCTTTCAAATGTAATGTCAACATACCTATGTCACACAGCTCTAGTCCATGAGGAAACAAAGCAGATGTCACATAGTGGGACCCACATCTGTGAAATCGTAAGGGAAAGTGAAAACTCAGTGACCATACACTGGGTGAAAAGGACAGACAGTAGAGAGGTAGTAGTGTTAAAGTACATGTAGCAGGCAGGTTTGTCTTCTTACCTGTGTCTCACTGGAAGTATTGCAGGATCACCGAGTTCCTGTTGTCGAAGTCCTCTTCTTCTGCTTCCTTGTCTTCACTGTCCACAGGCTCCACAGCTGCCACAACACCTCCATCTAGACCATCCTACTGCAGAAAAGGGACCTGTTGTCGCAAAGCCAAGTTGTGAAGCATACAGCAGGCCACGATGATCTGGCACACCTTCTTTGGTGAGTAGAATAGAGAACCACCTGTCATATGTAGGCACTGGAACCTGGCCTTCAGGAGGCCGAAGGTCCGCTCTATTATCCTCCTAGTTCGCCCATGGGCCTCATTGTAGCATTCCTCTGCCCTTGTCCGGGGATTCCTCACTGGGGTCAGTAGCCATGACAGGTTGGGGTAACCAGAGTCACCTGCAAATGGCGAGGGACAACTGTTAGACACACACTAACTCTTAGGGATATCCCCAGACCCAGACAACTATTCCCACTGATTTGGTTCCAGGTGCTCATCTAATAGCCACACACGGTGCCTCTGGAGTTGCCCCATCACATAAGGGATGCTGCTATTGCCCAGGATGTAAGCGTCATGCACTGAGACAGGGAATTTGGCATTAACATGGGAGATGTACTGGTCTGCCAAACACACCATCTGCACATTCATCGAATGGTAACTCTTCCGGTTTCTGTACACCTGTTCACTCCTGTGGGGGGGACCAAGGCCACATGTGTCCCATCAATGGCACCTATGATGTTGGGGATATGTCCCAGGGCATAGAAGTCACCTTTCACTGTAGGCAAATCCTCCACCTGAGGGAAAACGATGTAGCTCCGCATGTGTTTCAGCAGGGCAGACAATACTCTGGACAACACGTTGGAAACCATAGGCTGGGACATCCCAGATGCTATGGCCACTGTTGTTTGAAATGACCCACTTGCAAGGAAATGGAGTACTGACAGCACCTGCACTTGAAGGGGGATTCCTGAGTGATGGCGGATAGCTGACATAAGGTCTGGCTCCAACTGGGCACACAGTTCCAGGATTGTGGCACGATCAAGCCTGTAGGTGATGATCACATGTCTTTCCTCCATTGTCGACAGGTCCACCAGCGGTCTGCCATCTCCTCACATGCCCCAGCGGACGGTGCCTATGGAGGAGAACAGCGAGCACAGAGTCAACCAACTCTGAGGTACGTAAACACAGCTTACTCAGAAAACCAAAATTTGCCTGTATGAGTGTTGAGCCAAGGCCTAGGTATGTGTGACACAGTTAAAAATAAAGCCATGTTGGCCCCTGAAATGGCGGCTGCCTGACCTGTAAAGTGGGACAATGGGATATGAGGTAACTGTGCTGGCGTTGTACACCGTCGTGGTAGGCGGTCGAAGACCGCAGCGCAATTCTGCATTGGTGATGTACGCTGGCGGTGACGGTATGCACCGCCGCGGACGTGACCGCCATTTTCTATCTGTTCAATCACTAGATACCTGATCTTCGACAGGAGAAGACCTACACTGCAAGTGCTGCTGTGACCTCAGTCTGGAAGAGACAATGGCTCGTGCGTCTGGGGAAAGGGCCCCTGCCTTCAGCACAGAGGAGTTGGAGAAACTCGTGGATGGGGTCCTCCCCCAGTACACGCTACTCTACGGTCCTCCAGACAAACAGGTAAATACACTGGGAGCATGCTTGATGGGCAATGCATGTGTGGAGTGGTGTGGATGAAAGATAGGGGGGGAGAATGAGGCGTGCATGAAACGACAGTGAGAGCATGTGCCACATGGCAAGGGTAGGGATGCGGGCCAATGACTGTGATGGTGCAGTTGGTAATAACTTCTCTTTTTCCCCTGTACAATTCCTGTAGGTCAGCGCCCACCAGAAGAAGAACATTTGGCGTGCCATCGCCAAGGACGTCCGGACCCTGGGGGTCTACCACAGACGGAGAACCCACTGCCGGAAAAGATGGGAGGACATTCGCTGCTGGAGCAAGAAGACGGCGGAGGCCCAGCTGGGGATGGCCTCCCAACGTGGGAGGGGTGCCCGTCGCACCATGACCCCTCTGATGTTCAGGATCCTGGCGGTGGCGTACCCGGAGTTGGATGGGCGCTTGAGGGCATCACAGAAGCAACAAGGGGGTGAGTACACTCTCATTCAGCTGATTCAGCGTGCATTGTAGGTGTCTGGGTGGGGGAGGTGGGCTGTGGGTTTCCCTAGGCCAGGGCGAGTTTGCTGGTTAAGTCCCCCTTTTCAGGCAGACCCTGTGGCACCCCACCCCACCTGGGTACAGTGCCAACTACACCTAGTCAGGCTCCTGTGACATCCATGTGTGCAGAAATCGGCCATAGCCTTGTAAGCCATGTCCCAGGGATTGAATAGTGGACCCCAAGTGCGCGGCGTAGTGCAGGGGGCTTCTGTGTCTGTTGTGTCCGCCAACGGTAGCGGTATTGCATGCACTCAACATGTCTTTTTTCTGTCTCCCCCCCCCCCACTTTTTGTGGTCTCCCTGTGCTTGTGTGCATTAGCATCATCAGGCGTAGGAGCAGTAGCACCGGAGCAGGAGGGAGCTGCATCCCACATGGCCCTGGAGGGCGAGACTACGGACTCTGAATTCACCAGTGGGACGGAGGGCAAGGGGAGCTCCACGGCAGGGACAGGAGCTGACACCAGCGATACGGACTCCTCCTCTGATGGGAGCTCCCTTGCGGTGGCAGGCCCATCTGTGCCCCCGCATCTACAGGTACAGCCACCACCCCCCTCCAGCACCGCCCTCCCAGCAGCACCTCAGCCTTTGCCCCGTGCCCGCTCACCCAGGAGGGTGGGCATCACCTTCACCCCAGGCACCTCAGCCCCTGCCCCACTCACCCCTGCTGCCCCCAGTGAGGAGGCCATTGACCTCCTCAGGTCCCTCACTGTTGGGCAGTCTACCATTTTGAATGCCATCCAGGGTGTAGAGAGGCAGTTGCAACAAACCAAGGCATTCCTGGAGGGCATTCATTCTGGTCAGGCAGCCCTTCAGCGAGCTTTTCAGACTCTGGCCTCAGCACTGATGGCAGCCATTGTCCCTGTCTCTAGCCTCCCCCCTTCAACTTCCTCCACCCAGACCCACACCCATGTACCTCAGCCTACCCCAAGCACACAATCAGACCACCATGCACACATCTCAACACACAAAGGAAGCTCAGGCAAACATAAGCACCACACATCCCACAGGCATTCACGCAAGCATCAGGCACATGCAGACATACCAACATCCACTGCCTCCACTGTGTCCCCCTCCTCCTCATCTCCCTCATCCCTCCCTGTCTCATCTCCACTCACACCTGCATGCACTACATCTTCAGCCACTACGTCCATCACCAGCACACCCACCACCACACCCCGCTCGCGTGCAGTCACCACCCCCACTCACATTCACACATCCCCTGTGTCCTTTCCCAGTGTGTCTGTGAGGCCACCTCCCAAGGTACACAAACGCAGCCACACACCCACCCAACAGCCATCCACCTCACAACAGCCTCTAGCCCATGCACCTTCACCCAAAGTCAGCAAACGTACACCTCCTACGACCACTACCTCTTCCTCCACTCCCAAACCCCCTCCATCTACCCGTCCCAGTGTTCCTAAGAAACTTTTCCTGGCAACCCTTGACCTCTTTCCCTCACCTCCCCCACCCCGTCAGTCTCCCAGGGCCCGACTCTCCAGGTCCCAACATGGCACCTCAGCCACAACATCGGCGGGACCAGTGGTGCCAGTAGTCACCGGATTATGGAGTGCACCAGGCAGCAGGGCAGGCAGTGAGGCAAGGAGCCACAGCACGGACAGTCCCCCACCTGTCAAGCATCAAAAGTTGGCCAGTGCCCGGCGGGAGAGGGGGAAAACACCAGCCACCAAAGCCGCTCACAGGGGTACAGTTGGGATTGTGGAGTCAGCTGCAACAACTTCCAAGGTGGGGAAGGGGCACAAGAAAATCGGCTAGTCTGGGAAGATCAGCATGGCGGAGAAGACCGCCATCAGCCCCGCTGCCCAGGAGTCGACTGCCAGCAGCCACACTGCCCCAGACAGGACCGCCAGCAGCAGCCCCGCTGCCCAGGAGGCACCCGCCAGCAGCCACACTGACCCAGACAGGACCGCCAGCAGCAGCCCCGCTGCCCAGGAGGCGACCGCCAGCAGCCACACTGCCCCAGACAGGACCGCCAGCAGCTGAACCGCTGCCAAGTACACCGCCGCCACAAGCACCGCTGCCAAGGACACCGCTGCCACAAACACCGCTGCCAAGGACACCGCCGCCACAAGCACCGTAGGCCCATGAGCACCAAAAGCTCTGCCGCTACTGAGGCCGCCACGAGCAGGATGAAGCACTCTGGGCACAAAGCCCCCTCCAGAACCAGTGGAGACTGTTATCCACTACCTCTGTCCTTGGCAGGATGAAGCACTCTGGGCACAAAGCCCCCTCCAGAACCAGTGGAGATTGACATCCACTTGAGAGACTTTGGCTTTGCACTCCCCAGGATATAGCAGTGGGCAAACCATCCAATGTAGAGACTTGAGAGACTGTGGCTTTACACTCCCCAGGATATAGCAGTGGGCAAACCAACCACTGTAGAGACTTGAGAGACTGTGGCTTTGCACTCCCCAGGATATAGCAGTGGGCAAACCACCCACTGTAGAGACTTGAGAGACTGTGGCTTTGCACTCCCCAGGATATAGCAGTGGGCAACCCACCCACTGGAGAGACTTGAGAGACTGTGGCTTTGCACTCCCCAGGATATGGCAGTGGGCAAACCACCCACTGTAGAGTCTTGAGAGACTGTGGCTTTGCACTCCCCAGGATTGAACAGTGGGCATGGGGCACCCTTGTGGATTTGGCATCGTGCACTCAACCGGCTGAGGTGCCCACCCTTTCCCTTCCCCCTGAGGTGCCTGTTTTATTTCTATCTGATGCCCTTGCAGTGTTCTCTCCATCTTGTTCGGGTATCTTGTGTGGGCCTCGCCCATGCCTTTTGAACCCAGTGATCCATGGACTATGATGGTGGACTCCCTTGGACTTGTGTTCTTGGTGTATTTAATTGTATATAGTATAAATCTATATATTTGTAAATATTTTGGATGTATGTAATTGAATATATCACAATTTTTCGACTCATTTCCTTTTGTCCTTGCATTCTTCCAGGGGCGGTTGGGGGCTGTAACTGTGATGTATTAGTGTGTGTGTTGTAGTGGGTGAGGGTGGGGGTGGGGGTGTTGCGTGTGTGTGTCACTGTTTTTTCCCTCCTCCCTCCCCTGTGTCGTAGGTGCAGTACTCACCATGGTCTTCGCAGCCGGCGTTCGTGCTCCTGGTAGAGGAGCAGGAAGATAAAGGCTGGAAAAATCTGGAGCTCTGGTTCCATGGCGTCCTGGTTCCTCGTGGGGTGTGCAGAGGTGAGCGTTTTCCCTTCGAAGTCCTGTTTCCGCTGTGTTTTTGTTTGCGGTGAATCCGCCCCGGAAAAGGTGGCGGATTGGTGGGTTGTAATTCTGTGGGCGGTACATTGTCCTCCGCCTGTCTGTTGGCGGTGACCGCCGCTGTGTTTGTTTGTACCGCCGTAGCGGTCGGAGTGTTAAAGTGGCTGTCTATGTTGGCGGTTTCCGCCCCAGTCGTAATTCCATTTTTTTTTACCACTTGCCTGTTGGCGGTCTTACCGCCGCTTTAACACCGACCACCAGGGTTGTAATGACCACCTTAGTGATACCAAATAGTATATGATGTTTTTATATAGAGCCCTGTTTTTATGACTATATTGTGTTATATAACTATTACAGAGAGTATTGCTCCTGAGTATTTTATACACTGTGTTCTCCTTTTTTTTACCATAAATATAGTTTATTAATGTGGTATGTGCTCACAATCCAGACTGGGCATTGATTCCTTTCTTGTAACTCTGATGGTTGTATTTTACCACATCCTTTGAGCCAGGGCTTGACTACTTGTCCACAACTACATAGAGAGAGAGGGAGACTTGAGAGGCTACCTTTCTGATGGGTCCAGAACACATAGACCCGGATGTACTAAGGTTTTGCGGTGGGGTTGTGTCACTCTTATGGCCCAGCTGGCTGCAAAATCCTTGTTGGCATTTAATAAGCTGCGAACAATCACTTAGTTTGGATTTACGTGGTTTAGTAAATACAAAGTAATGCAAGGCAGTGCTTAGCACTGCTGTGCATTACTTTGCATCAGGGAGGCTTTGCATGAGTTGAGAATGGGTGTTCCAAATTATACATCCATGCTTTTGATTCAATCCCAGATTTTCTAAAATGGGTAAACCTGGGATTGCAAAAAAAAAAAAAAAATACTCCCTGAAGCAGGTGTAATAAAGAAAAATAGCTTTATTTCTCCTTCCTACTTCCTCTTTCTTTGCATGCTGAATTCAGCAGCACACATAGAACGAGCAAATTGCTTCTTGCTTGCTTTTTACCTTCCTGCACAAAAAAATATTCTACTTGTAAGGCAGGCACCCTTGCACCATGGTGCAAGGGTGCGTGCATTGGTGCTGTGCAGCACACAGTGCACCAGCGCTAGGAGGCAGCAGAAGTGAGCCATATCATAATAGATATAGTGCATTCCTGCTGTCTCTCTTTCACGCATTGCAGTGCAGCAACTTTGCTTGCTGTCCTGCATTGCGCAAACATTCCTTCATTGGGTAAGTTGGGGGAGAACACCAGCACACTCATGTGTAATAGTGTTTTTTTTCTCCAGTGACTGCAAGGATCACACAAAAAACTTGCTTCCATTAAGTATTTGTTTCTTCAAATTTAAACAACAGGTGTTACTGGTACCAAATTCAATGGCGCTCAGTGTATTGATAGCCGACTAAAGGAAGGCCAGTCGTACATACCAAACATGTAGCTTTATTGATTGATTTTGTGGGTTGTAGAGCACCATGTACCCTGCTCAGCGTGTCATGGCACTGTGACACTATCAACAACGATGTGCTTGGTTTTTAGTGGGAAACAACTAACACACTGATTTATATTACCAATTCACTTGAAAACAAAAACACGTAATTTGGGCTTGCTCATCGTTAGACCTATGTCAAAAGAGAATTGTTTGTTGTAAACCTTCCACTAAGAAAACTTGGTCCATGGCCCTCTTCCCTGACCTCTTGCAGTACATCCAGAATGGCATAATCATCATGAGAGCTCATATTCCAGTCCTGACAGAATAATCAGGGCTAAATAATGGTGGACTCTCTGAGTTCGTATTTCAGTGCTTTATAGTACATGGCATAAATATTTTTTGGGGATAACGATTCCGTAAATGGTATCTTAGATCACAAGAGGTTCAATAGTTTGCAATTAATAAAACACACTTTTAAGTAGCAGACTTTAGTGTCTTGTCAGTAAAGAGTAGTGTGGTCATCAGTTAAGAACATATTATATGAATGGATTCGTCAGGCAAACCCTAATGGGATCCCTGAGAAATGTAGAAACCCATGTGCCAGGGACAGCTTTAGCTCTGGTTGCCTCCGGTGCGACAATCATCACATGGTGCGGCAATCATTGGTGGTGCCCCCATGCCATCCATCTCCAGGGATTCCCTCACCACCACCATTCAAGGGTGCCCCTCATCTCTCCATCGTCCCTAAACCACATGTATTTCATTTCTTTCAGTAGTGCTATTCATACCAATGTAGGGTGTCCGAGCACTTTATGTTACACACACCTTAGACAGAGGCAATGATTCATTGGTGTTGGTATTATCAATAAGAATTTATTATTTCTATTTATTTTAGCAACAAAAGTATGGGGCTGGAAATAATGTTCCAAACCTATGCCTTGCAGTTTGCTTGAAGCTCTTTAATGCCAGTTCATGGCTCACTGTGCTATATTAGAGGGATTGTAATTTATGAATTCCAAGTAACAAAACAACAAAAGGTTCTCTGTGACAAAAGCAGTATCTCACTGAGATATCTGCATAAAATACAGTTCTGTGATCTGCAAGTTGCACATGCTTTGCAGCAGGGCCATTAACCCTCTGTGCACTTACCAGTGAGTCAAAACAGCTAGACACATTCAGATCTCTCTAGGAGGTGCATAAATCACCCGAGGTATCTTGACATTTTTTATCATTGCCTGAAAATTACTAGAAACAGAAAGAACTCTCCAACAATTGCTTATAATCCTCTAAGATATTCAAAATGCAGCGTTCTTCGAGATGTAACTCTAACAGCTGAATTTCTATGGTTTTGTGCATGTAAAATCTGAGCCTAACTGTAGCATCCCTGTAATCTTTGTTTTTTTTGTGAATTTCTAATGTTTTTTTTAACTGTATTTCCTAACTATAAAGTCCTTGTAACCTTTGTTTTTTTCAGTGAATTTCTAGGATTTATTTTTAACGTTAGGTAAAATGCCAATTGCAATGCAAGGGGGGAGTTGGACGCAGGACCTGGCCTGACATTGTGCTGCCCCCACCCAAGCTTGCTGTTTCTGCCCTTCTCCTCCTCCTTGCCATCCATTGTCCAAGTCCATGCCCCTTCTCCTTCATTACAGCCTGTGTGACCATTTTTATGCCCCCACCATTCCCGTCTGCCCTGAACAGTTAGCTTACTGCCCCATCCACCTCCTCCCTGTTGTCCGAGTCCATTCACCAGCACCCTCCCACCTGCCCTGCATGGGCCGATGCGCTGCCACTGCCTTCATTTAGCTTGATGTCCCTGCCCACTCCTCCAATCCTCAGTTGACCAATTCTATGCCCCACCATTGCCCCTCTGTTTAGCCTCTGTGCTTAGCTTGCTGCCCCTACCATCCTTCCCCCTGCTCTCTGATGTCTGTGTGCTTGCCTCTGCTCCCTCCTTTTCGCTCACTATGTTCCATGGACCTGCCACTGCCCCTCCTATCTACTCTGAGTGTTGAGCTGCCACTGCCCCTCCTGCCTGCCTAGCATGGTCCGATGACTACAGCCTGTCCCTGCCACCTCCATCCTGCCTATCCGAGTTCCCTGCACCTACCCCCTCCCTCCTGTCCTCCATGGTCCATTTTGCTGCCACTCCCTTCTGCCCTTCATGCTCTGTTGTACTGTAACTGCTCCTCCTGCCTACCCCATATGACCTGTTGTAAAGACATGTCCCCTGTCCTCTTTTGTCTGTGTTCTGCCTCTACCCATCCCTTCTGACCTCCATGGCCCTATGTGCATGCCCCTGCCCCCTTCCTCTTGCCCACCATGGCCGTTGCGCTGCCATTAACCCTCGTGCTTGCCATGCATGGCCTTCTGTCCCACCACAGCCCCTTTCACCTGCACTGTGTGGTCAGCTTGCTGCACTTGACCTCCTCCCACCTTCCCTTCATTGTCTGTGTGTATGCCATTATAGTCTCACTGTTGCTGTCTATGGTGTGTGGTGCTTCCAGTGCCCATTCTGCCTGCCCTCCATGGTCAGCTTGCTGCTCTAGCCCTGTCCCCGTACCCCCTGCCCTCCGTTTCCCATGTGCAGACCCCTATCCCCTCCCTCCTGCATTGTCTGGTCCGTTGTCGTGCCCCTGCTCCCTCCCTCATGCCCTCCATGGTCTGTCATGCTGCAACTGTTCCTCCTGTCTGTCAGGTATGGTCAGCTTTCTGCCCTTGACTATTTCCTTCTGCTCTCTGTTGTCCATGTGCATGGCCCTGTCCCCTCCCTGTTGCTTTCCATGGTCCCTGGTGCTGCACTGCTGTCCTGCTTGCCCTGTGTGGTGTTTTGTGCTGCTGCAACCACTGATGCCTGCCCTCTAAGGTCAGTTTGGTGCCCCTGCCCATTTCCCTCCTGTCCTCTGTTATCTGAGTCCATGTCCCTACCTCATTCCATTATCCCTCCTGCCCTCAGTGATCCAATGTACCATACTTGCCAACATTTTGAACTTAGTAAGATGTAGATTTGGGTGTCTCCTACCTTAATCAGGTTTGTTGGTATGTATGGTTGTACTGCCACTGCAGCTTCCTCCTGCCCTCAATGGCCTGTTATATTGCCACAGCTTCTCTTGCCTGTTCTGCATGGTTGGTGTGTTGCCCCTGTCCCCCTGCCCTACATGGTCCATTGTGGTGTCACTGTCCCTCCCTCCTGCCCAGTGTGGTCAACTTGTTGCTTTGGTACCCTCCTACCTGCCCTCATTTATCCAAGTCCGTCCCCTTGACATCTGCCTTTCCACAGTATTCTAATGAACAACTAGATTGCTAACCTTCTATATTTATACCAAAAGTGGGACACGCCTGACATCATCTTGATGTAATCAGAACTATAATACCTAAAACATTTCCTTTAGAGATTATAAACTTGAGAAGGTCTTATTCACATAGAAATTATGTTTAGTGCTCCAAAAAACTAAAATGAGGACATATTTTCTGAGTTCTCCAATAGCGACAAAGCACTTTTAAATGATTTGCTATCTTGATGTTTTTATATCCAGTTGATCACTTGATTATAAATTTGCACTTAGGGGACAGAATGTTGCGTTATGGCCAGAGCTGCAGATTTTGCAAATGGGGAACCATGTTTGAGTTTAAGCGTCAGCTCAACATCCTATGATTCTGGACAACTCACTTAATCTCCCCAGGCCTAAAGCCCAATCAGAATGTGTCCTTGTGTAATGTAACAGATGCTAATGTAATGCACTGCAGTACCTTTGGGTGAAGTCTGTGCCATACAAAACTGCACAAAAACAAACAACATTAAGGGGTTAATTACGACCCTGGTGGTCGGCGTTAATATGGCGGTAAGTACTGCCAACGGGCTGGCAGTACTTATCGCCATATTATGACATTGGCGGGTTGGCTTACCACTACGACCGCCACGGCGGTAACAGGTATCCATCTCCAGCCTGGTGGCAGTCACTGTTCCACCTGCGGGATTATGACTCCACCTACCGCCATGGTTTTCGTGGCTTCCTTAACGCCACGAAAACCATGGTGGTAGGCACTATCAGGGACAGGGAATTCATTCCCTGTCACTGATAGTGGTCTCCCCCCTTCCTCTCCAGTTAGCCCCCACACCCTACCTCTCCAAAGCTTCTACCCACCCACTGTACATTCACGCCCCCTTCACAAACACACATTCATACACACACCCATTCCCACATGCATCCATGCATGCATACATTCATTCACAAGCACATCTGCACACACTTTCATACATGCACGCAGAAATGCATTCACATAACACAACATACATGCATTCACACCTCCATACATGCACACATTCAACATGCAACACAAACCCTCATCCATGCACACACAAACATTCACACACCCCCACACACACACACAAAACACCTCCCACCCCTCACCCCTGTTGAAGACCCAACTTACCTCTGTTCAGGGGTTCCTCTGGCAGGAGACGGGACAGGGCGCTGCTGCCACTAGCAGCGCCCGCCAAAAGAACACCGCCAGGCCATAATATGGGTCATAATATGGCTGGCGGCGGTCTAATGGCGTGGTGCTGCTGGTTGCAGCAGCGCCACCTTACCGCCATCCGCCGGCATGGCCACAGCCAGATTTCTGCCATTCCTGTGGTGGAAATCTGGCTGTGGTCATGATACAGCAGATGGCTGGCAGCCGCAGTGACTGTCTTTTGGTGGCTGTCGCCGAGGCGGTAGGTGTTTTTTACCGCCAATGTCATAATGAGGGCCTAAGTGTTTTGCGCACTTCTGTCATTGGTCTAAACTTGGGCCACATTAGGGGAATATTTGTGCTACATTTGGGCTTTGTTTCTCTACTGGCCATCTTGGGAGACTTGTTTGTTATGAAGCTCCCTAATCACCCCATTTAATGCAATATTCTCAGTAGAAAATGCTTTCAGTTTTCCAATTTGATGCTATCAAGATGGCAATCAGATGTGCCACACTTTTGGCATGAATTCAGAATGTTAGCCCTCTAGTTGCTCATTAGAAGACTGTAGTAAGAGACTAATCACAGGGGAGTTAACTGACAGTCTGCTGCTGGTGTTGAATGTGCATGTTTAAGTCCACATGTCCACTTTCTAAATTAAATGTTTTAAGTTTTACCAGTTTGATTCATTAAAGATGGCTTCAGGTGTGCCACACTTCTGTTATAAGTAAGACTGTTAGTGCTCTAGTTGTTCTTTAGAACACTAGGGGAGGCTGCAGTAGAACACAAGGGAATCAACTGACAGGCTGCTCCTGTTGGAAGTACATGTTTTACTGAAGATGTCAGACTTCATTCTCATATGACTGAGAAAGATAGTGTGAATTTAGAGAAAATGGGCTCTCATTTTAGCTTCCGGAGCACCTTCCATAACCTCTATGGGAAAATCATGAGAAAATTGTTTTCTCGCAAACATGCTTCATGAAATCCCAGCAGAAGGCTTTTTTGCAGGGTAAAATCACCCTAGCAACAAATGATTTGAATTGCAACTAAAATCTGTTATCACCCTTCACACGTTCTCCTTTTCTTGACCCTCATGACCTGCCATTCACTACAATGCATTTCAATGGGGTGCTATCAAGAATATTGGTCCCAAGATGGCTGCCATCACTTTCTGGTTGAAGTGATGACAGCCAATCAGATCTCACCATGAGATATGTGCTTAGATCCTGCCCAGATATATAAATTTGGATTTCCTTTAATATCTCAAAAACTACTGAACAGATTTACACCAAATAACCAAAACCATGCTTTCTGGCCCAAGTGTTACCTTCCTCCCAAATTGGATATGATTCCATTCAGCGGTTCAGGCTGCAGTTGTGTCTAAAATCTCTATGGAAATTAACATGGAAAACACAAATTTTTTGACCCGCCCACCCCCTTTATCTTGGCCCCTGCATGACAGGTCACCCCAAAACTATCCATGCACTGCACGACCTAACAAGATACTTTTTGTTTGAAAATTTCATGAAGATTTATCAAATGGTGCCAAAGATATAACCAAGTCAAGAAACACTTTTCCTATGGAAACGAGATCATATATATATATATATATATATGTATATATATATATATATATATATATATATATATCAAACCAAAGCCCTTTCAGGGTTAAAGTGACGCATAAATTATGCAAAAAACAAAGGAGAACTCTGGGAAGTTCCCAATTTGAGGTGGAGAGCTGCTCTAGTAAGGAGCACCCTGCAACACCAGCGACACTCTAAATTTGCTCACCTCAAATGTCTGCTTATCTAGCAAAGTTTTTATTGACTTATACTGGGTGCTCCCTTGTGTCTGGACAAAGCTATACCCCTCTGAAGAGCTCTAATGAGAGCGAAACACGTGTCAGGGGTTGCTTTACTCATTCCAGGTTGGCTTGGATGGTATTTGACCAGTCCAAAGCTGTAATACTGTGCCTGGTGTGGTAAATGGCTTTTGTCATTTTACAGCTCGGCGAGGATGACACTATGTCAATCCTATGCTTAAAGATTTTGCTGTACAAATGGCAAAAGACTTTGTCACTATCTAGCTCGGCGAGGATAGCACTGTGCTAATCCTATGCTTAAAAACTTTGCATATATATATATATATATATATATATCGAAGAGCAAAGCGGTTCAGTGAAAGGCGCTGCGCTCGAAAATACCGGTGCAACCGCTCTGGGTGAACCAGACCCAAAAATAACTATTTCATCCAAAATTTAGCAGGGCACTGTGTTCAAGGATTCTTTTCTTTAACGCACACATTGTGCTACCAATGTATTTTAGGCCACAATGACTTTCATTATAAAATTGTTTGAAAATGTAGGTTGTAATAAATGGTAGTACAAAGTTAATAGAATTAATGGTGAGAATAACAGAAGTTGAGTTGTAAATGATAAATGAAGTGAATTTGTTATTTGGTTATTTCTTTATAGAATGTCAGAATTTAAATATGATTGTATTCTACCTTAGAAAAATCAACTTGTGAAATTCTGCTTTAAAAATTACTTATTTATGTTTAAACTATAATTCCCAGCATGCATCATGTTGGTATAATACTTTTCACTATAAAATAAATTTGCAGTGTGAACTGGATGTTTGAACTCGAGAAAGACCATACGGTCGAAACGCTTTGTTCTGTTTCCTTGTTTCAAATTAAATCAAGAATTTCTCGTACCTTGATGGAGTGCACTGCTAATTTTTGGATGAAATAGTTATTTTTGGGTCTGGTTCACCCAGAGCAGTTGCACCGGTATTTTCGAGCGCGGCGCCTTTCACTGAACCGCTTTGCTCTTCGATAATTTTGTACACTGGCAGGACGCGCCCGCAATTGTAATTGAGGAAAACAACACACGTGCGGCACGGCACGGAAGCCAGCGTTCCGATTTGGAGTCGGAGGACGCCGACAAGGAGAGTGCTGAGCCGAAGGTAAGTCCGGGGCAATGTGTTATTTGTTTGTAAAATTACAGAATTGCCGTTACAGCCCCGAGGCAACGCCATTTAATTGAAAAGTTTCACTGGGCCATCGAGGTGCGCTCGATAATTTCTTTGAAAAACTTTGAAACATTAAAAGAGTAAACGAGAGTAATTTTGTATCTTGCTCACAATAATGGAGGATAGAAAAGCAAAGAGAGCTGCAACAGCAGCTAAGATGTTTGACACGACCAAAGCATTCATGGAAGAAAAATCGACATCAGGTGACATTAATTCAAGAAAGGAACCTTCTCTAAAACAGCAATTTTTTGAATTGGAAAAATATTACAAAAAGGAAATAAACAAGAGTTGGGAAATGTTATCTTTAGAGAAATATATCGAGGTAAAAAGTATCCAAGGGGCTTACGTATATTTTTAATTAATGCCGACTTATACTGGGATTAAGCCTGAACTGTTCACAGAGTGGGCAGAAAACAATACACAATGCTCATTGAACATGGTGAAAATTTTAATTAAGCATGCTAAATTAGACTTGGAAGAAACACATGTTAAAATTAGAGAATTGGAAGAATTGTTGAATAATCAGAATGATAAAAGTGGACAAACAACCTTGCGACAAGCTATGGAAACACGTTTGAATAATTATGAAGATGAAGTTCAGCAGAGAAAAAAGAGTACATTTTTAAGGGATGAAAAAGTTTATAAGTTTGGGAGAGTATATACATTTGCAAAAAGGTTTGACCAATTGAAACGAGAATCGAGGTTCACCAGAGGACAATCAAATCATAGTGGAGAAGAAACCTCGATTGAATCAGAAGTAGAACTCAGTGAAGGGGAAAGTACTGATACTAGTAATACTACTTTTTTAGAGGAAATGCAAGTACTCTACATGGATCAGAAATTATCAAGAGGAAGAGGCAGAATCAGAGGGCGTGGTTATGGAAACAAACAAAATCAGGCAGGATCAACAAGAGAAAAACAAGAAGAGCAAAAAGAAACAGGCAAAAGACAATACTCTCTCAGAAGTTTGAGGAAGTAACAAAATCTCCAAATTTAGTAGTTAATCTTTCGGATTATGAATGAACGAATTTTGAACTACTAAAGGTCTCTCCTTTTGTCCTGAAATTCATCACAATTTTGTGGATACTCGCATTGATATTTACAAATTTGTAAGGAAATTAAAATTATTAAAATTCCATACACAGCAAAGGAAAAAGACACCATCTACTCCTGAAAGTAACACCACGGAGGAATTGGAAGAAACTCCACTTAAGATTGATCAAGTTATAGATCTTAAAACCTTGTTTGACTTGACTTACAATTTACAAGATGAAGATTATACAGAGATGGAAGTTTTACAGCAATTAGATATCAACACAAAATGTCACAAACCATCTGGTTTAAAAGAAAAATCTAAGTTTTGTCCTATACTTTCACAAGGCAATAAAATAGATTTATACTCGGAACTAGTTTTATAAGATCTGGAACGTCTTCAAAGTAAAAGACTAATTGGAAAATCGGAAAATCTAACTAAGAAAGAGCGGCTGGCATTGAAAAGTCTGAAGGCAAACAATAAAATATAATAAAAGCAGCAGATAAAGGAGGTAATGTTGTTATCCTAAACACGTCTGACTACATGACAGAAGCCTACAGACAATTGAGGAATCCAGCTGAATACAAGAAATTGATGAGAAATCCTATAAATATATATGTATGTTACATACTAAATTAGGTATTTGGCATCAACAACTGCTACTTGATCGTGAGGAATATACTTATTTGAAAAAAGAGAATCCAACGATACCCACGATTTACTTCTTACCGAAAATTCATAAATCATTGACATCGCCACCGGGAAGACCAGTAGTATCAGCATGTGATTCATTGTTTGAAAGAGTTTCTAATTATGTAGATGTTTATTTAGCCCCAATCGTAAAGACACTCAGTTCATATATTAAGGATTCTGGAGATCTTTTAAAGATATTATTAGATTTGGATTGGCATGAAAATTATCTACTTGTTACAATAGATGTGATCTCTCTCTATACTTCTATCAATCACACAATTGGTTTAAATTCCTGTGAATATTTTTTGAAACAACGTAACATCTCAGAATTAGAACATTCAAAAATGCTACTTGATATGATTGGTATGTATGTGTTTAAAAAATAATATCTTTATATTTAATCATGAGATATATCATCAATTATGTGGTACAGCCATGGGCATCTCCTTTTCTCCAAATTATGCCAACCTAGTAATAGGTTGGTGGGAAAGAGAGATAGCATGGAACAAAAGTAATGAGGGATTCGCGGAAAAAGCATTACTGTGGGTCCGTTTCATAGATGACCTTTTCATAATCTGGAATGGATCAAAGGATGAATTTATGCAATACTTCAATATTTTAAATGATAATGAGGTGGGTCTGAAATTTACTTGTGAAACTAGCAAAACATCCATAAATTTCTTAGATATTACTATCTACATTGAGAACAACAAAATTGAAACCACAGTGTGTCGTAAGGATACTGCTTGTAATAGTGTACTACACGGGAAAAGTTTTCATCCCAAACCTTTGGTAAACAGCATTCCCTTGGGGGAATTTATTAGAATGAGGAGAAATTGTTCTCATGAAAAGGACTTATTATTGAAACTTGATTAAACATATGAGAGATTTAAGACTCGAGGATATAATGAAAAGATCCTTAAAAGGAATCTAAATATTATTCAGTCCAAAAAAAGAGAAGAATTCCTGTTTAATAAAAGAGAAAGAGAATCCGAAGAAAAAGTGCGAATGATTATGCAGTACACCAAAGAGAGTACACTAATTAAAAATATTTTGTGTAAACATTGGAGAATAATAAGTAGAGATCCGGATTTAGGACCCATAGAAGGACCGAAACCTATGTTCTCATACAAAAAGGCACCTAGCATCAAGGATATATTGGTGAAAAGTCACTTTGTGTTAGAAAAAGATAGCAATTGGCTAGAGGTGGAGCAAAAGGGTTTCTTTAAATGTAATTGCTGTAAAGCATGTAAAATAGGACAATCAATGAAAAAAGTCAAATTATCAAATGGGCAGGAATGGTTCATTAAACACAAAATCACATGTGACACAAAATATGTAATTTACATTATAGAATGTCATTGTGGCCTAAAATACATTGGTAGTACAATTTGTGCGTTAAAGAAAAGAATCCTTGAACACATTAGAGCTATTATTCATAGAGATTACACATATGCAACAGCCAGACATCTACAAACACATACATCAATTGATTGGAAGACACTGAGATATTACGGTATAGATCATATCCCAGATCATGAAAGAGGAGGGGATCGAGTGAGAAAGTTGAGGCAATTAGAATCGAGATTCATAATTTGGATGAAAACTAAGGCCCCTTTTGGGATGAACATTGATGAAGAACTTTATATTCATTTATAGGTGCACGATCCAAAAAATACATATAATAAATCTGTATTGTTAAGCAATGCTTTGATCGGGTTGAGAATTTTAATAACTGTCTCAATTATCTTGTGAGCATTTGATATAAATTTTCTTTTTTAAGTAAGTCCTGATTCACACGAGATTTAAATTTGGAACAATACTTTGGTTATTTATTAAAGTCACATTCATCATAAAATTGTTTGAAAATGTAGGTTGTAATAAATGGTAGTAAAAAGTTAATTGAATGAATGGTGAGAATAACAGAAGTTGAGTTGTAAATGATAAATGAAGTGAATTTGTTATTTGGTTATTTCTTTATAGAATGTCAGAATTTTAATATGATTGTATGCTCCCTTAGAAAAATCAACTTGTGAAATTCTGCTTTAAAAATTACTTATTTATGTTTAAACTATAATTCCCAGCATGCATCATGTTGGTATAATACTTTTCACTATAAAATAAATTTGCAGTGTGAACTGGATGTTTGAACTCGAGAAAGACCATATGGTCGAAACGCGTTGTTCTGTTTCCTTGTTTCAAATTAAATCAAGAATTACTCGTACCTTGATGGAGTGCATTGCTAATTTTTGGATGAAATATATATATATATATATATATATATATATATATATGTAGATAAATTAGATTAAATTAGATAAATTAGATACATGAGATAAATTAGAAAATCTAATTTTATTTTAGATAAGATTAAATTAAATGAGATAAGATTAAATTAAGTTAGATAAAATAGAGGAAATGAAATGCAATGAAATTAGATAAAATTAAATTAGATGAGATGAAATTAAATTAGACAGATAGATAGATAGATAGATAGATCTTTATAAAGTACTAATGACCTGGATTCATGGAGCAGGATAGACATGTACTTCTGCAGTGGTTCTCGATGTGTGGGTTCACACTACATTGAAAAACAAAATCATGTTGACGTTCCTTAAAATATTTAAGGATTTTCCCTTTCCAGTCTGCAGTGGCAATGTGTTCCACATTGCAGGCGCAAATGAGGAGAAGCTGTCTGCCTTTCTTAAGCAGATGGGTTCTAAAAACATGATGTTGCCTGTTGCAGTGATTCTTTTCACAGACATTTGCATTGACTCACCAGTACAAAATTGAAATTTACACTGACCAACTAGTGAAGAAATGTTTGCTCTAATAGGGGACTGCAAATATTATTTTTTGCAGCAGTCATTGGGTGCAAATGTAAATGCAAAATTGCCCTGCACAACACCAGTTCATTAGTTTATTATTAGCCTGGCCATTCAGCGATAGCTAGTATTTTGTCAGTTTGATGACCAAAGCTTGAGTCCTGTTTTAATTCAGAGATATCAACCCATTAGAAGTAGAAGCCTTGAGTGGACCTCGCTGGTCCAGTATTTTAACCTAAAGACTCCAACTGCTGAAAACAGATCCAGGAGGAACCTCTGTGGGGAAATGAGGAATCAGCAGGAATCAGGTGCAGTATTTCACCCAGCAATTCTTCATTTCTGAAGAAACTAACAGGATTACCCTCTTATTCTCGTGGACCTCCCCTCCCCCTGTAGTTATAGCTACTTGGACTATTACCAGTGCAACAAATGAAATGGCTGCCTAAAGTGGGACATTTAGACGAGTGACAACATCCACATTTATGACCCAAGAGTTTCTAAAACGTCCCCCTTGGGGTTTGGAATTACCTATTCTCTAGGTCCCACTCACAGTCCTTGTGGTTTAACTCTCCAACTTCACTAAAACTGACTGGATGCTCCTATGTGCAGTCTATTGCACTGATCAATATCTATAAAAACAACTGTATAAAGATGCTCAGCAGCCTATGTTAATAGTGGCTGCTGATGTTCATAGCATTCTTGACCTGTTTTTTCCATAAATAGAGGTTAATTCAATAGACATCTCAGGGCCGGTCCTTTTCTATATGTCTGTTTGGACACTCAGCACCTTTTTCATGCATGTGAGCATCTGCTCTGTTTTTACTTTAATATGTCACAATCAAACATCTTTCAACAATGATTTCATTATTTTAAATATGGATTTTATCGTCAGAGAAAGTATTTGTATGTTCACAGCACAGCAATGCAAGGCCATTCCGGAGTGTAACAGAATATCATAGAGACAGTTCAAACTACAGACATATGTTTATTAGGTGAACCTAGAAAGCTGAGACCTGAGGGTTAATCTAGGTGACCCTAAAGAAGCAGTTTGCAGAGTCTGGTAGTAAAACACATCTAACATGTTCAACAGACAAGTGCTACCATCTTCTGCTCCGGAGCAGCACATTTTCTAAGACACTGAGAGGCAATCTAAGTTCCCTAAAGGCGAGGAAGCAGGGTCATATTGTAAGGCCTTGAACTTCAAAAATTATTGAAGCACAGTAGTAGCTACCAAGTTCTACGTCAGCAACAAACACTGCACTATAGAATTACCCAGTAAGTGAATGAGGATCAAGGCGGAGTGTTTTCTTCATTAAAATTGAAACCAACATCAGGGATAAATCACGTATCACCCCATCTCTGATTAGTGTATTAATGCATTATTTTTAAAAGAATCAACTTATCCAACAAATCCTGTCATAAAGAAGCATGGACGAATGGTGAATATGTATTTTTATGTGTTTACAGATTATGTTTCTGATTTTACAATGATGATGCAGACAACTCTAGATAAAACTGATGTTTTCCCTAGTTAAAAGGTGTCATTTAACTTTGATTGTCAAGTAACTAAGCTGTGGGTGTGCAGAGGAAGCACAACAGTGATGCAGACAACAGTCTTTCAACCAAATTTAATAATGACTGTCATTATGGTGGACATTTTGTCCTAGAAACGTCTCCTGCATACAGTTGGAAGCCACTTTGTGGGCATGCACTTTGGTGGCAATGTTATCCGTAGTGTGATCCCTGATCAGAAAACCCAAAACTGAAGATTCAAATCCAGAAATGTTCCCCACATTATGAGAGAGATCTTTCCGGAGCGTGGTGGGCATTTATAAGATGGTCTGTCTGGTAACACCATGATTTAAATGTTCATCTTGACAGACGCAGCACCAGCAGGAATACCACTGGGTATGCCTTCCTAATTGGGCCGCCCATCACAGGTCATGGTAGTTGGAGTCATATCCGCCGAAAGCGTGATCCCGATTGTAAAGCTGGGACCTGATTCGCTATCAGTAACATAAGAACTGCTGAACTCTACAGGAGGCGCTGGTTTAGAGAGGTGGGTGGATGGGCCATTGACTGATGGATGCCCCATTATTGCCCCGATCTAAGTGACTACATAGGTACTTCTATAGTTTTGAGAACTCTCAATAATTAGGTATTGTTAGAAACAGTGGATTTTCTTTTTACTTAGATAAAAGGTGGTTACTCCAGTGTTTACAGTATAAGCATAGGCTTCGGAGATTTTTGCAGTAGGAGCAGAATGGGGGTTGCGCAAACTTTAGGGGTATTATAGAAATGATTCTATTTCACTGGCGAAGAAAATACTTCTAAGGAAAACTTACAGTGCAACTTATCTCTTTGGCCAAAGGTTTTCAGCAGAAGGAGACTAGTCCTTTAAAAGTAATAACATGCTCAACAAGCCTGACCAACTTATCAATCCTAATGTGCAATTCTTGGCAATGTGCAACCACCACTTTGTGTTGCTTGACCTTCTGCCACAATGTTTTTAATAGATTTCTAGAGGTTTGAAGTTTATTTTGTTTTTTATCTTCCTTTCTGTTGCATTAAACGTAAGTGCTTTGCATTGAGTTTCAAACTTGGATGTGGTGTCTTCTCATCTATGCCACTTCTGTTTTGTATGACACTACCTGGAATTTGGTAATATAGTTCAAAATGTAATAAACCATCTGAAGAAATATATTCAAAAGCGATTACTGGAAAGATACGTTTTTGCTTTTGTGTAAATAGGACGACATTGTAGATTTTCAAGCTCTCTAAAAAGGACCTTCCACAAGGGAAGTCTTTTACATGAATATGTAAATACAGTCCCACCAGTAGTAAGACGCAAGTCTATACAGAAATAACCTGACCAAGTGAGGATTTCTCTCAGTCACTGAGGTATATACAGTATTGCATCTTGTTATTTGCTCCTCTTTAGAGTCAATTATGACATCTAGTTACTGGGTCGTGCATTTCCTCTGTCTGGCCTGGAAGTCAAACATGCTGCTGTATAGCAGGCCATCAGCAGTATGTATGAAGCTGATAGCGAAACGATGAAGCAGACATCGGGAGAATGTTATGTCTCTTAATAACTTGGTGTAAAGAAAGTAGTATTCTATTGAAAAAGTTATGTTGTGGTCAGTACTTAGGCCCATATTTATACTTTTTTAGCGCTGCATTTGCGTAATTTTTTGACGCAAAAGCGGCGCAAACTTGTAAAATACAATTGTATTTTGTAAGTTTGCACCACTTTTACGTCAAAAAGCAATGCAAATGTGGCGCTAAAAAAGTATAAATATGGGCCTTATTTTGTATCAAAATGAGTACCGCTGCCACAGCTCTGCTCAGAAGACTGCAGCCGGCATCGGCGTACCAAATACCAAGGCAGGGCAGACCTAAATCCACCCCTTGCCTTTTTAATCCACTACGAGACACTCCCTGGCCCTTTATCTCACTCTTGTAGGCTCCTGCTTTCTATCTTTGTGACGTTTTCTCTGTCTGTCTCTCCCTCTATCTTTACATCTTTCTATTTTGTGCCTTTTTCCCTACCCTGCAGAAAAAATAAGTGCCAATCCCCCAAAACTAGTGCTGGTGCCCTTCCTCCCCCGCCCAGACCCACTGGCAACCACCAGTTCAAATTAAGCACTGTTTGTGGTTTTCTTCTGTCAAAAAATCAGATGAAAACAAATCAACATTGAATGAGGTTTTTTTCCAGATATGGTTATTGTGACATTCTCCTCTTTTTGAGTCTAAATTCTTCTGAAAAGGTTCTGTAGTTCTCCTATGACAAAAAATAAACTGAAACCAAATCAACAAATACGTTTGTGGAATTTTATTTTTAATACAAATCTGTTTTTGATTGTGTTCTCTCACAAAAGAAAATGAAACAATCATCAAATCTACAGCAGCAACAACTCTGGATTCTGCACAGCTTTAAACCCCTGACTGAATCTGTGATCACAAAGCCCTTAAGGAAGTGCATTTTCTAGAAGAGTAAGATAATGCTAGGAAGAAAGAGAAGAGAATCCTGATTGTATTACTGTATCCTAAACAAAGCTCCATCTACCGCAACCTCTTCCTGTATGTTGATTGTTAGACTTTTCATCCGTGGCGTGGTCTCCCTTAACTTTTTGCCTCTGTTCCCCAGGTTGTTGATGTGTGCTGGACTCTGATTTTACTGTTTTTGTTACTCTGGGCACTTTACCACTGCTAACCAGTGCTAAAGTGCAAGTGCTCCTGTTTAAAATGTGTACGTAATTGGTTCTCCCTGATTGACATATTTGTTTTACTGTTAAGTCCCTAGTAAAGTGCACTAGAGGTGCCCAGGGCCTGTAAATCAAATGTTACTAGTGGGCCTGCAGCACTGGTTGTGCCACCCACACAAGTTACCCTGTAATCATGTCTCAAACCTGCCACTGCAGTGTCTGTAAGTGTATTTTTACACTGTAAATTCGACTTGGCAAGTGTACCCACTTGCCAGGCCTAAACCTTTCCCTTTTCTTACATGTAAGGCACCCCTAAGGTAGGCCCTAGGTAGCCCCAAGGGCAGGGTGCAGTGTATGGATAAGGTAGGACATATAGTAATGTGGTTTATATGTCCTTACAGTGAAATACTGCCAATTTCGTTTTTCACTGTTGCAAGGCCTGTCTCTCTCATAGGATAATATGGGGACTACCTTTAAATAGGATTAAAGTGTAGATTCCCCTAGAGAGTAGATGGACATGTGGAGTTTGGGGTCCCTGAACTCACAATTAAAAAATACATCTTTTAGTAAAGTTGATTTTAAGATTGTGCGTTTGAAAATGCCACTTTTAGAAAGTGAGCATTTTCTTGCTTAAACCATTCTGTGACTCTGCCTTGTTTGTGGATTCCCTGTCTGGGTCAGTTTGACAGTTGGGTTGTTTTTCACCTCGCACTAGACAGTGACACAAAGGGGGCTGGTGTGTAACCTGCATTTCCTGATTAGCCATCTCTGCTAGGAGGGAGGGGTGGTGTGGTCACTCTCATCTGAAAGGACTGTGCCTGCCTCTGACAATGCCGGCTCCAACCCCCTGGTGTGTGTCTGAGGCCTTGCCTGGGCAAGGCAGGATTTCACAAGTAGGTGTGAGTCCCCTTTGAAGAAAGGTGACTTCAAAGACTAAAATGGGTATAAGAAGGGTACCCAAATCTACAGACTTTAGAAACACTTCTGGAACCAAGAGGAACCTATGCCTGGAGAAGAGCTGATAGCTGAGGAAGAAGTGCTGCCCTGCCTGTGACTGTGCTTTGTGGAGCTTTCCTGCAGTGCTGCTTCTGCCAGAGTAAGAGGGCAAAGACTGGACTTTGTGTGCCTTCCATCTTGTGAAGAAATCTCCAAGGGCTTGAGTTAGAGTTTGCCTCCTGTTGTTTGAAGTCTCAGGGACAGCAAAGACTTCTCTCTGCCAGCACCTGGAGTCTCTGGAGAGACTCCTGCTATGACAAGTGGTGCCCTATCCAGTTCCTGGGCCCTTGAAAGGAAAGCTGGTGGAAATCCAAGGAAATCGACTTCGGACGACTCCGGACCGACGCCGCTGCTGAATCCGGTAACGCCGCCTGCACCCGACGCCGTGACCTTCGCTGGAACGCGACACTCTTCGCAGGCCCGACGTCGCAGCAGCCCCGCTGAAGTCCGCGACTCCGTGGAAGTCGGCGCACCACGTCGTGACCGACGCCGCTCGAAGTGCACAGATTCAACGTTTCGCACAGACGCCGTGATCCCCGACTTCGCGCATCGGCTTGTTTTCATTCTTCACCAAAGGTACTGTACTTGGGGGTCTACGTGACTCCGTGCCCGGCGGCGCTGGTGTGTTTGTTGGGAACGACTCCGTCACGACACCGTGTTAAGATCTCATCGAAGCATTTTTGTTTCTAAGCGCTATTTTTGAGTTTAATCTTTAATAATTCATAACTTGACTTGTGTATGTCGGATTTTTGTCGTTTTGGTCTTGTTTTGTTTAGATAAATCTTTCCTATGTTTCTAAACTGGTGTTGTGTCATTTTGTAGTGTTTTCATTAAGTTGCTGTGTGTGTTGGTACAAATACTTTACACATAGCGCTCTGAAGTTAAGCCTACTACTCTGCCAAGCTACCAAGGGGGTAAGCAGGGGTTAGCTGAGGGTGATTCTCTTTTACCCTGACTAGAGTGAGGGTCCTTACTTGAACAGGGGGTAACCTGACTGTCAACCAAAGACCCCATTTCTAACATTGATGGTAAGGAAACTTTAGGTTGACTTCCTAGTTGATAACAAGTTCTCAGGTTGTTGGGTCGGCTGGCTTCACACTGAGAAGGCTAGTTAGAGTTTGGATGGTAGGGGGGCAGTCACCAAGAGTAGGTGGGTTTGCCCTATGTAGAGTGTTCAGCCAAGGGGAAGACATGTTTTGGCAGGTGTCTCCCACCTGCCAAATCCTAAATACCCACCTTTGATACTTGTAAGCAACGTCTGTCAAAAGTCATCTATGAACATGTATGACTAGGGCTCCTGGTTTTATGGTGTTTAGACACTGCAGTCTGTATTTATCCGTGTTTAATTTGTATCCCTAGCTGTTTTTAGGGTGCAAAAAAAACGAAGCTGCAGCTAGTTGAGTCCACATTTCATCAATTGTACACTTCCATTTCAATAAGTGCATGAAGTAACCATATACAGTAAAGTTATATAGTGACCTGAAATCAATAGCATTGTAATAAGGGTGAGCGAGACACTAATAAATAGCTCGAGCCTTGAGTCTGAAGCCTAGCTCAGCTCGAGGTCCTGTTGCAAACACAAGCCCTTAACGAGGCAAGCTTTAATGTGGCTTCTGACAGCCACCTTCAATCTAAATAGCATGACTTTACTGCCAGAGCTGTTGACTATGGAACTCGGGAACCAGGTATGATTCTAGGCATCGCCCAACATCCTTTGGTTCTGGACAAATTACTTCATATCCCCAGTACCTATAAACAATGCATGTGACCTTGTGTAATGTAACTCGTGTGCATACAAAGTATTCCCATATTGTTGGGTCTAGTTTGCGCTGTATTTTAAACAGTGCTTAATTTGTGCTTATTGTTTTCCGGTGCTGAGCACCGGCACTTATTTTTGATGGCCTTCACTTATTATTTTACCCTGAGCACTTGCTGCGAGCAAAAGACACATATGGGAAAGACGGAGGAAGAGAAAAACAAAAATGCATCACAATGGGAGAAAGCAGAAAGCTGCAAAAGTGAGCTGAAAGGGCGGGGAGTGGCTTTACATAAATTGAAGAGACTCAAGATGGCTTCAGGATTACGCTGACAGCCTTAGGGTGTCATCCCTAAGTTTTTGCCTGCCTCCCTCCACTTTTTGGACACTGTTTTTGCTAGTTTTTAGACTCTGCGAACTATACCACTGCTAACCAGTGCTAAAGTGCATATGCTCTCTCCCTTTAAACATGGTAACATTGGATCATACCCAATTGGACTATTTAATTTACTTATAAGTCCCTAGTACTGTGCACTATATGTGCCCAGGGCCTGTAGATTAAATGCTACTAGTGGGCATGCAGAATTGGTTGTGCCACCCACTTCAGTAGCCCCTTAAGCTTGTCTCAGGCCTGCCATTGCAAGGCTTCTGTGTGCAGTTTCACTGCCAATTCGACTTGGCCTTTAAAAGTACTTTCCAAGCCTAAAACTCCCCTTTTTCTACATATAAGACACCCCTAAGGTATGCCCTAGGTAACCCATAGGGCAGGGTGCTGAGTAGGCAAAAGGCAGGACATGTACCTATGTAGTTTACATGTCCTGGTAGTGTAAAACTCCCAAATTCGTTTTCACACTACTGTGAGGCCTGCTCCCTTCATAGGCTAACATAGGGGCTGCCCTCATACATTATTGAAGTGGTAGCTACTGATCTGAAAGGAGTAGGAAGGTCATATTTAGTATGGCCAGAATGGTAATATAAAATCCTGCTGACTGGTGAAGTTGGATTTAATATTACTATTTAGAAAGTGAGCATTTCACTGCACTTAAATCTTTCTGTGCCTTACAATCCACGTCTGGCTGGGTTTAGTGGACAGCTCCTTGTGCATTCACTTAGAGACACCCCAAACACAGGATATTCAGCCTCACTTGCATACATTTGCATTTTGAATGGGTCTTCCTGGGCTGTGAGAGTAGAGGGCCTGCTCTCACACAAAGGACTGCCACACCCCCTACTGGAACCCTGGCAGACACGATTGAACTGAAAGGGGACCTGGTGCACTTCTAAGCCACTCTTTGAAGTCTCCCCCACTTCAAAGGCACATTTGGGTATATAAATGGGGCCTCTGTCCCTTCCAACTCAGACACTTCCTGGAGAAGAAACTTGCAACCAGAACCTGCATCCTGCCAAGAAGAACTGCCTGGCTGCCCAAAGTACTCACCTGACTGCTTTCTGTGAAGGTCTGCTGCCTTGCTGTTCCCCTGCTGCCTTGCTGCTCCCTGGCTGTGGTGAAGAAGTGCTCTCCAATGGCTTGGATAGAGCTTGCCTCTTGTTCCCTGAAGCCTCAGGATCAAAAAGACTTCTCTCTTGCAACTGGATTCCGTGTGCGGCGAACATTCGATGCACAGCTTGTTAAAACCGATTTACAGCCTGCCCAGCGGTGAGAAATTCACTGGATACCAAACCAGAACGACGCAGCGCTTGTGACTTCGCTCCACAAGCCCAGGATTCCACGCACACACCCCGGGGTGTCTGAAAACCCCACAACCCGAAGAAGTTCCACGACGAGCACCGGAAATTGACGCACAGCCATCCCTGCTTGGAAACTAAACGACCCATCACCATGTGCAGCCTGAGAAATCAATGCACACCTCCTTTGTTTCCACGCTTCTCCTCTGCGGCCTATTGCGGAGATTTTTCACATGAACAGGTACTTTGTGCTTAAAAGAGACTTTGTTTGCTTTAAAAAGACTTAAGACACTTTATATCACTTTTCAGTGATATCTCTACATTTACTTATTGCATCTTTGATCGTTTTGACCTATAAATACCCAGATATTTATATATTTTTCTAAACACTGTGTGGTGTATTTTTGTGGTGCTATACTGTGTTATTGTATGATTTATTGCACAAATACCTTACGCATTGCCTTCTAAGTTTAGCCTGACTGCTCAGTGCCAAGCTACCAGAGGGTGGGCACAGGATAATTTGGAATGTGTGTGACTTACCCTGACTGGAGTGAGGGTCTTTTCTTGGACAGCGGGTAACCTGACTGCCAACCAAAGACCCCATTTCTAACACGCCGCCTCAGTATTCCATGTTCACACATTTAATTGCCCTCCGCATGTTTACGAGGAGGGCTTTGAGCACCGGCACGTTTTTATTTACAAATTCAGCACTGATTTTAACCGGTTCTGTGCCGAATACGTAATGGTTACGTCCTGCGGCACAGTGCTGCTGTGCCAAGGACGTAACCATTACGTCCTGGGCACCCAGCCCAGAGGGACCGCTAGTGCTCCTTCTGTGGGGTTCCCCCCCACCCCCCAAGTCAGTGATGGAAGGGGAAGCCCTTCCCCTTCCACCCCCGACCCCCCCTAACCCCTTGTGATGTCAGCGCGTGAGCGCGTGCTGATTGTCACAATGCCTCCTCCTTCGCGCTGGAAGATCGGAAGAGAAATGCGAAGCATTTCTCTTCCGATCACGTGGAGGAGGCAGAGAGGCTTCAAAGGGAAGGAAATGTATTTCCTTCCTTTTGAAGTCTCTCTCTGCGTTTTGGCAGCCGGATTGCAAAGCAATCCGGCTGTCAAAATGCCCACTAGACACCAGGGATGTCTTTTTGCAAAATGAAAGTGGCATAAGGGAGCGACCCCTTGGGCAAGGGTCGCTCCCGGGGGGGCATTTTTTTTTAAGGCCTTTTCTGCCCCCGGGGGGGGGGGGGGGGACAGCAACCTCTAGGCACCAGTGATAATTTTTTTGTTTTTTTGTTTTTTTTGTTTAGTTTTTGTTTTCTGAGGTGGGGAGCGACCCCTTAGGCAAGGGTTGCTCCCCTAGGGGGCAAATTATATTTAGGCCATTTCTGCCCCCCTTGGGGGCAGATTGGCCTATTTTTATGAGGCCAATCTGCCCCTAAGGGTGGCAGAAACCACTAGGCACCGGGGATTTTTGTTGTTGTTTTACAGATAGGGAGTGTCCCCTTAGGCAAGGGTCGCTCCCCTGGAGGGGCAAATTGTATTTAGGCCATTTCTGCCCGCTTTGGGGGTCAGATCGGCCGATTTTAGGTCAATCTGCCCCCATGGGGTGCAGAAATCACTAGGCACCAGGGATCTTTTTTTGCGCCGTCACGCAAGGGGAGCGATCTTGTATGCAAGGGTCGCTCCCCGGGGGGGTTGGGGGCAAAATAATTTTAGGCCATTTCTGCCCCCCCTGTGGCAGATCGGCCTATTGTTATTAGGCCGATCTGCCCCCAGGGGGGGCAGAAACCTCTAGGCGCCAGGGCAAATTCTTTTTTTTTTGGTTTGTTTGTTTTTTTAGAGATGGGGAGTGACCCCTTAGGCAAGGGTCGCTCCCCTGGAGGGGCAAATTGTATTTAGGCCATTTCTGCCCGCTTTGGGAGCAGATTGGCAGATTTTAGGTCAATCTGCCCCCAAGGGGGGCAGAAACCACTAGGCACTGGGGATCTTTTTTTTTTTTGCGCCGTCACGCAAGGGGAGAAACCCTGTAGACAAGGGTCGCTCCCCGGGGGGGGGGGAGAATTTATTTTAGGACATTTCTGCCCCGCCCTGGGGCCGGCTGAGCTAGAGGCCAAAATCCATAGGTAGGCACTTTGCAAACAACACCTCTGTTTTCTGTGAAAAAATGTGATGTGTCCACGTTGTGTTTTGGGCCCTTTCCTTTCGTGGGCGCTAGGCCAACCCACACAAGTGAGGTACCATTTTTATCGGGAGACTTGGGGGAGCGCTGGGTGGAAGGACATTTGTGGCTCCTCTCAGATTCCAGAACTTTCTGTCACCGAAATGAGAGGAAAAAGTGTTTTTTGGCCAAATTTTGAGGTTTGCAAAGGATGCTGGGTAACAGAACCTGGCCAGAGCCCTACAAGTCACCCCATCTTGGATTCCCCTAGGTGTCTAGTTTTCAGAAATGTGCTGGTTTGCTAGGTTTCCTCAGGTTCCGGCTGAGCTAGGGGCCAAAATCTACAGGTAGGCACTTTGCAAAAAACACCTCTGTTTTCTGTAAAAAAAAATGGGATGTGTCCACGTTGTGTTTTGGGCCATTTCCTTTTGTGGGCGCTAGGCCTACCCGCACAAGTGAGGTACCATTTGTATCGGGAGACTTGGGGGAACGCTGGGTGGAAGGAAATTTGTGGCTCCTCTCAGATTCCAGAACTTTCTGTCACCGAAATGTGAGGAACATTTGTTTTTTTAGCCACATTTTGAGGTTTGCAAAGGATTCTGGGTAACAGAACCTGGTCAGAGCCCCACAAGTTACCCCATCTTGGATTCCCCTAGATCTCTAGTTTTCATAAATGCACAGGTTTGGTAGGTTTCCCTAGGTGCCGGCTGAGCTAGGGGCCAAAATCTACAGGTAGGCACTTTGCAAAAAACACCTCTGTTTTCTGTAAAAAAAAATGGGATGTGTCCAAGTTGTGTTTTGGGCCATTTCCTTTCGTGGGCGCTAGGCCTACCCGCACAAGTGAGGTACCATTTTTATCGGGAGACTTGTGGGAACGCTGGGTGGAAGGAAATTTGTGGCTCCTCTCAGATTCCAGAACTTTCTGTCACCGAAATGTGAGGAAAATGTGTTTTTTTAGCCAAATTTTGAGGTTTGCAAAGGATTCTGGGTAACAGAACCTGGTCAGAGCCCCACAAGTCACCCCATCTTGGATTCCCCTAGGTCTCTAGTTTTCAAAAATTCACAGGTTTGGTAGGTTTCCCTGGGTGCCGGCTGAGGTAGAGGCCAAAATCTACAGGTGGGGACTTTGCAAAAAACACCTCTGTTTTCTTTAAAAAAATGTGATGTGTCCACGTTGCGTTTTGGGGCATTTCCTGTCGCGGGCGCTAGGCCTACCCACACAAGTGAGGTATTATTTGTATCGGGAGACTTGAGGGAACGCTGGGTGGAAGGAAATTTGTGGCTCCTCTCTGATTCCAGAACTTTCTGTCACCAAAATGTGAGGAAAATGTGTTTTTTTAGCCAAATTTAGAGGTTTGCAAAGGATTCTGGGTAACAGAACCTGGTCAGAGCCCCACAAGTCACCCAATCTTGGATTCCCCTAGGTCTCTTGTTTTCAAAAATGCACAGGTTTGGTAGGTTTCCCTAGGTGCCGGCTGAGCTAGGGGCCAAAATCTACAGGTAGGCACTTGGCAAAAAACACCTCTGTTTTCTGTCAAAAAATGGGATGTGTCCACGTTGTGTTTTGGGGCATTTCCTGTTGCGGGCGCTAGGCCTACCCACACAAGTGAGGTATCATTTTTATTGGGAGACTTGGGGGAACATAGAATAGCAAAACAAGTGTTATTGCCCCTTGTCTTTCTCTACATTTTTTCCTTCCAAATATAAGAGAGTGTGTAAAAAAGACGTCTATTTGAGAAATGCCCTGTAATTCACATGCTAGTATGGGCACCCCAGAATTCAGAGATGTGCAAATAACCACTGCTCCTCAACACCTTATCTTGTGCCCATTTTGGAAATACAAAGGTTTTCTTGATAGCTATTTTTTACTCTTTATATTTCAGCAAATTAATTTCTGTATACCAGTTATAGAATGAAAACCCACTGCAGGGTGCAGGTCATTTATTGGCTCTGGGTACCTAGAGTTCTTGATGAACCTACAAGCCCTATATATCCCCGCAACCAGAAGAGTCCAGCAGACGTAACGGTATATTGCTTTAAAGAATCTGACATTGCAGGAAAAAGTTACAGAGTAAAACGTAGAGAAAAATTGCAGATTTGTTCACCTCAATTTCAATATTATTTTTTTTCAGTTGTTATTTTCTGTAGGAAACCCTTGTAGGATCTACACAAATTACCCCTTGTTGAATTCAGAATTTAGTCTACTTTTCAGAAATGTTGCGGTTTCTGGGATCCAGCATTGGTTTCATGCCCATTTCTGTCACTGACTAGAAGGAGGCTGAAAGCACAAAAAAACGTAAAAATGGGGTATGTCCCAGTAAAATGCCAAAATTGTGTTGAAAAATTGGGTTTTCTGATTCAAGTCTGCCTGTTCCTGAAAGCTGGGAAGCTGGTAATTTTAGCACCACAAACCCTTTGTTGATGCCATTTTCAGGGAAAAAAACACAAGCCTTCTTCTGCAGCCCCTTTTTCCCATGTTTTTGAAAAAAACTAAATTTTCACTGTATTTTGGCTAATTTCTTGGCCTCCTTCTGGGGAACCCACAAAGTCTGGGAACCTCTAGAATCCCTAGGATGTTGGGAAAAAAGGACGCAAATTTGGCGTGGGTAGCTTTTGTGAACAGAAAGTTATGAGGGCCTAAGAGTGAACTGCCCCAAATAGCCAAAAAAAGGCTCGGCACAGGAGGGGGAAAAGGCCTGGCAGCGAAGGGGTTAAAAACTGCAGAATAATGCAGTAAAAATAAAGCCTTAGCCGGAAAGACAAACATATAGCCATTTATTGGCTGATTTGTTCAGGGTGAAACCAGAAAGTCTGGATAACTAAAGGCTTCCCCGCTTAAATTATCTGATCTCAGGCAAATATTTTGTTCATTATCGCGTATGACAGCACTTTTGAATATTTAAATTCAGATTACCAGTCATACAAAATCATCACTTTTAGTGACCTTTAATATGCTCTATTAAGGTAAAGGCTTCCAAATGTTAATAAAATCATTTTTTTCAACTTTGATCACACTTTACCATATGATTTACATAATTCATATTTTCAGGGCTCGGATCTTGCGCGGGCCCCTAGACCTCGACTCCCCTGGGAATGTGTTGACTAAAAGAACTCCACAATGTAGTACTAGCTTATCTGCAAATCTGCAGCTATTCAGGCTTCATTAGGAAACCTAGGGCCAGATGTATGAAAAAAGCCTTTTGCGATTCGGAAATAGCGATTTTTAAGAAATCGCTATTTCTGATTCGCAAAATGCAATGTATCATATTTGCGAATCGGTAATAGCGATTTCTTAAAAATCGCAAATGCTATTACCGAATCGCAAATTGCGATACCGGCCCCCATTCGCATCTATGGGCCTGTCAGCCCATATTTGCGAATATTTTGATTGTCCCAAATTGCGAATATTAGGGCTGAAATTAAAGTACGGAAAACTCATGTCACTTAATAGATTTTTTAGAGAGACCGTTTTAATATATGATATGTTGCTAAATTTGTATTCCTGTTTTATTTACTGGCATTGGGAAGGGGCCAAAATTGCTGTGGGATTTTAGGCCCATATTTATACTTTTTGACGCAAAACTGCGCCGGCGCAGTTTTGTGTCAAAAATATTACCGCTGGCTAACGCCATTTTGGTGCGCAGCGCGGGCGTCAAATTTATACTTTGACTCACGGCGGCACAAACCACAGGTGCAAGTCATTTTTTTTACGCACACCGCAGCGTCAAGTCGTAAAGCAAAATGACATTAATGCGGTGGAAATGACTGCGGGTCGATTTACGACCCCGCAAACCGGATATGCAGTGTTTTTTGACACATTAGCGTCAAAATTCCCCGCAAACACAGCCATTTCAGCAGAGGAGAACCAAAATGGATCCCAGATGCCTGTACAGACCCCAGGAAGATGACAACAGACCAGGGACCAGCCAGGAGGACCCACACAAGACCCAGGACAGTTTTAAGAAGAAAAGAAAGTGTTGCTTCATTGCAAAGGAACAGGAAATTCTGCTTAAAGAGGTGACGGAACACCAGCACCAACTGTTTGTCACCTCAAAGTTGCCAATCAGTAGGAGAGAGGCAATATGGCAACAAATTGTTGACAAGATTAACAATGTGGCAGAAGTACGCAGAACAGTCATCGAGTGCAAGAAACGCTGGCATGACTGCAAGCGCAGGACCAAGGAAAAGATGAACAGGAACAGGAAGGCAGCACTGCAGGCTGGAGGGGGGAGTCCAGCACACCAGGAGGCCCTGGAACACATGGAGGAGATGGTCGCAGCCGTCATCCCTGAGGAGATCGTCACAGGGATTCAAGGACAGGACAGCGCAGACTACCAGGAGACAACGCACATGTAGGGTAAGTCGCATGGGAAATTAAAATGCACTAATGTCAACTATAAGGGGGGGGGGAATACTGACCACAAAATGCATGGAAGTCATCAAATACATTGAGTGGCATGGGTAAAGTGGTATGGCATGGGGGCAGGGCCTGTACAGAGAGAAGCTGGGGAACACCATAACACTACACCAACAACAGTCCCATGGGGGCATGCTGCCATGCCAACGATGTAGCAAAGGTAAAGCCATGCCAGGAGGGAAGGGCACAACGTCAAACTGACATCCCGTCACACGTCAGCCACTATACCCCCTACATTAACTAGGGCCCAATTAACAACCTCTAGCCATACCGACAACTGGAATGTAACAGTGACAACAGTTGCCACTACCACCTCGTCTGTGTGCAGCTCAAGTAGCCAATGGCAGTAACATCCCCATGGATCATACACACTTAAATTAGTGGGTTGAGGATGACAACTTTAACAATCCCCTGAAACAAGACAAATGCCCCAGTCCTTGCAATTGTGAATGCCCATAGTTGCTGCAAACATCAGCCAATGTCATCAACAGTAGGAGCTACACAGCACTAAAGACACACCCATGTTGCATATGCCATGTTCCATCCTGTGCCTGGGTCACAATGCAACATCCCATATGTCAAACTGCTCAGACAACAGCATTGAGGGGGAGGACACATGTAACTGGTCACTGAAATACACCTGCACAGTCAGAGGAGGAAATAGGACACTGCTACGACTATCAGGGCAATCCAATCTCCACACATTGCCCAAATTCAGCTGTACACATTACCAATGCTAACATCCATATCGTGCCATAACAATGCTATGCATAGGATACGCTACATGTCAACTACATATAAGTGGATGTGAAAGATCAGAGACTGGGGCAGGTCCAGATTGTTAAGTGTGCTGCTAGTGCCACCAGAACACCCACAGCCAGTTAAAGGCCTCACCATTAGAATGGATGTAGACGGAGGCTTGAGTAGGACAAGAAGGTGACAAATCACCATTTGGCCAAAAGCAACACTAGAGGAGATGATGCCGACAAGTCTAATAACTTACCACAATACATGTGACATGCAGGTGGGCCATAGGCCTGGGAGAATGCCCACTGAAAGGCTGGAGCAATGAACAGGAAACAAGATCACAATGTGAAAACATCACAAGGCAGGCATGTCACATCACTAATGCCACAACACAGACACACTAATTGTACCCCATTTCATTGCAGAGGACGATGAATCTCCTGCGGATATGCCTGTCCAGGAATACCCTGATGACATGGATGACGAGCTGACAAACATCAGCCACCAGACCCTCCAAGATGTCCTTGGAACCCTCCAGACTCCACCTTCTGTCACAAGGAGGAGCTCAGAACAAGCAGCCATCACAAAGGACCCACCCACAACACCAATTGTAAAACCTGCCAGCTCCAATACAGCTGAGGACTCAGACGACACAGGCACCAGTTTTGAGAGAGCTGTAGTCGGAGTACAGCGGGAGCTGGCCAAGGAGGTGCGGGTGGGGATGCAAACTATGGCAGCCAGCCTAGAGGGGGTGCGTTTGTGCATGATGTCATCTGCAGATCAGGCAGCAGCCATGCAAGCGCTAACATCCATCCTGCAAGGACTACAACAAACTGTAAAGGAATTCACCACTGCAGTAAGGGAGTTGCCACAACACCTCGCACCACAAACCTTCCACTGCATGCACGAATGCATTCATGACCCCCTCAGGGCCGACCTGGCTGCCTACCATCGTAATGTGGCTGCTATTCTTAAGAATCAGCAGATCCTCCTTGCAGCAGTACTCCCCTTAAGACCTTCACAGGTAGCAGCGACCGGGATGTCTGACCCCACGTCTTCTAACACTGAGGTGTGTGTTGCCCCTTCACAACCACCACCACCAAGGACAGAGGAGGCAAAACATACATCAGAAGATGAAGATGTGGAACAGATCACCTTCACACAGAAAAGTACCCGGAAGCACTAGTCTCTGCCACATGGCCAACTATTACCAAGGTCCAACGCTTTGTAACATGCCAGTCTTACAACAACTGTACTCAATGACTGTTCTGCAAACCACTGTTTATCTTGCCATCCTGCCCAGTGATTGTCTCTCACTTACTCATTGGCAAATCCTGTCCCTCTGCATTGTCTGACACATCACCCCAGCATGTCAAATGCATTTTCCTTTACCACTTGTGTAGGATCACAATTGAAGATGTCACTATAATGGACTTCCAATCATGGACAATGTACATATCACACTACAGCACTTTTCAATAAATAGCACTTACACAACCACTTTGTCTCTGTGTAATGTGACACATCAACTGTGCAGTAGATAACTGAAATGTGCCTCCTGTCAAATTACATAGCTTGTCAATACAACTGTCCTGAAATTATGTAGTCTGATAACTATGCACAGTGGCCTGCATTGCACCATACTTTGCCCTTCCTGAGGGTAATATCTGATGAAAAGAGAAACCATACACCATCATGCTGTGTTGGATAGAATAATGCTTCCTCAAGGGATATCTAAGCCATCAAATAGTGGCAGCAAAATGTTGCCACCATGCAATACTATCACATATAACAGTGCCCACAAATCTAAGCAAACAGTCAACAAACTGCACGAATGAAGGTGTCTGAATTTACATCCAAATAAGTAATCATGCTGAACAGTGTCACAAATGATCTATGTGAGTCATGAACACGATACTACAAGAGTGCTTACGACCACTCAGTTAATAAGTGTTTCCTTGAACATCACACTGCAGTCAGACATAAAACAATGTCCCCAATACCAAATCTGGAAGCACTGTTTGTGACTTTGAAAACATACGTAATGAAAAAAAGACGTTGGGATCCATAGTAACTGTGATTGGTGGTTGCAATGAATGGTGGAATCTTTGCAAGGTAGCTCTGGGGTAGCTGCCAATCTTACAGCTCAGTTGGGATTTGTTCGTAGCATAGGACACAAATGTAATAGAACAAAATGTATGTACACTTATGCCAAGGCCCTGATCAACAAGCATTTTACACATACTGTGAAGAGTTCACGACATATTTATTAAACTTTAATAACAGAAGAGGAAACTCGGGGAAAAGTCTTACCTATCCCAATCTACCCTAACTACTCATTACCCACAACTGTCCCTAACTAACCTAAGCTAAACGTACTTATCACATGTAACGAAACGTTCTAAACATCAACCACTCACCCCCCTTATGAGATGGGACACATGGAGGACAACAGATACTAACCTAAACACATACTGTCCTATACTAAACAAATATATTTAAAAAAAAAAAGAAAATTCTAAACACACAAGGACCCCAACGAAGCCCAATCACACTCAAAAAGAAAAAATTGAAATAATCAGGACCCCCCACCCACTAATACTAACTAAACTAACAGCCTATACTAACCTAACCTAAGCCCACTAAGTATAAGAACAAGGAAAGAGGAGGGAGGGGAGGGAATCATGTCCATTAACAAAGTCTAGAGGTTGGCCCTCCGGAGGGTCTGCTTAATGGACCGCACACGCCTGTTCAAATGGCGAACATCCCGGCTCAGGTTACTAATTTTCTGGAGGACATGGTCCATTTTGCTCTGCATGTCCACAAAAGCAGCAGGGTCAATTGTTGCAGCTGGGGCGGTCTGGGAACCAGCTGAGAACGTGTGTGGACGCGTATTGTCAATGCCTGTGGGCTGCCCTGAAGGTGGTCCACTGCTAGGGCCTGGAGCACTTGCAGACGTTGTTGGGACAACAGTCCCAGCTGTGGGTGGTGCCACCTGGGTGGAAGTGGTGGTCGTGCTGGTGGTGGCTGTGGTGGGCAAAGTAGGGCCACTCTGTGGGAAAGCCCTCCAGGCTCCGGAGGCACGTTTGGTCCTGTATCTTCGGGCCATCCGTCTGTACCCCGACTCTACCAGCAGGATATGCTAGTAACGCATTGCCGCCTCTGGAACTCACGGACCTGGATGGGTGTCATGTTAGCAGCTGTGAAGACAAAGGCAAAAAATTACATTAGGAACTGCATTGTGTGAAATGGCACAAGAAGTAAATCAGACAGTACATCTACTGTACTTGTAACAGCTCATATCATCATACAGATCATTGAATGTCCCTGAGGAAGTACATGGCAAGCCAGCCTACAAAGGTCGTATCACACATAGCACATCGAAACCCTACAATATGGGTAACAACTGGCATGATTTTGGCATCAGAGTTCTGCCAGTTGTCAGCTAACAATCATGCAGCACATCCTCTGCCAATGCCAGGGCTACAAATGTCAGTGTACGGGATGGAGATCTAGGGCCACATGATCTGCAAGTTGTAAATTGACTTGCTAGTATAGTGCTCATGTGCTATACCTGAGTGTGTATACTAGGTTCCAACCAAAGATTCACTGATTTACATGTCTGTGTATCATACTTGTATCATCAGTCCTAGGTACACTATTCACAAACCCATGCCTGTGTTTGAGGGTGGGGGGTGGAGAAACAACTAACAATTTCAAACAACATGGACACCCAGGAAGCTTATGAAAGCTGGCCATGTGTTTGGCTCTACACACACACCACAGGTAAGGTGTATCTACAAATAGGAGACAGCAAACCCTTGACCAATCCCAGCGCCACACATGTCTGGCAATGCATACCTTTATCCACATCATATACTTCCAGTAAGGCATGACTTACAACAGATACAGAGTTGCAAGAACACCCCTGGCCATGATTCGCATGCACACCTAGGCCATTGCACTCAAGTGCCACATACTTGTAGCACTACATGTGGAGCTACATGGAGCTAGGACGTTCAACCTACAGTTTCATAAATACATTAGTGAATAGGGAAGCAGTAGTCTGTGGGCAAGCATTTTGCAGCCCCATTCTGGGAGAATGTGGGTCTGGCAGGCAGACTAAATCTGCGATTAGGTCCAGTGCGACTCTTGTTGATACAAGTGTTATCCACATGACTCACCCCAATTCACATTGCAGGGCCTACAGGAATGACCTAGAATCCCTAGATAAGACAATAGGATAAGCATTGGCAAACTCCAAAATGCTGAGATAATGAAATCCCACTCATGGAACAAGACAAATGATGGGCAAGCGCATCACACCTTCCTATGTGTTCAACACACAGGAGTCCATCACACATCACCAGCAAACACAACACAGAACAGACATATCAACGCTTACTGGAGTTATCGGGGTCCTCGAATGAAGCCACCTCGCCCACAGTGTAGGGTGCGGGTCCACATGTAAGGCATGGAAGGAAGAAATGTGCTCAAAATCTGTGCACTGACCAACAATTCCAAAGACAAAAACTATGTGTAAGATTGCATAAGTAAGTAAAGCCACTCAGACATGATGATAATGCATCCAATATAGCACGGCTAACATGTACATAGCATAGGTCTGCTATGACAATTACACACATATCTGCACACATGCAGTGGCCCTAACTATCATGTGGTGGCAAACATGCTCCTTCATTATTGAGTAGACATAATAATGGAGTGTATTCGTCTCATCATGTGCATCCAAGAGAGACATCCAAATCCTTTTTACTTGAGGAGTGCATTACCAGTCTAACAGCCATTGTGGCCATGACAAATGTATGACACATAGGTACAATGTACAGAGGGGCAGGGACATTTGTAAGCCCTCATGTTGTTACAATTTCTTCATTTGATGTGGCCCAGCTATGATGATTTGCACCAACCATAGAGATATGAACCCATGTGCATACCATTGGCCTGCCATCCCTAAACGAAAGGTGGAACACCACACACCAAATACCAGTGTAAGATGTTAGCTGAGAGCACCTTGCACTTTTTCCCTATGTTTCTAAAATCCAGATCTGACATGTATCCAAAATGATCAAGGACCACAATAATCCCTAACATTCATAGAACTTCTGTGAACGCTTTCCTTACACACTCACCAGACACACATGTGTCTGGGCCACATTGCTATCATCAATTGACGTGAAGCCTGCACTCATTTTCTGCATCATGTAGAGTTTCTAAAGTCAGTCTAGCTGTTGCGTCAACAAGGGTCGGTAATATTTTGGGAAATCTATACTTCTCTGGCAAATGTGACCTATATAGACATGATTGGCTCCTAATTTGTGCTGCTGTCTGACACAAAGGCGGCACCAACTTACATTAAGCAAAAGCATTCAGTAAGTTTGCAGAGCACTTGCTTCCTGACAGCTAGAAATTGTGGTCCTTAACATAGTCCACAAATGACCCTGTATGTTTCCGAAGCATTCCACACACTCAACAACATAGCCGGCAGATATTGTAGAAATCATCTGATGTCACTACAGAGCTTTTAATCGTGCACATTTACATGATTTGTACTCACCAACAGGGCCACCAATCACTATTCCCAGGTGGTCCAGCAGATCTTGCTCCCTGGAGACGAGGTCAGCCCAGCGGTGCTTCAGCTGGTGGTCATTCCTCTGGCTCCGATATACACGCTGCAAGTGATGCAGGACCTTTCCCCACCGGATTCGATGTGCCTCGGTGTGATACCCCTGTATCACCCGCCCCCCTGCCTCAATCATAAGTGGGAGGAAATGGCACACCAGCCATATAAACCCCTCAAGCTCCTCCTCACCCATATTGCCAAGACGTGGCCTACCCAACATCTTAGCACCGAAAAAGGGGAATAGGGGATAAAGAAGAACAAAGGAGGAAAGGGGGAAAGGGGGAAGTAGAATGACAAAAAGGTAAACTTAACAACTAAAAGAGCCCAACTATCCCCAAACTAGCACTACCCACAACAGACTCCCACAAACAACAAAGACAATACAATACTGGAAAATAGTACACAATAAACACTCAGACAGTATACAACAACAATTTTAGATGACAAGCTAACAAGTAATGGAGCACACAGGAGACAAAAGCACAATTTCACTGGACAAAACTCAGAACACAGCCACACAGTCTAGAAGAATCACAGATTGCAAAGTGAAAGTGAAAGTACCACCACTGTACATAATCTATAAACAGGATATCCTATTACATCACTTCCTGCATAAAATTGGCGCCGTTTTTACCGTTATGGGTCCTAATTTTTGACGCATACAGTATGTGCGTCATTTTTTTCGACACACAAGGTCAAAATTAGGCTGCATCCATATATTTGGAAGTAGTCTTAACACTTAACCAATTTTCAGGGCATTATGCGTCGTTTTTTGGACATAAGCGTCATTTTTTGACACGTATGTGTCAAAATTTCAGGGCAGTAAGTGGTTTTGGTTAATTTTGCCATTTTAATGTAATGTTACATTTGTGACACAACTGAGATAGGCTGATTGCAACCACTTTGGTGTTGACGGTGTATGGTCACATGTGAGACATCATACTGCTGCGGACCACGATCCGCTACTTCCTTAACAGGATTCTCACGCTTGGCTGACGCACTAGATGGCCATATGTGTGGCCTACATATATGTATTGCACAAATTGGGCATGTTTGGCATCAGGAGAGGATAGCAAGGTGACGCACATAAGTACAACACCTCAATGCCTATGGCTCAATGTGTGTGCATTGCCTACTAATGTAGTTGTTGACCCAGTGTGTGTGCATCACAAGATGCATCATTGCAAATATGCTTGTATGAATGTGAAGTCAATGTGTCCAAACCTTAGATGCAAGTCAGTGTGGAAATGAGAGAGGACATGTGCTAGTCATACATGTAGCAACATCTGTTCTGTGCACTTCCAAGATTTTGGGTAACGTAGACACCACAAATGACAAAGCATGCACTGGATAGATGGCAGACGCTTGTTCATGTCAATGGTCCACAAGTTGCCCATCCCATGTCCTAGGAATTTGGTAACTGCTTCCTAGGCACTTATTGGTGAACCCACCGTGAGTCAGGCACATGTACAGACTAAGTGGGTACCATGTTATTGGCACAGACAGGCAAAGGTGAACCACAAATGTATTATGACGCCACAGTTGTGGTCATATGACTGAGCCACAACTCTCCAGTGGCAGTGGTGGACCAGCAGACGAGGCAGCACATGGCCACATATTTCCAGTGATCAATTGCACAGAGGTGTCTCGTTCATGTGTGTGGTCCAATGTTGATCCTGTATATTTTTAGGGGTGTATGTTGTCACAGTTATGTCCAGGTCTCATCATGTGTCAGTGGCAGCTATTCCTGTATCTACTGAGTAACCTTCGGAGATCAATGTGAGTAAAGTCGATGAGGACATGAGAACCTACATGGGGATGGTCCCACCCTGTCACTGCAGATGTGTTATGAGACTGTCAACAGGGCAACCTTGGCGTGCTGAGTGAGATCATATCCCAGGAGTCATGTTCCGGCAGGTGTCATTACAACATTTGTACACAGGTTGGCCTGTAAAGTTCCCACTGCATCTGGGAACATCATAGCCTCTGTGTTGATTAATCTTGCAGCTATTCAGCATGCACAGCCCATCAATATGTTGTGAGCAATGTGATTCAGCATGTGAACTGTCAGGGTCCTAACATGTGTGGACTTTTCATTCACATTATCTGACGTTGCTGGTTCTGCTGGAGGCACCATACCCAATCCCTGCATACGGCCATGGTACACTGTCACACTTTGTCGTTCATGCATACATGAGACCCAGACAAGGGATGGGCCATGATTTTGGTATTCAAAGACAATTTTACTAACATGGTACAATTAAAAAGCAGATGATGCTATACAATGTATTTGGGTATGCATTGAGGAAGCTCATGACAAAATACCCTCTGATGAATGTGAGGTTTGGTGACGCAAGTGTGGTACATATGTAGCCACAAGGAACCTTTAGGGTAACGCAGAGACAGGTGCCAGTCAGGCTGACAGGATTCAGCGTCAATCTGGATCCAGCAATTTCACAAGGTACATACTCAGTGGTCTGACTAAGACTGGTCGGAGGAAGAACAAGACAGTTGACATGGAAAACTGTGTTTTTCCTGTGTTTTTGAAGGTGACACATGAACCCAAGGGCTGTGTTACACGGCTTAATTACTAGCAATGCATAACGGTGTATTTGACAAAATGGCAACTTCTATGCTGTTCCAATCATCAGCAGGGGCAGTTCATATTCAAATGGGTGGTGTGCATGGAGGTGATCACAGGTGTGGGCTGCATCCGTTTCTCACAAGTCCTGTGTGTGAGATTCAAATTCAAATGGCCTTTCACACAGGAAGCAATCTACAGGTGATACCAGGGCTAAGAAACTACAAGCTAGTGTATTAATTGACCTGACGTCCATGCAGTCAGATGTACTATGACAATGGCATAACATGGGAAGGGGTGTAGCACACAGGATAACTATTGTTAGTCTGTGTGTGTATAGGAGGGAATATCAGGGTACACATATTACCATTCCAGGGACCTCTTCAGACAGGTGGGTTGAGACCTGGAGCATGGGTGTGTCAGGAGTTAGGAAATGGGCTGACATGTACATGTGTGCAATGCTTGTCATAGGTGTGGCACTTGTGCTCTCTATGTTCTGCTTATACGGAACTCTAGTCACAGATAGTCCTTGCAAAGATCAGTGCAGTTGGACTTACTGCTGTCAAGGGTCTGCTTATACATTCCTGTTACCAATGCAATAGCACATCCACTGCCTCATGTATGAGGCATTTATTTCCCTTATAGACTGATGGTGTCTTAGTTGTGTGCCATATGCTGCGATGAGCCATGTTGCCAACATGTATGTGTGAAATACGTGTGGTCCTCTGCTATTGCCCTTCAAAGGTGAAATGTACAGGATATATGTCATTTACAGTGTGTGTGTATGTGACTGTTGTATGATACGCATCACAATTGCTCAGGAAATTTCTGTGTCATGATCGGTATATCAGCAATGCTCCATGAGGCTACACTATTATTCTGATAGTTAGAGATAAAGGTGAGCAAAAATGATTAGCCAGACCATGATATGGTGATTATTATCAGTGTTTATTTACATTAGTTAATACAGTGGTGATGGTGAGTTGTTTTAAAAGAAATTGTTCACAATATGTTGGCGCCTACGCAATCCAGCAGCTGTGTTTTGTTGTTCCCCCTCATGTTGCAGGCCAGCATCCTCCCCTTCCTCCTCTTCAGGCATGTGTGGCTCTGGTTCTAAGAGGGGAATGTTCCTTCATATGCAAATGTTGTGCAGGATGTCACATGTTAGAATGATCTTACAGACCATTTCTGGGGAATATAGGTGGCTGCCACCAGTGATATTGAGGCACCTGAATCTCGACTTCAGGATGCCTAAAGTCCTCTCGACTATGCTGCGTGTCCTCTTATGTGCGTCATTGTAGGCACGCTCTGCTGCAGTGCTTGGGTTGCCAAATGGTGTCATAATCCATGGCGGGATCCCATACCCCTGATCAGCTGAAAAAGAAAATGAATGGGATCATGTTGATGTAGCTTGCCCCATTGAAATCACCTTGCATGGCAGTAGTTGTCTTGTGTTGTCTGTGACTCTTTTGTGTTATTGTGTTCCTTCCTAGGCTTGTAGGATGTACCATCTGCATTGGGTTGTTTCCTTGGCTGAACAAGTGTTTGGCTGCTGACCGGTGGTCAGCAGTATGTTTTGGGATTTACAGTACAGTGTGCACTCCCTAGCATTGTGACTTGTGATACAGGTGTCCCTGTGTCTTCACTGGGGGTGAGATGATAGTCCCATACACAGATTCATTTTGACAGTGGTGGTAACACGTTAGCATCTATGTACCCTGGACATCCCATACCTTTAGACTTATGCAATGGATTCATTTAAACATCACTGAGACGCTTACATTTTGCAAGCTGACAATTAGGCAAAACTCTCCAAACGTTGTGATCATTGACGTCTTAACATTAGACTGTACACTAATTTCAGATGTGTGACAGGTTCAATTCAGACCTATGAAACATGGCAAGCGATGTCACGACCTCAGTGTGTTCCAGTCCACATGTTGCTGTCGTGGTGTATGTGTTGTGTGTCCTAGAGGGTTGCTGTGCAGTGTGTATATAAGTAGGTTTTTGCACTTACCAACAAGTAGTCCATTGCCGTATCGTCCATCCTGGAAGTGTTGATTGATGGTGAGTGGCGGAAGATGAATGAGTCATGGACACTCCCAGGATATTTTGCCACGATGTTGGTGATCAATCCTTGGTGATCGACAATGGCTTGCACATTGATGGAATGTGTGTGCTTCCTGTTGCGGTAGAGGTGTTCAGTTGCAGCAGGTGGCACAAGGCGTACATGTGTGCAGTCGACGGCACCAAGGACGTGTGGGAAGCCACTAATGAGGTAAAACCCCTGTTTTGTCTCCTGCTGCTTCTGCAGTGTGTTTGGGAAGCAGATGTGGCGTGGTGTGAGTCCAATGATGGCATCCAGTACTTTGGGCAAGAAGGCAGAAAATGATGGCTGTGATATTCCGGCAACCAGGGCACCAGTTGTTTGGAAAGAACCACTTGCCAACATGTGAAGTACAGCTAGCAGCTTGGTTTCTGTTGGGATGGTGCGGGGTGTCAGCAAGGTGGGTGCCAACTGTGGCTCCATGTTGCGCAGCAGCTGCTGAATGGCCTGCCAGTTCAACCTGTACCTCTGGATGATGCCATGTTCCCTGAGGCCATGAAGGGTTGTTCTGGTGCGGAATATCCTCTCCTGCCTTCTGCGCTGCCTTTGGGGTCCCTGCTGGTGTTGTGGTAGCTGTTTTTGTTGTTGCTGGGTTCTGCATCTGCGTGCACGCTGGATGAGAAGCACCTCCATGTCTCCCTTTTGCTGCTCTGCTGTTGCTTCTGTGTGTTCTGATTAAATACAGATGTGTTTGCCCCATTTTAACGCCTGCCCTGACCCAGGCGTTAATTTTTGACGCAAATCGGGCTGTGCGTCATTTTTCACCTCCGCCTCCCGGCCGTGCGATATTTTTGCTGGAAGCATAAATACGACGCACGGACGTTTAAGTCATTTTTTGGACGGGAATGGCTACCTTGCATATGATTAACGCAAGGCGGGTTCCCGCATCCAAAAAATAACGCACACGCCGGGATTTTGATGTCTGCGGGCTCGGGTGTCAAAGTTTAAATATGAGGCACATTTTGTCCGAATGTGCGTCAAACATTTTGATGCACATTCGGCGCAGATGGAGTATAAATATGCCCCTTAGTATTTGTTGTGCATATCTTGTTTTTATTATTAATTGTGTATTGTGTGTGCTTTTATGGTCGTTAATTGGACTGAATAAAGATTTTATGATGATGATGAGTGAGTATTTGTATGGGGGTGCGGGTGGATTTGCTGGTTGAGGTAGAGTGAGCTAGAGTGAGTTATGTGGTTGTATCTGTATATGTTTCACTTGCATGTGAGACTGACGCTGTTGTGTATGTTGTGTTGATGTGTGGCACATTCAGGTGATTATGGTTGTTGTGTGGCGGTTGTTGTCATGATGTGTGTAATTGTGCATGTGTGTGAGTGTGTTTGTGTAGCTGAGTGTATAGTTGTGTTGTTTGCTGTGGTTGTGTCATGTCTGGGTGCAGTGTCAATTGTGGGTATTGTGGCATGGATGTATGTCAATGTGTCTTTTCGGCATGTGCGGTTTGTGTTGTGTTGGAATGGCAAAGGGTTGTGTAGTGTGCAGTGCAGGGGTACACATATGGCTAATGTAGAGTGTGTGTGTATGTCACTTACCTCTCTTCCATAGCCCTTGCCAAAGTACAAAGTCCTTTGGGTCTCATAGCTGTCACCCTCTGTCAGCAATCTGTCGCCATTCAATCCGCTTGCAGAACTGTAACATCTAAATATGGTGGACGTAGGACCGTTGACTTGACGGTCTTCTTGGGTCTGTGTCCGAGACAGCTTGCCGGTGTGACCACCAAGATCCAAATTAGGCCAATAGCGATCACTTGGCAACATTGAGTACCTTCAGTGAAACCGCCATAGTGGCAAATCAAGTTATAGACAAAAACATACCTTTCTGCCTGGCAGGAATCAGTTATTATCCACACCTTATTTGTTGTACGCCTTACAAAAATATTTTAAACTTCCAAACTTTACAATCACAAAATATTTTTGATTGAAAGTGTTTACTTCTGAAAAGAACTTTTCCTTAACTTCCTTTCATTGCAATGTACCATGTATATTTCACATTTTGTGCTTCATAGCTTGCTGGCAATGCCACAGGGGACAAAGAAATCATCAGTTGCTGTTTGCAAGAACAATCCTCCAGAACATATATTGCTGCCGGGCTTATGTTCTTCTTGGGGCACTTCATTATTTCTCTTTTGAGCTTTCTGTGCAGTCATGAATTGTATGTCTCTTCGCTCCATGCCTTCTGTTTAACTTGCTGCTCGAAGTCAGTCGTTTCCTCCTCGGAACTTTAATGCTGTCATTTTTTTGTTTTTCGCATACAAAAAACTAAGCAGCGGCAGCTGGTAATTTTAGGAGGGAAGGGGCAGAAGGGACATACATGTACACATACAGACTCAGTCACAACCATTCATTCATTAACACACACACACGCACATGCATCCATTCACAACCCTCATTGCCAAATATTCAAACATACACGCATGCATACACCAAACATTAATTTTAAAAAACACTCTTACCTACAACTCTGCCTCAGAGATCTCAGGAGAGTTGGGACTGCTGCCTTCTCTCATTTGTTAAACTTAGGTCAGCAATCGAGGGAAGGCAGCGGTCCCATGCCTCGGAGGTCCCAGTAGGGTTGGGACTGGAGCCTTGCCTCATTGGCTGACCTTGGGAAGCCAACAGCCCCAACCTCATCACAGAGTGGGATGGGGTCAGTGAGACTGGAGACCCCACCCCACTCTGTGACGGAGTGTCACTGATTGACACTTGGCACTGTGCTCTTCAGGGATTAAAACTAAAGCACCCAGGTTTTGAGGCAATGATTGATGCTACTCCTCGTCACTGAGGAGGAGGGCCTTGGGGACCTTTGTTGAGCTAAGGAGGTCTCGCCCACAGGAGCTGTGACATCATCAGCCCAGCAAACTTCAGCTCAGGCAGCTAGGAGCCTGCACATTTAGCACAGGTCTAGCTCCTGGCAGTCCGACCTGAAAGTGAGGAGTGTGTGTCAGACTGACCTTTACTCAGCCTGACAGACACTCTTCTTGAGGGGCAAAATGTGAGGGGGTGTGGCACCTCAGCCCCAATGAACCGGCCACCCCTGAAACGAAGGCCATCTCCCCTGAACTTTAATGCTGCCACATTGTTTTTACGCATACAAAAACTAAGGCTCTCTTCCCTGAACTTCAATGCTGCCATTTTGTTTTCGAACATACAAAATTGAGGCCCTCAGTCCGAGAATCACATATAATTAGAACTTTCGCTAATTAGTGCTGTGGTAATTTTACATTCACCTGCAGTGGTTTTGCACTCTCATTCATTTAGGTAAAACCATCCTGAGTCTTCTGAGGTTTACAGCTTAGAAAGTGAAAAACGTGCGACATGTCTACATTATTGCCCACTCCTGCCTGCGAAATTCAGAATGAACATGTGAAAACTGCACTGGGGGGAAATCACAGAGTGGAGTTGGTGTTTCTGCAGGCAGTGTGTTATCAGCCACATCTGAATCCCGCCACCCTCACCCTCACGGTCTAGGATTATATCCTTTCTTCAGATATTACTGGGCACATGCAATGTCTCTACAGCACAGAAGTCCGAGGTTAGCTTGATTTGCACAGGAAAATCACATTTCCTCTGATTTAGGGCCTAAATTACTTGATGAGCAGTTGGAAAATCCTCTAATTTCTATATGAAGTACTGAACCCATAGCTGCATCCATCGGCAGAGTTCTCTCAACCCTTCTGTCCTTTTGAAATATTACACCATGCATGCCTTGTGGTCCATAAATCTCAAATATAACTTTAATTTAGAGGCTAGATTTATATGGCATACAAAAGCGATATTTGTGAAATGTGATTTTTTTTGCTCTACATTGCTCCGTAAATCACAACTCTATCCTACCACGATCATTCTCTTGGAGTGTAAGGGGGGGCAATCTTTTTAGGGTCACGTCAGCAATTATTTTATACGAACTGATTTTATGTGGAAAGACAGTGGTTTTGCAAAGGGAAGTCTCTTAAACAGCAAATTCTGTCACCATGTTTTTTTCTAAATCTGTGCTGGAACTGCCAGAGTAAAATGCTTTCCAAGCATTATAGCCCTCCACCTGGAGTCCCATTTTCTGCAATATTATCTGGGGTGCAAACAATGGAGGGTCGCTGCAGGGGGGCTCCTTCTCAATGCTTGACTTCAGAGCAGCAAGATGTTCTGTTCTACGTAATCACTGTTCAGGTGTTCCTGATAACTTGGAAGTACAGCCCCCAAATCGCTCAGTGTAACACTCCACTAGAGAAAATAACTTTGCCTTCATTATACGTCTGTGTCAGTGCTTAATTTGAGCCGGTGGTTACCGGTGGGGGGCACCGGTACTTATTTTTGAAGGCCGGCACTTATTTTTCTGCATCAGGCAATTGCCGTGAGAAAAAGACACATATGGAAAAGCAAAGGAAGAGAAAAACGAGAAAGCGTCACAAAGGGAGAAAGCAGAAAGCTGCAAAAGTGAGCTGAAGGGGCAGGGAGTGGGTGTAAATGGATTAAAGAGTCCTGCGATGGCTTTAGGATTACGCTGCCTCAGTATTCTGTGCTCGCACAGTTAAATACAGCAACTGCGTGTTTCAAGGGAGAGCTTTGGGCACTGGCACGTTTTTATTTACAAATTAACCACTAGTCTGTGCCGATTACAAAGTGCCAGGGCTCACCATGATACGCCATTATCTGGACTCCTCTGTCTGCATAGTAGCTTCCAAGAGAGCTGCATCAAGTAGTCCAGAGCCGTATTAAATGCATTAATGTGGAGGACCAGATATTCACATTCTCCACACTAGTGATAAACATGGAAGGCTTGGATGTCACATTCTGATACTGGACACTGAGGACAAACCCAGGATTTTGTGATCTCATTCGGTTTCACCGTTTTCATATATACTTGCATTATCTGATCATTGTCACTCCCATGCAGCTAAAGTCACTGTATGTCTAATCTCCTCAATCAATCAATCAATCAATCAGTGGACTTTTAGAGTGCGATTTGTCGACCACAAGGGTATCCAGGTGCTGATACTCCTAATACCCTTCTGGTACCATCCTTCTTGCTAAGACTGTGCTCCTTCTCCTGTGGTTATACCTCTGAAGAGTCACTCACCTTCTTTACCACTTTACACTCCCTACTCTACCCCTGACCACCCGTTTGTCTACGTTCACCTTTTACAATCTCCATATTGAAACTTTTCTAAAAATGTCACAATGAATCCTCTCCCAACAGCCAAATCACACCCACACCCGCAAGATCCAGTGCTCACTTGAAACACCTTTGTTGAAACCTCCTTTCGCTCCCTCTTTTGATACCTAGGGAATCGCTGAATTAAAATAAACAAAACCTCACCTATTAATAACTGCTTTGATTCTCAATGAAAGTGGGCATTTTCCTGCTTAAACAATTCTGTGACTATGCCTGTTTGTGGATTCCCTGTCTGGGTCAGACTGTCAGTTGGACGGTTTGTGGATCCTATCTAGACAGTGAGACAAAGAGAGCTGGGGAGTAGCCTGCACATCCTAATGGGCCATCTGAGCTAGAGTGGAGGGAGGAGTGGTCACTGAGAACTGAATGGGATGTGTCTGCCCTCACATAATGCAGTCTGCGACCCACTGGTGTGTGTCTGGGGACTGGCCTGGGCAAGGCAGGATCTTGTGAACAACAGAGACTTTCCATTGAAGTTTGCCTACTTCAAAGGCAGAAAGGGGTATAAGTAGTGAACCCAAAACCCCAGACTTTTAGATTACTTCTGGGATCAAGAGGACCCTCTGCCAAGGAGAAGAGCTGAAGAGCTCAGGAGAAGTGCTGCCCCTGCCTCTGACTGTGCCTTGTTGGGCTATACTGCAGTTGCTGCTTCTGCCTTTGAAAGGTGACAAAGACTGGACTTTGTTGTGCATTCGTGCTTGGGAAGAATCTCCAAGGGCTTGAACTGAGATTGCCTTTTGTTTTGAAGTCTCAGGGCCATCAAAGACTTCCTCTGCCTGCACCTGGGCTCTCTGCTGAGACTCCTGTCCTGCCAAATGGTGTCCTATCCAGTCCCTGGGACCTTGAGAGGTGAAGTTGGCAGAACAAGAACTGAAATCCATGCACAGAACACCATGCGAATAAATTTCTGACACACCACCTTCAACGCAGCTGGAAAACAATGCGTCACCCGCTTCCTGGCAAAGATTAACGCTCCACCTGCATCGTGCCTAGGAGATCGACGCATCGCAGCTGGAGAAACAACACAACACCTGCTTGCGGCTGCTGATAACGATGCAAACCCCACACAGTGTGGTTTTCTAACACCTTGCGACCGGATTTTTCCCGCATCGTCCCTGGGCGTCAAAGTCATCCTGACTCTCTGTGGATCCGAGGTGCCCCGTCCAGAAATCGATGCATCGCTCTCTTCCGAGGGAGAAAAACGGCGCATCGCCGACTCGACCAAAGAAATGACACACAGCCTTGATTGCGAGGAAGGAATCGACTCATCTCTGACTTTTCCAATGCACCCTGGCCCATTCAGCAATATTTTTGATGCAAACCAGGTGATCTGTGTAAATTCAACATTTCCATTATTCCTTATGGAGTAAGACTCTTATTCTTCTGAAAATTCATATCTTGACTTGTGTTTGTTGGATTTTTGTCATTTTTGTCTTGTTTGATTTAGATAATTATTACCTATTTTTCTAAATTGGTGTGGTGTCCATTTTGCAGTGCTTTCACTGTATTACTGTGTGTGTTGGACAAATACTTTTCACATTGCTGCTCATGCCAAGCTACCAAGGGGGTGAGTGAAGGTTAACCAGGTGTGTTTTTCCTGTATCCTGGCTTTAGTGAGGGTCCTTGCTTGGACAGGGAGTAACGTGACTGCCAACCAAAGACCCCATTTCTAACACACACACACCAAGGAAGGTGGTGGATGTTTTGTTTTCAGGAAGACCAAAAGCCTGATAGCTGCTGGCATTCAACCAGCACACTTTCATCAAATGCACTGCATGGAAATGGCCTTGATGATTGTCTATAACTTGTCAATTCTGCCCACCCCTATCACCTATTCGGAATTCGTATTATACTTGATTTTTCTGCACTGATTCAACACAATCGTTTACCAAACTATGCATAAAGGCATGATCTTCAAAGGTATCTTACGAAAAGCATTGGGATAGTAGTCCTACTGCTTTTTCAGCTAGTCATTCTCAGTCTTGGGTGTATCACTATCAGCACTGGCCGAGTTCCAGTCTCTGGGAATCACCGTCAATCCAAGGACCCCCTGTTATTTTTTCCCTTCACACACCATCCATGTGAGATTGTGTGTTACCTGGGGGAAAGCAAGCTAGGAATGCCTTCTGTGTAAATAAGCCAGTGCTTTGTTAGACAAATGCAGTTTTAATGAACAAACCTTGCTTTACACTAGGTAAGCACAGCACAAAACAGCAGGTTGTTCTTGGAGAAATGCAATTTGAAGTATATAAGCAGCACCAAAACAGCATTAAAGTACAGCAATCAATCAGTAAAATTTCTAAAACAATTACTAAAAAGAAGAAATATTTAAAGAGTATGATAAGTCCAAAACACTAAAAATCAGATGAGGGAAACGGAGTTATGAAGTTTTAAAATGTAATTGTCACATTTAGAGGGTACTGTGATCCAGCCAAGGTCAGATATAGCCCAGCTGTCAAGTTGGATCACTAGTTTTACCATGTGATGTAGGCACCTTTGTAGAAGCTAGAATCCTCCAAATTTCATAGTGCTGTAGTCAACAATGGCTAGATGAGGCTGGCTAGAGGAATTCGGGGTTTCTTCAAAGCATTAAGGCCCATATTTATACTTTTTGACACAAAACTGCGCTAATGCAGTTTTGCGCCGAAAAAATTAGCGCCGGCTAACGCCATTCTGAAGCGCCATGCGGGCGCCGTATTTATTGAATGGCGTTAGCCGACCGGCGCTGCCTGGTGTGCGTGAAAAAAAAACACGTACACCAGGCAGCGCCGGCGTAGGGAAAAATGGCGTTTGGGCGTCCAAAAATGGGGCAAGTCAGGCTGAGGCAAAAAAATCGTCTTAACCCGATTTGCGCCATTTTTTTTTTACGACGCCCATCCCCCATTGAAATGACTCCTGTCTTAGCAAAGACAGGAGTCATGCCCCCTTGCCCAATGGCCATGCCCAGGGGACTTCTGTCCCCTGGGCATGGTCATTGGGCATAGTGGCACGTAGGGTGGCACAAATCAGGCCCCCCTATGCCACAAAAAATAAAAAAAAATACTTACCTGGACTTACCTTAATGTCCCTGGGGTGGGTCCCTCCATCCTTGGGTGTCCTCCTGGGGTGGGCAAGGGTGGCAGGGGGTGTCCCTGGGGGCTTGGGAGGGCACCTCTGGGCTCATTCTGAGCCCACAGGTCCCTTAACGCCTGCCCTGACCCAGGCACTAAAATCCGGCGCAAATGCGGGTTTTTTAGACCCGCCCACTCCCGGGCGTCATTTTTGCCCGGGAGTATAAATCCGACGCAATAGCATCGCAGTCATTTTTTAAGACGGGAACGCCTACCTTGCATATCATTAACGCAAGGAAGGTGTTCACGCAAAAAAATGACGCTAATTCCATGAACTTTGGCGCTAGACGCGTCTAACGCCAAAGTATAAATATGGAGTTAGTTTTGCGTCGAATTTGCGTCGAAAAAAACGACGCAAATTCGGCGCAAACGGAGTATAAATATGCCCCTAAGTTTTTGCCCATAATGTCCCAAGCACAAAAAAACCTGGACAATGTAGAAACAAAGGTCATTTTGCCACTGGGATTACTTTGTTTCTTTTTTCTACTTTTGAATTTTATCTTTGGATCTAAGCACTTTTATGGAGCTTAAAATCCTTCAGCAGGATAAGCCTGAGTCGTAGCCAGTTAGGGCTCAAAAAAGCCGAATACCTTGTGTATGAGTCCTGCAATGTGTAATTTCTTGTGGCGAAAAGCTCTGAGCAGGATGAACAAGATTGCACCTTTCTCGGGTAGTCTAAACATTTTGTCCCAGTCCAACTAAGGTCAAAATATTTCTAAGTCTCAATTTCTTAAAATGCTGGTGATCTTTCCCCTGGCCACGCCTTAAAGCTCCCAAGCTGTCAATGATTGCTTGTAGCATACCATGCAACATACACCAGTAGAAAGCAGGTTGAACCTCTTACTCAAAGCACGGGTTCCCGAATAGGTATCAGAACCCACTTGGCTGCTGGTTCTTCTGGGAAGATAGATTTCTGGCCTTTAGGCTCATTTGAGCGCAGAAAGCCTGCAGGTGTCACCCTGGAGAAACATTTGCAACGGTGAGATTCAAAGCAAATCGGATCAGGCCTCAGTCCTCCCCACAGGTAGGCACAGACAGCAGGTTATTCCTCCTCTGTTCTTCTCAAGGTCAGATGGATTTTGCACTTTCTGTTGCGGGGCCAGTTTGATAGCAGTAACTGGCTAGCGACTGCATGCATTTTAAAATGAGACCTCCTAACATAGTTCAAAAAATTGCACAAAATGTTTTGAAATTCACCTGACTGTAGCTTGTGTGAAAGGTGAACATGAATCATACTGTACACTATATTCCAACAAAGGGACTCTCCCGAGGAGAAGATATCTTCAAAAAGACATCTTCTGCTCAATCCAGACTCCTATGAGAGACATTTTCGGCTAAAACTAGTCCCTAGCAACAAATAACTGTCAGAATATTCACAACTGCAAGATTCACAAATTACAAAGATTTTATGTTATGCAACATTCACAAATGTCATATATTTCACAGCTACAATGGACATTTTGCAGAGGCCTTATGTGAAAAATTAGAGGGTTATTTAGAGTCTGGTGGATGTGGGACATGTGATGAAAATGTATGTATGCTACAATCGCACTAGCAGGTATACATGGTAAAACACTCTGAACAAGGTGCCAGGTTTTGGCATATGTCCTGCATCTGCTAAACATTAAGGGGCAGATTTAAGAGCCCCTAGTGCCTCCTTGTTCCACATTAGTGTCATTTTCTTTTGCGCTAATGTGGCCCAACAAGGCCTAAATCACCGCTCCAAATTTAGAAAGTGGCGCAATGCATGCATTGTGCCTCTTTGTAACCCTTTGCGCTACATTATGCCTGCGCCAGGCATAATGTATGCAAAGGGAGCATTCTCCCGTCAGGGAGGCCAAAAAAATGGCGCAAAGAAATCTAGGAGATTTCTTTGCGTCATTTTGTTTTTGGTACTTTTAATGTCTGCTCAGAGCAGGCGTTAAAAGGAGGCACGCCATTGTTTACAATGGACCTCAATGAGCTTTGCAGGATTAGCATCAACATTTTTGATGGTAATCCAGCAAAGTTCTGAACTAGCATCAAAAATGTTGACTCTAGTTTCCCTAACTACTGCCACGGTGTGACGTATCTTACATCATGCGCACTCCTGGTGGTGTTAGGGGAGCACGGAGGGGTGCAAGAAAAGTGGTGCTGCAATAGGTGCAGCACCACTTTTCTTAAATCAGGCCCTAAATTTCCCTCTAAGTCATGAAACCAGTCTCATTAGAAATCTAATCATGTCACTTTGCATGCACCGTATCAGAAATTCACGAAACACTTTTGCCTTCCTCCTACTATTTTTGCTTAATTTGTTTTTGTTGATCTTATGACTCCGAACACATTCCCACTGCTAACCAGTGCTAAAGTGCATGTGCTCCCTTCTCTGGACATGGAAATAATGGCTTATTCCCAATTGGCATATTTAATTTAAAGTGCACTACATGCATCCAGGGCCTGTAAATTTAATGCTACTCATGGACCTGCAGCACTGATTGTGCCATCATCTTAAGAAGCCCTTCAACATATCTCAGGCCTGCCATTGAAGAGCCTTTGTGTGCAGGGTAAACTGCCATTTCGACCTTCTACATTAAACCTTTTGCCAGGCCCAAACCTTTTGTTTTACTACATATACTTCACCCCAAGGGTAGGCCCTTGACGGTCCAGATGGCAGGGTGCAATGTATTTAAAAAGTAGGAGATGTATTTTTTAGTTTTACATGTCTTGGTATTGAAAAACTCTTAAATTAATTTTTCACTACTGCAGGGCCCATCTTTCCCATGGGATAAAATTATAGTTGCTGTACGACATTTTATGAGTGTATCCTCCAAATGGGAAACAATATTTCCTTCAATCTTGGTGTCTCTCGAATCACAATTTAAAATCCTACCTCATGGAGAAGTCAGATTTGAAATAGCAGTTCTGAAAGTACCACTTTTAGAAATTTGGCATTTTCTTGCCTTTGCCTTTGCCATTTGGTGCCATCAGCCTGTCTCTGATCATATGACTGGGTGTAGTTGGCAGTTGGGCTTTGAGTATTTCTAGAAAACCACACATAATAGGAGTTTTGGTGTGACTTGATGGGTGATCCTGGGCAGGATGGGAGGTAGGAGCTGGACACAGCCTCCTTTACAACTGAATAGGCTGTGTCCTATCCACACACTTTTGGCTTAACGACCCATGTACTTTCACTCCAGCCAGCTTGGAGCCAGGGCAGGAGAGGCAAGGAATTCCTTGCACTTCAAAGCCACTGTCTAGAAGGTACTCCTACCTTCCAGAACCAAGGCACCAAGGTATAAATAATGGACCTCAGAAACCGCCACTTGAATACACTTTTGGAACTATGGATATCCTGCCAGGAAGAGGGAAAGCTGTGCTACTGAAAGACTGCTAATCTGCTGCACTCCTGGTTTGCTGTGCTGACCTGCTGCTTGCTGACCTCTTGCCTAGGTGAGAAGGACTTGACCTGCATCTCTTGAACCAAGAGCCCAGATTGACACTAAGGGCTAGTTGTCTGCCCTCCTGATTTGAAGTCTGTGGTATATAAAAGATTTCCAACCACCCTGCTTCTTCACATGGACTCTGCAATCTGTGAGTCTACCCTGCAAGTGATGTCACCCCAGTCCTGGACCCTTGGAAGTGGGCCTAAGGTGCTTGCCGGTGAAATTGATGCATCCTCTCTGTTGAGCAGAACCAACTCATCCCAGCTGCAGCATGGATTGGACCTGTCATAAAAGACTCACACATAGGTGCATCCTGCATATTGGCTTCAATACATTGCCTTCCAAACAATTGTTGTGCAATACTTTCCCGGAGCAGATCCTTGCAACTTTCATTGATGACGATGCCGAAGCTCCACATCACACTTTCACTGCTGATCGGAACCAATGCATTGCCTCGAGTGCACAATGCATCCCTGACACCAGCCTTCGCATTGCAAGCCCAATGGATGGAATCCTCAAAGTCAATGCTACAGGACCTAGTACCAAGCCTCGCCACATCTTGGAACCTACACATCGCCTCATCTGCGATACACATCTTTGACGTGGATCCATGCAATACTCTGCAAACAGGATTTAAGATGCTTTGTTGAGCATACCTAAGCAGGTCCCTGTAGCTGGCCTGCGCTCCATCGCAGCAGGCATGAATTTATGACTTTGTCCCGGTCTGGCATGACCCGATATCCCCAATAGTGACATGTGCCTTTTGACGCCATTTTTACCTAAAACATTACAATTCAAAATCTATGGTTCTACTAATTGGATTTCTTTCAGTTTGGTCTGGCTGTATTTATTAAAATCTACTTTACTTTTCTAACTCTGTTGTGGGCTCCTTTTGTGGTAGGTTTTCACTGCTTTACTAATTGAAGTGTCACACAAATACTTTACACATTGCCTCTAGGTTGAGCCCGATTGCTCTGTGCCAAGCTACTAAGAGGTTGAGCACAGGTTAATTTGGGGTTTGTTCATACCTTATCCTGACAAGGATTGTAGTTGCTGCTTGCCCAGGGTTCACACCCCAGTCAACTAACCTACTTTCTTACAGGTGTGATATTCACTTCCAAGTTTACTATGTCAATCTCTCAATACTCAAATTATCATTAATCTACGTTCATGTAAACACTTCAACTGCAAATATTTTATGTACCACATAATGCAAGGCATAGGACCACTGCACTTCTAGCTCAAACAAATGAAAATAATACTGCCAGATGGTGCCCACATTTTGATTTTTATATATAACTTACATAGCTTTACAACCTAATCTCAGTCTCCCTGACAATACAAAAGTTTTTGGGGACTGTCATTATTATGATAAATCCCATAATTTCACAGGGAACCATCAAATAGTTTCAATCAAACGTTTTATTTATAGAGCGCTGCAAATCACCCAAGAGGGTCTCGAGGCTCTAGAGCTGTATGCTGCTGCGTGGAGGTATGATCATTCAAACATCCAGGTCTTTAGATCTCTTCTGAATTGCTGGAGTGACGATGTGGTCCTGAGGTGCAGAGGGAGGTTGTTCCAGGCCTTGGCTGCCAGGTGCGAGAAGAAGTGTCCTCCTCTGTTGGCTCGACAGATCCGTGGGGTGCCTGTGAGGGAGAGGGAAGCTTATCGGAGGTGCCTAGTCGGTTTGTGGAAGGTCAGTTGTTTGTTGATGTATGCTGCTCCTTCGTTTTACAGTGCCTTATAGGCGTGGGTCAGCATCTTGAAATGGCCTCTCTTCTGAATCAGAAGCCAGTGTAGTTTCTTGAGATGAGGAGTGATATGGGTCCTTCTGGGGAGGTAGAGTATGAACCTTTTCAACTGAGTTCCGGAAGTCTGCAGTCTCTTCCGGAGGCGTGCAGTGATGCCTATGTAGAGCGTGTTTCTGTAGTCCAGTCTGCTGGTGATGAGTGCCTGTGTGACAGTCCTTCTGGTGTTTGTTGAGAGCCACCTGAAGATCTTCCATAGCGTGCGAAGGGTGTGGAAGCAGGCCGATGAGACTGCATCGACTTGTTTCTTCATGGATAACTTGTGATCCAGGGTGATGCCCAGGTTGCGGGCATGGTCTGTCGGGCGGGGTGCCAAGCAGTGTGGGTCACCATGTGTCAGTCCATGGCGAGGTGTTGTTCCCAAAGGTGAAGACTTCCATTTTAACAGTGTTGAGTTTGAGACAACTGTCCTTCATCTAGTCTGCTACGTTCATCATGCATCTGTGAAAGTTAGATTTTGTGATGGATTGATCTTTGGACAGTGAGAGGATGAGCTGTGTGTCATTGGCATAGGATATGATGTTGAGACTGTGTGATCTGATGGTGACACCCAGGGCATCATGTAGATATTGAAGAGTGTCGGCTGAGGGATGATCCTTGGAGGACTCCACAGATGATCTTCTTGGGCTCTGAGGTGAACGGTGGGAGATGGATCCTTTGGGTTCTGCCAGTCAGGTACAAGGTATCCATATGAGGGTGTTTCCTTGAATCCCTAATGTGGTGAAGTCTGTTGATCAGGATGTGGTTGGAGATGGTGTCAAATGCGGCGGACAGGTCTAGGAGGATTAGGGCTACTGTTTCCCCATGGTCCATGAGGGCTCTGATGTCATCTGTGGCTGCAATCAAGATGCTCTCAGTGTTGTGGTTAGCTCAAAATCTGGATTGGGAGGGGTCCAACAGGTTGTGGCCTTCTAGGTGTTGGGAGAGTTGCTGGTTGATTGCTTTCTTGAGGACTTTTGCTGGATAAGGGAGCTGAGAGATGGGCAGGTAGTTCTTCAATTAGTGTACAAAAACAATGTATACACAGTTCCACAACGTAAGTATAATCAGGAAAACCACATTGGGTCCTGATCTAAGGAAAAGATCGTAAAAAAGAGAGAAGAAAGAAGAAAGAAAGCCAGGAACACCGAGACGGGGCAGGTGATGCCGCAAACTTCGGACAGGTCCCAACTCAGTAGGACCTCCGTTACTTGGTGCTTTACCTGATGCGGCCCATCCACTAGTATGAGGAGGGTCCCTGCATTGTACTAATATTCCTTATTATAGGTTATATTTACACATAGGATTAGGTAGTTTAGGTCCTGAAGAATCGCGTTAGATCCATAGGACATCAATAGCGAGAAACATGTTGACCTTCTGGTGAATCGTACAGGGGATCCTGTGCGTACAATTCCTAACCTCAAATTGAGTGAGGAAGTGAATAATATTTTGGGGAGCGTAGACCTTGTTCTTTTCTCTCCCCGCTCTTTGGTTTTAATCATGACAGTGGTTGGATTATTTAATAAAATTTGCCTAACCTCTAGTTATTTTTAAATAGAATTTTTCCAATCCTATACCCTATTCTTTCTAAACCGGGCATATATCTCAAAAGATCTCCGGCAAAGAGCCCCCCTTGAGGGGCCCGTCAGGCATTGCAGCGCCGGCCTGACATGGAGCAAAGCCCGAGGATGAAGCATGTCACCTTTGGTGAGTGAGGGCTCTTGTTCCAAAATAATTAATTTTCCAGGGACCTGGCTTTCTTTCTTCTTTCTTCTCTCTTTTTTACGATCTTTTCCTTAGATCAGGACCCAATGTGGTTTTCCTGATTATACTTACGTTGTGGAACTGTGTATACCTTGTTTTTGTACATGTATTGGGAGCTCTATACACAGGACCAGGATTTTTCTATCCAAATCTCCCTTTTTCCAAACCCCTCTTTTAGTTGGTTTTTGAAGTTCTTCAATTAGGCCTGGTCAGAGAAACTTTGTTATAGTTAGGAAAACTTCAGTGCTCTTCTTTACTTATTCATTCTATACAAACCAAACTTAAAATATACAAACATTGCAAATTATAAAGTTATAGTTATAACTTGAATTTATACATTATGCACCACCTTTAAATTAATATTACTTTATTCATTTTTAACCTACAAACCAAATTCAAATTACACAAAAACTCAAATGTGTAAACTTATACTAATAGCTTTAATTAATAATTTACCCAACACCTTAAAATTATAACTCATGGTGCTCCATACAGAGTGTATTCAATTTGGTAGCCCCACTACATGTAGTTTAAGTTTGGTTTGTAGTTAAAGAATAAAGTTATATTAATTTAAAGGTGGTGCATAAAGTATGAATGTAGGTTTGTAGGTTTGTGTGTTGTGTAAAGTGAAATCCAAACAAAAAATAAAACCATAAATTTCCTAGAGACGTCCTGTTCTGCATTCATTGTTGCTTTATATTCGGAAGTGGTGCTAATTCAGCAAACGTGTTTTGCCCAAGGAAATAACATGAGCACTTCATCAAGGCTAATCCGTAACTGTTGTACCTACTTAGTTGTGTTCTGTCCAAATACTAAACATTCATGTTTAAGGACATTTATCTCCTTCTGTTCCTTTTCAAGTTCTTTCAAGCTGAGACCAGGTTTGCCTAAATCTGAGGTAGGTATTCACAAGCAAGCTCTAGTATGATTGTGAAATGTGTTTTTTTTTTAAAAATACAGATTGTTGTGAGATCATCTGCAGTTTTCTATTTTATGTGGCCTTTGTGTGAAGTGACATCAGGATTAGATTCAAGTTTACACCTTCCCTCATTTCGTGAAGCGTGACTGAGGCCAACCTGGGTGCAGTCTCTGCCCATTGTCCTCTTTAGGGACTATCAATGGGGGATAATCCTATTCCAGGTATAAACTCGTACTTGAATCCAAAACTGAATTACAAGTGGAGTCCAAACTATTCCCAACGTGCAAGTTTGCTCCACGACCTGCTGATGGATAAACCTGCCGTCAATCATCAATGTAAATTATGTGTAATTACAGTTTGCATAACCAAAGGCAATAATGTACAAGTTAATATACTGCCCAATTTGAAGCTGCAACTCCGAATCGAACCCACTAGTTGTAAAACCCTGTGGCACCAGTAATTATCGTGCGTCCACAATTGCACCTGAGATGTAATTCGAGGTTTAGGATGGGCAGACAGATTAGCCATCTCCTTTTAACCACAGCACCCCCTCCAGGCCAGTGCATCATTTCCAATAATAGAGCATGGTTACTGGTCTTGCGCCGTCACCTTTAAATTGACAAGAGGCATGTGTGTTATGTTTTGAGAAAGATCTCGTTTTCCTCGCAATTATACAACCCACCTGTAGTTTCCCCCACTAGGGTGTGGTTGTTTGACTTAAAAAACAGTTTCCGGTTCAATAAAAGTGACTGGAGCTCACACACAGGCAGAGGCAGTTGCTCTTAAGCAAGTCTCTGTGGATGTGTAATTGAAGACTTCTTGTTCACGCCATGGCCTACAGCTTGAATCAACAAGAGGCGAATGAAGATGGGATCCAGCACCCGCTCCACACAAGGCAGACCAACAACGTCCCAAAGACACCCGCTCTTCAGAGCTCTCGGACCGCACACCATGTTTGCCAACACCGGACAGGCTCAGTCCCACCGTGTGCACCGAAAAGGAAAACACATTAAACACACTAAAGCAGAAAAGAGCACGCAAGGCACAAACAAAACTCAAAGAAAGAAGAACCAGGAGCTAAACACACACGGAATAGCAAAATAACACAGTGACCGTAACCTCGCAAACCTAAAACGTTGAGGACACTGAAGGAACACGCGTAATACAAAGAGACCTGAATGTCAAACAGTTGCTCAAAATAAATGTTAGAGAGCAAATATAACTTTTTGGACCTCACAGACATTTAACCATGCAAAGAAGGAAACGCATTAGAAGTCAGCGCAACATCACCAGTGTCCTGCCTTTCGACTCAGTTTGTTGTTTTACACCAGTGCTACGTAGTACATACATACATACATACATACATCGAGGCTGTGTGGTGAGAGCCCATAGTTCTTGCTACAAGGTGGAGACATTGGTTAGTAAGAGCTCCCTAAGAGCGTCTGGCAAAACATACAAGATGAGATCAATCATACATGTCCAGATTTGCCTTGATTGACAGGTATCCTCCAATATACCCGCCCTTACTAATTAGCTCAAGTGCACGGTCAATATCAGTTCTGCACGTTGGAAATACACCATAATGTCATGGGAATAGAGCTGTGGTATAGCCGCTCTTGTGGGTGGAGTATGAATTATTTCCGAGGGCCATGATGAAACCAGTGAAGGCTCCATGAAGGGAGCAAAGGGTATAAGAGGCGAGGGGCACCTCGAAGGGTACTCCTGGTAACTCCACCCCAAGGGTACTCCTAGTAACCCTGCCAACACCCGCACCGCTAGACTTCACCATAACCTCGGCTGACGAATCTTGACACATTTGCACCGGTAACTCATGGCGCACGGGATGGAAAGCTAAATGCCTCCAGCATGGTAAATCAATATTCTCTGCTCGCAAGGTCAAAGGCTTCTCCCGCATGATAAAGGCAAGAACCTGATTTTTTGGGATGAATTGTTTGTTTCCAACAAGTAATGCTAGTGTGCTTTGAGTACACACCTGGGTAAAACACATTCTGGTTCTAATGATCAATCCTTAAGCGTAGTTGGTGGTTCTCATAAGGAAGGAACTTTGGCCAAATGCCACATGCAGAATCGAGGATTGTGATTGGCTAAGTGACCCTCAGTCTCTCATTGGTTTACTGTGCTTTAGAACGCTTACAGCTGTGCCAGAGTGGAAGCTTTCCCCTAGCTGTGAAATGACTTACTAATTGACGTAACTACGCTTTAATTAATGTTAAGGAATGATTTATAAAATTCACACGGAGTAACGCTTTCGCCAAATGTTTTACCCTGGAAAGAACAGACACCAGTCTTGCCAATGGTAACGTAATTAAAACCTACATCTGAAAGGAATTCGAGCGGCACACGTGGACACGATAGAATTATAATGACATTCATTTTTATCCTGTCGTGTGGTTATGAAAACTGACTTGAGGCTCAACTTTAAAGTACAGAAATGATTATCCATTTAAACTATCCACGGTCTATATCTGGAGAAATTATAAAATATGTAATGCTAGTGCTAACATTGGGAGCACAGATGGAAATAGCGAGATTTCTTTGGTCAGACTACGCTCGCAAAAGAGGGTCAAGTGTACCCAACCGGACTATGTCAACAGAAAGATAAACTTCACAGGTGGAAGAGATTAGCCGTGCCCTTCAGCCGCACTGGAAAGTACATGCAAACAAACAGTATTGTCAGAAAACACCTTCCGAACATGAATTGTGTTAACTCTCTAAATATATGGAGAGAAAGACGTTTGCTAAGACTACACAAGCAGAAGGGATTGAGAAGCCGAACACACCGGTTTGAATAAAGCCACCAGATTACAATGTAAATCCAGTGTCCAGACATATTCAGAGGGGATTATGACGCAAAGTTTGAAATCTTCAAAATGCCACATCTAAAAGTAATTGGAAAATAAAATCTAAAGATGATTGAAAAGTAAGCAATCCCAGGTCGTGTATAAAAGTTAAGACTTTAGTGAAATAGAATAAGTTTAGAACAATTTAATTCAAATGAACCCTGGTCAAAGAGAAACTTTTGGGGAAAAAAAGCATCTTGGGAAACGCTGAATGAACCAGCAGCAGACGTGGCACTTGCAAAGAAGGTTGAGCTCACTTGGCCGCCAGAGTGTGAAAGAGTGCCGGATGCATTTTAGATTTTCCGAATAATCACGATATAAATTAGATTTCAATTCAGTTCAATTTATTCTCATGCAAATAATATGGAAAAACTGACATGCATGTGACTCTCCAAATCGCACGTTGGCACCCCTGATGTAGGCAGTCCAGAAAGCCTTTAGTAGTAGTATTACGGGATGCCATTAGGAGTCGTAGGGGTGGTGTAATTACACGAGGTCATTAAATAGCTGTGGATCATAGAAGTGATGGTTTGGTGGGTTCTGCTGGCATATTATGCAAGCCCATGGTCTTAGTGCAGTAGTGATAACATTGTATGAAATGTATTCTGTTTTGATTTATAAGCAAAGATTTTCCAGGTTTGATTTAATGGTGTTTAATGCCATTCATGGCAAAATATTCATTATAATAAACAAGAAAGGACAAGGGTGTTGTGAGTGAAATCAGCATCACAGTGTCCCATATCATCTTCAGATCATATGAATCACATACAAGGCCACCAGAAATGCCACAGGGTTGCACAGCCAAGAAGTTAACTACATCATCTGACCAGTGTCACATTAGAAGCCAGGTTATTGTCACTAGTAATAAAAGACGGGCCTACAAAAAGAAAGAAATTGGAAAAGATGCTTTCTCCATTTACACCAATGATCTGGAAAAATTACTTTGACAGCACCACACCTGAACCAACCATCCTCAAATTTGTAAAATACCTTGTTGGAAAGTGGGTTATTGGTAGAGGTAAGTATGCACCTACTACTGGCAATAAGGCCACTAACATAATGCGGGGTCAGTAAAGGTCTCAGTAAATTAGCCCTTGCTCAATCCTTGGTAGCTGTAACCGAGCAGTCAGGCCTACCTTAGGAGACAAGAGTGTAAAGCATTCAAAAACACCAATACAGTAAATAAGTAAGACACAACACAAAGTAAAAATCCATCACCAATTGATAAAAATAGGTTAGAATTTTATGAGTAAATAGACAACAAACATCAGAAATCCAATGTAGGGGACTGAAGATATGAATTTGTAAAGAATAAACACTTGCTAGTGCTTAGAAACACAAAGCGCCAAATTGGGACATCTGGTCCTGGTAGACCGGGCCAAAGTCAAAGTTTGAGGCCGACCTTGGTGGAGCCCTGGCGGGATACTTTAAGAGGGTGGCCTCGGTCAAAATGTTACCTTCACACTTAAAAACATTTCTGGAACTCTTTCTTCCAAGGGCCCTCGATGCTTTTCACCATGCCGGATTCAGTCACAGTTTGCCAGCTTGATTTTCAGGGTGCTCCAAGTCAAATCGTGGAAGATTGACCTCCAAAGCTTTTCAGCAGGACATACTTGAAATTCAGACCGGGGTGCAGTGAGGGTTTGCTGGATTGATTTCCTGGAGCTTTTCTTTTACCGAAATTCTCTAGATTTCTCCAAACTTCAGGAGATGTTTCCTGAAGTACTACTTTCAGGTTCTAAAGGTCCAGAACACAAAACCAAGGGTCTGGAATCTCCTAGATGGTCATTGGGAGGTTGGGACCACAATTCCCACAAAGCACCTGGCCAAATCCTTAAAAGTCCACTGGATCCACCCCAGGCTGGGGACCCGTGCTAGAGATGATGCAGGTGAAGCTCTGTTAACCTGTAGCTGCAGGGAGTGCACTCATTAGTTTTTCTTGAAGCAAGGCACAGTCCCCAGAGCTGTAGTACCAGATTGTGCAGCAGGTGCAGTTCACTCAGAAGTGCAGGCCAGGGGTGCAGATTCAGATTCCAGCAGGACAGTCCTTCTTTCTCTTGTAGTTTCAGGCAGCAGAATTTAGAGGCTATGCACCTCTCACATGTTTATTCACAGCTCCTGGGCATCAGGAAGGGGGGCACCTCTGACCTATGGAATGCAGGGTGACACCCATGTGCATGTCCACTTCCTCCAAAGTGTGGCATATTCCTGTCCCAGAAAGCACCATTCTTCCAAAATCCAGGATGGCTGAAATTTCAGCAGAGCAGTCAGAGCTAACTAAACCAATTCTGAGTGTGGCTCATTTCTATAGCCCTCCTCTTCCTAACATCTGTAAATTCCTTCCTTAGCTTGCGCTTGCAGCCTGGCTGAGGGGTACAGCATGTGGGGGTTGGTGGCCTGCTTTCCCTGTCTGTTCTGCTTTCCTTTGAGGCTGAATGTTTTATTACCCCTTCCCCTGCTTTGGCATTCCTATGCAGCTACAGCGCTCCCTTCAGCAGATATCCTCTCCCCTGGACAGCCACTTATCACATATTCAAAGCAGCAGCAGCAGGATGGACCTCCAGAGGGCTGAATTTTGGCTTCTAGAAAGAAAAGAGTCATAACTTCTTCCCTGTACAAGTTATAATAAATTCACTCATGGCAAATCGCTGGATTTATCAAAACAAGTCTTTTAAGTCCTGGAATGAGACTGCTACACTTTTCCTAACAATATTTACAATCAAATACAATATTGTCATGTTAGCCGAGGAGCCCAGTATTTAAAATGGGGGGAAAATGAAATGAACAGTTTTCCTATCACTAGGGTTTATAAAAACATCTTTGATAAGGACCCTGCTTATAGTTGCATGACTTTCACCCCTGGGGCACCAAGGGGTGGCCCTGGGGGTACTTAATGTGTAAACATATTGTAGATTATCACTTTTAAAGTGCCTATAGCACCAAAGTCGAATCAGTACACCATTTCCATTTAAATCCAGTCTGCATAGTTAGGCTATTTTTTAAAAATGACAGAAAACCTCCAGCAGTGCCCCCATGCAAAGGGCAGCAAATCTGCTGGGCCTCTAACTTCCATACCCCATTATCTACTAGGGTCTTATAGGTAGTTGGCACCCATTTGCCCAAGTATCTGCTATGGACTTATAAGTGCTGTCATGCAAGTGTAAGGGTACCCCAATACATAGTGTACTCTACTACATGTGTGTGTTTCAATATAACAGTGACCTGGGTCTGGCAAGCAGAGCCCAGGGCACAATCAGAGTCAGTTACCATCAGTACCAGTCAGCATCAAAAAATGGGTGTGAACAGGGCAAAAGGATGACTTTGCAACAGATGTGAAGACTTACGTCTTCGTAAATACATGATCTATGTGTATGGGTGGCTGTAGGTGTGTCTGCATGGATGTTTGCCTACTGGCCTATGCATATGTATAGCTGTAGATGTGACGGGTATCGAGGTGGGTGCATTTTTCACAACTGTGTCATCCATGTCATTATGTGCATGGATATTTTTGTTGTAGACTGAGAATAAATCTTCCTTTCAGAAGTAATAAAGCCTGAATTACAAAGTTAAAAATTACACTATTTGCCTGTTTAGTTTAAAAAAACATGAAAACATTACACCAGCCCTGAAATCCGACCAGTGACTTCCAGTGAAAGAAGCATTGACCAATAAAACTGTTGGCTTAGTAGAACAGTTCTTCCATGGTTGTTCACCAAACTATCTTGCAAAACTTTGAAGTTCTTTGAGTACACCACCAAATAAATATGAGATATGGAGGTTGATCTTTCCATGCTTAGTGCTCTTTCAAATGGAATTACCTACAATTTTAATTGAGGCTGGAATGTCCATTTTGTGTGTTTAAAGCTGCTGGCTTTAGGATTCTTTGCACTATGGCACTGCTAAACAATGCCACAGCAATGTCACAGCATTAGTGGCTTTACTGTTAAACATACACTACACATTTATAATTGCATTAAACTGCACCTGATGTGTGGAAGTTAAATGTTATATGTGATCTGTAGTATGTAGTTATACCACCCCAAATATGCCTATAGCGTATGACTGCAGCAAGCAATATTGTTCTCTGGCTGGCCTTCAGTTTAAAAGAACTGCATGTGTTGCAATTAGGCTCTGTCCATTTAGTACGCCCAGATCTTTTACTTTTTTGATCACCCAGTTATGGACTGTTTATTGTGGGTGAGTCTCACTACTTGTGACTTACCAATCAAAATCACATGGTAAATGGACTGTGCATGTTTACTGCCATGTTTACCTCCAGTGTCCACTTTTAGATAGGGCCACTACGACATAGCTAGGGTAAGGGGCACCTGGCTGGTTACCCAGCAACATGTATTCATACCTGTGTCTACGTGTATAAGGGCTACACATGGGAAACTACTCTTGTGCACTAACTGCACTTAGGTAGCCTGATGTGGAGGAGGCTCTGCAAGGCTATATATTAACCTAGGATAGGCCTTATACTATTAGTGGGAACCCATAGTTTAGATCAGTAGGGTTTGCTGGTTTATCTCCAGTGTCACTATAATACGCACATAGGGGGAAATCTGCTTCAGAGTGCATTTCACTTCCCCTAGGCCTACAATGTCCCATAACGTATGACACTGAAGTGAAACATGTGCATCCAGTTGGAATGCACAGGTCCCAAGATCCTAAATGTACACTTTATGGTTGTCCAAAATTTTCATACTTCTAAAGTTCAGTTCAGGATCAGAGTCAAGGCATTTTGTCACCCTGCAGGGCCAATGTTAGACCTGACAGCATTAAGATGGTCACCCCTAACTTGCCTGCCTCCCTCCACTTTTTGGACACTGTTTTTGCTAGTTTTAGGACTCTGCGCACTTTACCACTGCTAACTTGTGCTGAAGTGCATATGCTCTCTCCCTTAAATCATGGTGACATTGGTTCATACCCAATTGGCTTATTTAATCTACTTGTAAGACCCCAGTAAAGTGCACTACATGTGCCCAGAGCCTGTAGATTAAATGGTACTAGTGGGCCTGCAGCACTGATTGTGCTACCCCTATAAGTAGCCCCTTAACCATTCCTCAGGCCCGCCATTGCAAGACCTGTGTGTGCAGTTTCACTGCCAATTCGACCTGGCATTTAAAAGTAGTTGCCAAGCCTTAAACTCCCCTTTTTCTACATATAAGTCACCCCTAAGGTAGGCCCTTGGTAACCCATAGGGCAGGGTGCTATGTAGATAAAAGGCAGGCCATGTACCTGAACAGTTTATATGTCCTGGTGGTGTAGAACTCCTACATTCGTTTTACACTGCTGTGAGGCCTGCTCCTTTCATAGGCTAACATTCGGGCTACCCTCATATACTGTTTGAGTGGTAGGTTCTGATCTCTAAGAAGTAACACGATCATATTTAGTATGGCCAGAATGGTAATACAAAATCCAGCTGACTGGTGAAGTTGGATTTAATATTACTATTTTAGAAATGCCACTTTTAGAAAGTGAGCATTTCTCTGCACTGAAATCCTTCTGTGCCTTACAATCCACGTATGACAGAGTTAGTTGACAGCTCCGTTGTGCATTCCACTCAGACAAACCCCAAACACAGGATTCTCAGTCACACGTGCACACATCTGCATATTGAATGGGCCTTCCTGGGCTGGGAGGGTGGAGGGCCTGACACTTACATGTGAAAGGACAGTAGCCTGCCCTCACACAAAGGACTGCCACACCCCCTACCGGGACCCTGGTAGACAGGATGGAACTAAAAGGGGACCTTGTGCACTTCTAAGCCACTCTTTGAAGTCTCTTCCACTTCAAAAGGACATTTGGGTATTTAGGCAGGGTCTCTGACCCTACAAACTCAGACACTTCTGAACAAGATACCACTGGAGAAGAAACCCTGAACCAGAACCTGCAACCCGCCAGAGGAACTGCCTGCCTGCCCAAAGGAACCATCTGACTGCTTTTCTGCAAAGGACTGCTACCCTGCTGTTGCCCTGCTGCCTTGCTGTCTTCTGGCTCTGCTGAGAAGTGCTCTCCAGGGGCTTGGATAGAGCTTGCCTCCTGTTCCCTGAAGTCTCAGGACCAAAAATACTTCATTTCTGCAAAGGAACTCCTTGTGCGGGAACAATCAATGCACAGCCTGTAAGAAACAACGCACAGCCTGCATAGCAGTGAGAAAATCACTGCATGCCGACCCAGATCGATGCAGCCCGACTTCCCGAAGAGGAGAACAGCGCAGCGCCAGCGTTGCGACCGGAAATTCGACGCACGGCCCACTGGATCGACAGAAAGCCGAACCAGAATGACGCAGCAACTTCCTGCAAGAAGAATCGGCGCAGCACCTGATGTGCAGCAGAAATTTCCACGCATCACCCACCGGATTGACGCAGCCCCTCTGACTGTTCTGCATGCCCAGGATTTCAACACATCGTCCCCAGGGCATCCGAAAACCCCGCACCCCGAAGAGGATCCCAGTCTCCATGCCGGAAATCGACACAAAGCCTGCCCTGAGTGAAAACTGAACAATGCATCGTCTGTGTGCGCCAGAAAAATTGACGCACACCTCCCAGTTTTGAACGCAAACTAGGTAGTTTGTGCTTGCAAGAGACACTTGTTGCTGTTTAAAGACTAAAGACACTTTATTTCATTTTTACAGTGATATTTCAATGCATACTTACTGATTCTTGATCATTTTTACCTGCAATTATCCAGATAAATATTATATATTTTTCTAAACAATGTGTGGTGTATTTTTGTGGTGTTATACTGTGTTATTGCATGATTTATTGCACAAATACTTTACACATTGCCTTCTAAGTTAAACCTGACTGCTCAGTGCCAAGCTACCAGAGTGTGGGCACAGGATAATTTTGATTGTGTGTGACTTATCCTGACTAGAGAGAGGGTCCTTTCTTGGACAGGGGGTAACCTGACTGCCATCAAAGACCCTATTTCTAACATGGGTTAGTGCAGAAACCCACCTTGCAGTCCTACTGGACGACTCACACGGTTTGGGTAGCCCCCATCGTCACACCGTACATGAGCAGAGATCGTTGTTTGCTTTTGCAGCACATGCTGCACTTCACTGACAATTCTGCTACATTGCCCAGGGACCATCCAGACCATGACAGGGTGTTCAAAATTCAGCCTGTCCCGGAACATTTGTCTGCCAGGTTTGCAGAGGTCTGTAATTCTCAAAATAATATAGCAGTCAATGAGTCCTTGATCCTGTACAATGGAAGGCTGCTGTTCAGACAGTACCTTGCGAGCAAAAGAGTGTGCTATGGCATCAAGCTGTACATGCTGTGTGAGAGCTCTTCTGGCTATGTGTACAGCTTGAATGTGAAAACAGGGAAGGACTCCACCCTAAATGCTACGCATTATGCATCAAAGGTAGGACTGTATGGGAGCTTGTCCTGCTACTCCTTCACAAAGGTTATAACATTAAAGTGGACAGTTTCTATACAGGAGTAGAGCTGTTCAATGAGCTCTACAAAGCTGGCACTGTGGCCTGCTGTACAGTTTGTGGTAACCGCAAAGGATTCCCGCAGGAGCTTGTTTGCAAGAAGCTCCAGAAATCCCAGGGCACTGCATTGCGTTCCAACGAATTGCTCGCTGTCAAGTTCTTGGATAGACATGATGTATACGTGCACACTACAATTCATGATGAGAGGACTTCCACCCTCACGGTTTGGTGTCAAATGGCTGAAGTCTACAAGCCCACCTGTATACTTGATCACAATAAGTACATGGGCAAAGTAGACAAGAACGATCAGGTTCTCCAACCATACAATGCATGTCGCAAACCTCGCACTTGGTACAAGAAACTGTTTACCCACCTGATCCAGGTGGCAACACACAATGTGTATGTTGTTTATCGTCAGACAACCGCAGGAAGACTCATGACTTTCCTTGACTTCCACCTGTCTGCAATTAAAGGCCTCACTGATGTTACAGAAGCAGCAGCCTCCACCTCATATGTTCTCGACGATGTGGCAAGGCTGCAAGAATGACACTTTGCTGATCGCAGTCCTAAAACACCTAAAAAGGATCGTCCATGTTGTCGCTGTAAAGTGTGCTCAAAGCATGAAAAGCGGCAGGAGTCGGTATTACTGTCACCACTACCCATCTCAGCCGGACCTCTGTGTCCCTTCTTGCTTTATGTTGTAACATACTAAAGCAAAGTTCTGGCTAATCGACTGAGGCGGAGCTGCTGTTGGGTAAACCTTTCAGTGGCTGTGCATGGATACCGAACACCCATGGGCCACTGCTTTGTTAGGCAAGAATTCACAGAATTTTACTTCATCTACTTCAGGAAATCATGGACGTGCCTATGGCCTGCTTGACACCTATATCCACTGTCAGAACATGGTAGGTGTTCTGTTCGACTAATGTGCATTATAGGCCCCACACTGCACATAATAGTGGACAGAACATATGCCACATTGTCACGGAGTACCCTGTGTGGCCAAATGTTCAAGGCATGACTGAATTTTGAAGTGCTTGTTAGGGAACTTATGTATGCTACACAAGGACCACCATGATTGCCAACGATAACCAGTGTTAAGTGTAATTGTCAAACAAATGTCCTGTCAGACATATTCGCCTACATTTCTATTTGTTTGAAAGTATGCAAACTCAATTGGTAGCTTCACTTTCAAAGCAAAAGTAGAAGTGTTGGTGAATGAGTCCCACAAGATATTTGTTTGACTTTTTACTTTAGAGACCTTAGGATGTATTCACCAGCATGTCTGCCATCATTTCAACAGTAGATTTGCTCGCTCAGTTCAAGGAATAGGCCTCCCAAGGCATACTCGCACACCCCTAACTTGCATCCACAAACTGGAAGGAGTTGGTTTTAGCACAGTAAATGCATTGATGGTGCATGAAAGGCATGTTTTCTTGAGCTACAAGTAGCTAATGGTGGAAGGTATTAGTATAGGTTCACTTGGCAATTATGCAGGATTAGTCAGGACTCACATGAGGACAGAGACATGAACGGGTAAGGAAAGCTTATGGTAGGTGTGCTTTCACAGGGATATTGCACAGGTAGAAGGCAGATAGTAAAGGTAGTACAGACGCACATCATCTACACCTATGGATTCAAACCCATTGGAGCCAACCCAGCACTGAAGGGCAGTGACACGTATGGGTCAGTGTTTGACCAGCTTGCCATGGTCATCCTCCATCAGAACTTAGTAGATGTTTAATTAGCTGTATGATAAGTGCATTACAGTCACAGCACTGCATATAATGTTGGCTGGGACATAAGCTGTGCTCTCACAGACTACACTTTGTGCTAAACACTACCCTTTTTCATAGTCTATGACCTTCTCTTAAGGGAACATTGTGAACATTCCCCAGCATATCGTCTGCCTTAGTTTCAAAGGTAGATATACTTGCTCAGTTCGAAGAATAGGCCTCCCAAGACATACTCGGACACCCCCAACATGCATCCACAAACTGGAAGAAGTTGGATTTAGCACAGTGAGTGCTCCAAAGGCACATGAAAAACGTCTTTCTGAGCCTCCGGTGGACGTCATGGGAGTCATTAGTAAAGGTTCCTTACGCATGACTTGGGTAATGCTCAGGAAGAAGAAGGCGGTTACTTGACAGGTGGTAAAATGTAGTCAAACTTATTCCGCACTGTGGCGTATGAATGTGATGGGCCCATGTCTGGCAGCAGTAAGTTGATGTGAGTGCAGTGATTGGTTGCATTGGGTCTGTGGCCGGCGGTATGAAAGTATTGTTTGTTGTGTGAGAATGGCACGTGAATGGACCATAAATCGGTTGGTGCCTTGAAGTGGCTTTATGGCTCACCTTCAGAAGGCTTGGTTTCAATATTCAGATACTTTGATAAGTATTCATGCTTTGAAACCATAATTTCTGGAGGTGTTAAAACTAACCAGTGTGAGTGGTGGATTAACTTTAACATACCAGTACCAGGGGAGTCCAAGGGTGCATGACTTGCGTGGCTCTCACCAGTTTTAATTCATCCAGAATCCGCTTGAAATCACAAACTTTGCTTAAAAAACACATTTGTCTTGCATTTCAGTGAGGGGAAGTTCTGGAATCTGCAGGCAGCTACAAATTTGCTACCACCTAGCATTCCACTAGGTCTCCAGAGAAAAACATTGCCTCACTTGTGTGGGTGGGCAAGTGACCACGACAGGGAAGTGCCCAAAATGGATTGAATACACATCAAAATCAGCTACCACAAAACAGCCTGGTTTTGTAAGACAGTCACCTGTGTATTTGGTCCTGGGCTCAGCAGCCATGTAGGGAAACCTACCAAACCCAGACATTTCTGAAAACAAGACACCTGGGGCAGTTAACAGAAGTGTGGCATGTTTGGATTCCACAGTGTTTTCTTACCCAGGGTACCCTGCAAAGTTGAAACATTGATTAAAAACATTATTTTTCCTTGCTTTTTCTTCACGTGAACTACAGGAGTGTACAGGGATCCACAAACTTCCTACCACCAAGTGTTTCCCCACTTGTCCTGATAAAAACACAACCCCACTTGTGTGCCTGTGCCTAGTGCCTGCATCAGGAATTCATCACTCCAGGGTCAACAGTAGCCCTCATGCAAGGATTACCATTGATCCTTGAGTGATCCATTCTAGCCACGGGCACTAGGCCTACCCACACAAGTGAGTTACCATTTTTAATGGGAGACTTGGGTAATGCTGGGTGGAAGGACGTTTGTGGCTCCCGTCTGGTTCTAGAACTTTGCAGCATGGAAATGTGAGGAAAAAGTGATTTTGTAGCCAAATTTTGAGGTTTGCAAATAACACATCCGTTTTCATTGGAAAAATTTAATGTGTCCATGTTGTGTTTTAGGGCATTTCCTGCCGCGGGCACTAGGCCTACCCACACAAGTGAGGTACCATTTTTATTGGGAGACTTGGGGGAATGCTGGGTGGAATAAAGTTTGTGGTTCCTCTTAGAGCCATGAACTTTGCAGCACGGAAATGTGAGGAAAAAATGTTTGGTTTGACAAATGTTGATGTTTGCAAAGGATTCTGGGTAGAAAAATGTGGTAGGAGTGACACAAGTCACCCCGTTATGGATTCCCCTAGGTGTCTAGTTTTCACAAATCTACAGGATTGATAGGTTTCTATTGGTGCCAGTTGAGCTAGGGGCCAAAATCCATAGCTAGACACTTTGCAAAAAACACATCTGTTTTCATTGAAAAAATGTGATGTTTCCACGTTGTGTTTTGTGGCATTCTCTGTTGCGGGCACTAGGCCTATCTACACAAGTGAGGTACCATTTTTATCAGGAACCATGAGGACATGCGGGGTGGAAGGAAGTTTGTGGTTCCCCTCAGATCCCTGAACTTTGCAACACCGAAGTATGAGGAAAAAGTGTTTTTTTAGCTAAATTTTGAGGTTTGCTAAGGATTCAGGGAGACAGAACCCAGTGAGAGCCCCACAAGTCACCATATCCTGCATTCCCTTGGTGTCGAGTTTTAAAGTATGCACAGGTTTGTTAGGTTTCTCTAGGTGCCAGTTGTGCTAGAGGCAGAACTCCACATCTAGGCACTTTACAAAAAGCACATCTGTTTTCATTGGAAAAATGTGATGTGTCCACATTGTGTTTTGGGGCATTTCCTGTTGCGGGCACTAGTGCTACCCACAAAAGTGAAGTATCACTTTTATCAGGAGACTTGAGGGAATGCTGGGTGGAAGGAAGTTTGTGGCTCCCCTCAGATCCCTGAACTTTCCAGCACCGAATGTGAGGAAAAAGTGTTTTTAGACAAATGTTGAGGTTTGCAAGGGATTCTGGGTAGAAAACTGTGGTACGAGCGACAAAAGTCACCCCATCCTACATTTACCCGTCAAAAAAGCACAGGTTTGGTAAGACTTCCTTGGGTCCAGCTGAGCTACAGGCCAAAATCGACAGCTAAGTACTTTACAAAAAACGCACCTGTTTTCCTTGGAAAACCGTGATGTGTCCACATTGTGTTTTGGGTAATTTCCTGTTACTGGCACTAGGCCTACCCATGCAAGTGAGATACCATTGTTATCAAGAGATTTGGGGGAATGCTGGGTGGATGGAAGTTTGTGGCTCCCTCCAGACCCCTGAACTTTGCAGCACCGAAATGTGAGGAAAAAGTGTTTTTTGAGACATATTTTGAGGTTTGTAACACATTTTGAGTAGAAAAATGTGGTAGGAGCGACACAATTAACCACATCCTGCATTTCTCCAGGTGTCTAGTTTTCAAAAATGCACAGGTTTGGTAGGTTTTCCTAGGTGCCGGATGAGCCACAGGCCAAAATCCACAGCTAGGCACTTTACAAAAAAACACACACGTTTACATTGGGAAAATGTGATGTGTCCACGTTGTTTTGTGGGATATTTCTTGTCGCAAGCACTAGGCCTACCGCAATAAGTGAGGTATCATTTTTATTGGGAGACTTGGGTAAATGCTGAACGGAAGGAAGTTTGTGGTTCCCCTCAGGTCACTGAGCTTTGCAGCACCAAAATGTTTTAAGCCACATTTTCAGGTTTGCAAAGGATTCTAGGAGAGAGAATCATCCATTGAGAGCCCCACAAGTCATCCCATCCTGGATTTCCCTAGGTGTCTAGTTTCTTAAAATGCACAGGCTTGGTAGGTAGCTCTGGGTGCTGGCTAAGCTAGAGGCTAAAATCCACAGCTAGGCACTTTTCAAAAAACAAATCAGTTTTCATTGGAAAAATATGATATTTCCACATTGTGTATGGGGGCATTTTCTATCGTAGGCACAAGGGACACCCACACAAGTGAGGTACCATTTTTATTGGCAGACTTAAGGGAATGCTGGGTGGAAGGAAGTTTGTGGCTCCCCTCAGATCCCTGAACATTGCAGCACTAAAATATGAGGAAAAAGTGTTTTTAGCTAACTTTTCAGGTTTGCAAAAGGTTTTGGGAGACAGACCCCAGTGAGAGCCCCGCAAATAACCCCATCCTATATTCCCCTAGGTGTCTAGTTTTAAAAAATGCACAGGTTTCTCTAGGTGAGGGCTGAGCTACAGACCAAAATCCACAATGAGGAACTTTGCAAAAAAAACAGATCAGTTTTCATAGAAAAATGTGATGGGTCCGTGTTGTGTTTTGGGGCATTTTCTGTCACGGGCACAAGGCCTAGCCACACAAATAAGGTACCATTTTTATCGGGAGACTTGCGGGAATGGTGGGTGGAAGGACGTTTGTGGCTCCTCTCAGATCCCTGAACTTTGCAGCACCGAAATGTGAGGAAAAAGTGTTTTTATCCAAATATTCAGGCTTGCAAAGGATTCTGGGAGACAGAATCCAGTGAGAGCCCCACAAGTCACCCCATCCAGGAAGTCGGGCTGTGTCGTTCCGGCTCGGCTTTGCGTCGATCCAGTGAGCCGTGCGTCGAATTTCCGGTCGCCACGCTGGCACTGCGTCGATCTTCTCCTTGCGAAGTTGGTCTGTGTCGCTCCGGGTCGGCGTGCAGTGATTTTCCCACCACGATGCAGGCTGTGCGTCGTTTCTGGCAGGCTGTGCATCGAGTTTTGCCACACAGGGAGTTTGTCTTACAGGGATGAAGTCTTTTTGGTCCTTAGACTTCAGGGAACAGGAGGCAAGCTTTCTCCAGGCCCTTGAAGAGCAATTCTCAGCACAGCAAGAGAGCAGCAAGGCAGCAGGGCAACAGCAAGGCAGCAGTCCTTCTCAGAAAGCAGTCAGGTGAGTCCTTTGGGCAGCCAGGCAGTTCGTCCTGGCAGGTAGCAGGTTCTGGTTCAGGGTTTCTTCTCCAGGAAGTGTCTGAGTTGGTAAGGTCAGAGACACTGCTTGAATACCCAAATGTACCTTTGAAGTGGGGGAGACTTCAAAGAGTGGCTTAGAAGTGCACAAGGTCCCCTGTCAGTTCTATCCTGTCTGCCAGGGTCCCAGTAGGGGGTGTGTCAGTCCTTTGTGTGAGGGCAGGCTACTGTCCTTTCACATGTAAGTGTCAGGTCCTCCACCCTCCCAGCCCAGGAAGACCCATATGCAGATGTATGCAAGTGTGGCTGAGCAGCCTGTGTTTGGGGTTGTCTGAGTGAATGCACAAGGGATCTGTCAACCGAACCTAGCCAGACATGGATTGTAAGGCACAGAAGGATTGAAGAGCAGATAAATGCTCACTTTCTAAAAGTGGCATTTCTAAAATAGTATTATTAAATCCAACTTCACCAGTCAGCAGGATTTTGCATTACCATTCTGGCCATACTAAATATGACCTTGTTACTCCTTTCAGATCAATAGCTACCACTCAAACAGCGTTTGAGGGTAGCCCTAATGTTAGCCTAGGAAAGGAGCAGGCCTCACAGTAGTGTAAAACGAATGTAGGAGTTTTGCACTACCGGGACATGTAAAGTACACAGATACATATCCTGCCTTTTGTCTACACAGCACCCTGCCCTATGGGTTACCTAGGGCCTACCTTAGGGGTGATTTATATGTAGAAAAGGGGGAGTTTTAGGCTTGGCAAGTACTTATAAATGCCAAGTCAAATTGGCAGTGAAACTGCACACACAGGCCTTGCAATGGCAGGCCTGAGACATGGTTAAGGGTCTACTTAAATGGGTGGCACAATCAGGGCTGCAGGCCCACTAGTAGCATTTAATCTACAGGCCCTGGGCACACATAGTGCACTTTACTACGGACTTATAAGTAAACTAAATAAGCCAAGTGGGTATGATCCAATGTCATCATGTTTTCAGGGAGGGAGCATATGCACTTTAGCACTGGTCAGCAGTGGTAAAATGCGCAGAGTCCTAAAACCAGCAAAAACAGTGTCCAAAAAGTGGAGGGAGGCAGGCAAAAAAGTTAGGGGTGACCACCCTAAGGCTGTCAGGTCTAACAGTAAAGCAGAAATACAAAATTATCCTATGGTCATATCAGACCATAATCCCCTATCACTAGAAGTAAAGTGTGAGAACAGCTTTAATATATGTTCGAAATGGACTTTCAAACATTTTGCTGAAAGACCCTGAATATATCAAAATGGTTCCAGTCTTTATTACATTCAACAACAAGTCAGCAGATCTCCATATAGTTTCAGTACACTCAAAGCCAGAAGACAGGTGGCCACTTTGAGTTATTCTATAAGAAAACAGAAAGCTGTAAAAGAACACATTAAAAACCATTATAGCAAATTAACAGTATGTTAAACCACATATATCTGATCTTTAGCATTAAGAGATAAACACGCTGATGATATCTAGGGACAAATAATTTGAGTAGGGGTTAGTATACAAAAAACCTATTCCATCATGAAGCAGCCCAGAACAACAAAAGGCAAGCATAAAAGTACAGACAGACAGTAGGCAGAATATTAGCCTCAAAATTAAGGACATTTATTTCTAAAAACCAAACCGATGCAATAAAAGATAACGAAGGTGAAATAAAATACAAACTTGAAGAATATTAAAAATCTTCCTTCATATGTATCAAGAACTGTATGGAGAAGAATTCAGTCCTCCAGAGTAGGTGATGATGGATTATTTTAAAACTCCAAATTTAAAGAATATATTACTTAACAAGACAGAGAAGAATTAGGTAAACCAGCTAAGGTTACTGAAATACAAGATGTTATCAAAGAACTTTCTTAGTTAATATTTCCTGGTTTATGAAGATATAGGACCTCATTATGACATTGGTGGTACATGCCGTCTACCGCCACGTTGACGGCCGCCAACATACTGCCGCGGTGGCGAATATCCATTAGCCATATTATGACACACACACACCAATCCGACGGAATACTGCCACATACACAAATCCGCCAGCCCAAAGGTCAGTGCAAAAGTGGTGCTACCAACACCCATACCGTTATGCCAACATAACAACACCCATCACACTATGGCCCATGAATCACCACGGTGGACATTCAACGGCGGTAAACCATTGGCAGTACATACCACCGCACTCAGAATGGACACCCACATAGAAAACAACACAACATTGGCCAATACGAAAACCACACACCTGACACCCAGACACACACCACACCCCTATAAAACACACACCCACATTACCCACAACCCGTTACGAATACAAATCATAACCACCAGACGGACACCAAGACCACTGAGACAACTAGACACACACCACTTACACCCATACATCCCTCACACACCCCACATTTACACACCTCACCACATAACTCAACACACTCTCACCAACACACACAACAACCATGGCACCACAAAGGCACCACCGTTTCACTGAGGAGGAGTTAAGGATCATGGTGGAGGAAATTGTCAGGGTAGAGCCACAGCTGTTTGGAGCACAGGTACAGCAAATATCCATTGCAAGGAAAATGGAGCTATGACAGAGAACCGTGGACAGGGTCTGCGCCATGGGACAGCATCCAAGAACAAGGGACAACATCAGGAAGAGATGGAACGACCTGCGAGGGAAGGTACTTTCCATAGCAGCAAGGCACCAGCTCTCCATACAGAGGACTGGCGGTGGACCCCTACCTCCTCCCCCACAGCTCGCAGCATGGGAGGAGCAAGTCCTGGCAATCCTGCATCCTGAGGGACTCACTGGATTAGCCGGAGGACTGGATACTGGATACTGGTAAGTCAATATTTACTACTTATCACCCCATACCTGCATGCCATCTCACACTTTCACCCTCACTCCCATCACTCCACCCCATCCCACATATGGCACCTACACATCTGACTAACCCCAATGCAAAGCCCTGCATGCTATACCAATGCATCGACAGCCCTCCCAGCCCTGCATGGACACCTATCACTGAAGCATGCACAGCAAGGGGAAAGTAACAATCCCACAATACATCACCATACACAAGCGAAAGGTGTCAGGGCAATGCCAACGATAGAGGGGAAGCCAGGGATGTACAATATGTCAAAGGCATGAAGCATAATACATCACTTACATTCCCACAGGTACCCCAGCCAATGTCACTGGAGAGGAGGTGCCACAACTATCCAGTCCCCAACAGAAGATGCCCCCAGTGATGACAGTAACTCTGGACTTCTGGATCTGTATGACCCACCTGGCCCATCAGGGACCACTGGACAGCTGGTCACCCAAGCCCACTCACAGACCACCACAGAGCCTCCCCCTTCAGTATCCCACACCACAGCACCCACCTGTGTACCCACACCTCTCTCCCCAGGACACGTCAATAAGCAGTGTGCCCACCTGTGCAGGGACCTGAGGACACACCTCGCCCCCAAAACAATCATGGACCTGGGGTCAGTGGCAGTGGGCAAACCGTTCAGGGAACAGAGGCACAGGGCAACAGGGACACTGGGAGGACTGCTGTGTGCCAGGTGGAGGACAGGACCAGACAACTGACTCTCCAGGAGGCACTCTCCGGGATCCTGGGAGCCGACCAACATTCCCAGGACACGATGGGTCAGATCCTTGACAATGTGCAGGAGAACAGGCGGCTTCAGGAGGGACAGTATCAGGGGATCAGGGAGGACTTGCAGGCAATTAACACCACCCTGATCTCCGTAGCAGGGGTGCTGGCAGACATGGGCAACATCATGAAGGAGGCAACATCACACCCAGCGGGCCCCTACCCCTAGCCAGTCCATTGATCAGCCCTCCACCTCTGCTGCCGTTACTGGACCCACAGGCCACCAGCACCCCTCCCCGGCAGAAGGTGAACCACCCCGCAAACGTTCCCTGCGACCCAGACAGAAGCCAGAGACACTTGCCAAAACCACCGCCAGGAAATGAGACTGTCCTGATTGTCCCCATTGTGTCCCACTCAGTCACCTTGTCCACCTTGAACTGTTGTTGCTCCCCTTCCTATGGGCACTGCACCTGTGCTACAAACAGACTGGAACAATACCCTGGACTTTCCTCCATCATCACCCCATTACATTGCACCTTCCCCTAAATTTGTTAGCACTAAAAGAAACACCCTTGAACACAACACGACTACTTGTATGTCATGTGTTGAAAATGTGTATTTATGTAAACAGTTACATCCATTGCAAATGAACTGTACATTGTGATAGCATAGAAATAATGACCTGTAGCTGGCTGTAGTCAGCACATCAGTACACAGTTGTCATAGCACCAACATCTGTAAAATGACAAATTATAGGTGACAGTAAGTAGAGGTAAAAGAAAGTTAATGCCATCATGCCAAAGCCACAAAGAAAACATCAATAGTCATAGAAATGTGAAGTTGCACTGTCTCACCTGTGTGTCATTGGAAGTAATGAAGGATAACTGATGTTCTGTTGTCCTCATCCTCAGCCTCTTCATCCTCAATGGCCTCAGGGTCTACTGCTGCCACAGGGACACATCCTGTCTCCTCCTCCTGCAGAAAGGGTACATGGCATCTGAGGACCAGGTTGTGAAACATGCAGCATGCCACTACTATTTGGCAGACCTTCTCGGGTGAGTAGCACAGGGATCCACCTGTCAGATGGAGGCACCTGGACCTGGCCTTCAGGAGGCCGAAGGCCCTCTCGATGATCCGTCTGGGTAACCCATGTGCCTCATTATACTCTTCTTCAGCCCTTGTCCTGGCATTGCTCACAGAGATCAGCAGCCATAATAGGTTTGGGTAGCCAGAGTCACCTGCAGGTATTGAGGGACAACATGTAGCCACACACAATCTTATGGGGTCAACACCAGAGGCATACACTAACATACACTAGTTGGGGTAGAAGGCTCACCTATTAGCCACACCCTGTGCCTCTGTAGTTGGGCCATCACTTTTGGGATGCTACTATTCCTCAGGACAAAGTCATCATGCACCGGCCCAGGATACTTAGCATTGACGTGGGAGATGTACTGGTCCGCCAGGCACACCATCTGCAAATTCAGTGAGTGGAAACTCTTACGATTCCTGTACACCTGTTCATTCCGGCGGGGGGACCAATGCAATAAGTGTCCCATCAATCGCCCCAATAATATTGAAGATATGTGCCATTGCATAGAATCCTTCCACAGTGGCCAAATCTTCCACCTGGGGGAAAGCAATGCAGCTCCACATGTGCTTTATCAGGGCAGACAACACTCTAGCCAGCACGATTGAGAACATTGGCTGTGACATTCCTGCTGCCAAGCCCACTGTCACATGGAAAGAACCTGTTGCCAGGAAATGGAGCACTGATAGCACTTGCACAAGAGGGGTATCCCAGTTGGTTGACAGATAGATGAGATCAGGTCTGGCTCCAACTCTGTGATAGTGGCCCTATCCAGTCTATAAGTGAGTATAATGTGCCTGTCCTCCAGTGTAGCTAAGTCCACCAGGAGTCTGTACACTGGAGTATGTCTCCACCTCCTATTCATCCGCAGCAGTAGGTATCTAAGGGACACAAGAGTGAGTAGGCAGTCACAATTGGAACAACCAAACCACAACAGCAGTCCACATGGTGCACTTCTGTGTTGGGACAGTGTTAGTGGCGAAGTATGTGCCAATCTAATCTGTGGCGCAGTAATTGTCGATATGCCTATTCCCCACCCCTGAAATGGCGACCCGACCGCCTGTCCTGTATGTAGGGACAGGTGGAAGTGAGGTAACTCCGCCAACGTTGGGCGTCGTGGCGGAAGGCTGTCTTGCACCCCTGTGCAATTCCTCATTGGATAATATGGGGCTCTATGGAGTACAGTGGCCAATGGGAATCTACGCCGGCGGTGACGGTGTACACTGCTGCGGATGTGACCGCCATTTTCTATCTGATTCCTCACTTGTTTCCTGACCTTCAACAGGAGGAAACCTGCACTGTGTGTGCTGCTGTGATCTGTGTCTGGAACCTACCATGGCCCGTGTGAATGGAAAAAGGGCCCCAGCCTTCACTTCAGAGTAGTTGGAGCGACTGGTGGATGGGGTCCTACCCCAGTACGGACAGCTGTATGGGCCGCCAGACCAACAGTTGAGTACACCTTGGGCACAATGCATGTGGGAAGGATGCATGGAGTTGTGTGTGCAAGCATCCTGTATTCGGGTGGGGGGGATATATATGAAGACGGTGTACATGTAGTGCACTGGGCTATGTTTGTGCCAATGGTGATGGAAACGGGTATGGTGGGCTATATGTGTGACAGGCTGGACTGTTTGTTTAATGGTGTTCTCCTGTCTCTATTGTCTCTGCAAGTCAGCGCCCATCAAAAGAAAGGAATATGGCGTGTCATCACCAAGGACGTGTGGACCCAGTGGGTCTATGGCAGGCAGAGCACCCACTGTCAGAAATGATGGGAGAACCTGAGACGCTGGGCATGGAAGACAGCGGAGGCCCAACTGGGGATGGCCTCCCAATGAGGAAGGGGTGCCCATCAGAACCTGACCCCTCCTGATGGCCCGCATACTGGCGGTGTCCTACCCTGAGCTGGATGGGCGCTTGAGGGCATCACAGCAGCCACAAGGGGGTGAGTACAGTGGGTATCAATACATATTTTGGCTGGTGGGGTGGTTTCCGGGTGGTGGATGTGTGTTAGTCGGTGCCTCCAAGGCCAGCCAGACATTGCAGTGTGGTTCATCTGAAGGGTAATGGGTGTATGGCAAATACAAGTAACCTAGCTTATTAGCAGTCCTTTTCATCCAGGGCATCGTGGGTCCCAGGAGTGCTGCAGTTGGCGGTCTGTGCTCCTCATCTTGCCTTAGTGACTAGCCATATCACTGGTAGTGCCATGCATAGTGCTTAAGCCTGTTCCCCGTGTGTGACGGTGATGTGTATGACAATAGTGGTGTTGGTTCAGTCATTGACCCAGTGTATCCTTCGTCTCCCTCCCTTCCTTTCTTGTTTTGTCATCCTTATGTGCATTCGCATCATCTGGTAGAGGAGCAGGGGCACCGGTGACAGAGGGAGCTGCATCCCACAGGACCCAGGAGGCAGAGTCCACCGACGCCGAGGGAACCAGTGGGACAGAGGGCAAGGGGAGCACCACGGCGGAGACTGGAGGAGACAACACAGACTCAGATACCTCCTCCGATGGTAGCTCCCTGGTGGTGGCGGACACCGCTGTGACCACCACAGCTGCAGGTACAGCTGCCACCCCCTATACCAGCACCGCCCTCCCAGCAGCCCCTCAGCGAGTTGCCCGTGCCCGCTCACCCAGGAGGGAGGGCATCTACTTTGCCCCAGGCACCTCAGGCCCTGCCCCAGTGAGCCCTGCTGCCCTGAGTGAGGAGGCTATTGACCTCCTGAGATCCATATCTGTAGGGCAGTTAACCATTGTGAATGCCATCCAGAGGCTGGCATACCAGATGCAGCAATGCAATGCATTCCTAGAGGGCATTCACAGTGGATGTGCGTCCCAACAGAGATCGATTCAGGCTCTGGGATCCCCTCTCGTGTCAGTTTTTGTTCCTGTTTCTACCGTCCACCCTCCAACTTCCACTTCCCAGTCCCATTCTCCTTAACCCAAACCCATCCCACGCACACATACAGAAGAGCATGCACACAAGACAACACCCAAGAGTGTCACAGGCAAACACAAGCACCACACTTCATCCCACTAGCACTCACGCAAACACCATACAGTTGCAGACACGACAACATCCACTGCCTTCACTGTCTCCCCCGAGTCCTCCTCCCTACCAGTCACGTCCACACTCACACCTGCATGCACTACATCAACATCAATTACCACCATCACCGCACCAAGCAAAACACACATATCACTGGCAGACACCTCCACAACAGCCATGCACGCGTCCCCTCTGTCCTCTCCCACCCTGTCCCCCCCCAAAGTACACAAATGCAAGCACTCACACACCCAACAGCCATCCACCTCATATCAGCATACAGCCCATGCACCTGCACCCAAATCCAGCAGACATACACGTCCTACAACCACTCCTTCCACCTCCACTCCCATTACTCCTCACTCCTCCCTCCTCCCACCCCAACGTCCCTAAAAAGCTTTTCCTTTCCCAACTTGACCTCTTCCCTCCTCCTCCCCCCCATCCTGCCCGTATCAGCAGGGTACCAAGGACCCAGCCCAGCACCTCAGCCAAACAGTCCACTGGAACAGTGGTAGCAACACCTACTCGTGGTAATAAAGATACAACACCTCCATCGAAGAAGGGGAAGGAGGCTGCACCACCAAGCATGAAGGGGAAGGAGCCTACACCACCAGGCAAGAAGGGGAAGGAGCCTGCACCACCAGCCAAGAGGAGGATGGAGCCTGTACCTCCATCCAGGAAGTGGAATAGCCATCCACCCCTGCCAGGAAGGGTAAGGGAGCCGCGCCCCATGTACTGGAGGAGCCCACTACTCCAGCGGAGGCTGTCAGGGTGACCCCTCCACCACCACCTGCTGTGATGGGGCCCCCAACGCCAGCTGATGAATTGCAGCCATCAGCAAGTGCAGAGGCTGCCCAGGAGGCTCCTTCATCCACCACCACACTGCAGCCATCAACACGTGCAGAAGCTGCTCAGGAGGCACCTCCATCCACCACCACACTAGAGCGATCAGCAAGTTCAGAGGCTGCCCAGGAGGCAACTCCATCCCCCAACACACTCAGCCGTCACTGCCAGCGGACGCCATGTAAGCCACCCTCCATGGGCTGCTCTACGAGTTGCCCCCTCCAGAACCAGTGGGAAAGACACCCACCTGAGAGACTGTGGCCTTGCACTCCTCAGGACAGAGCATTAGGCAAGTTGCTCCCGCCAGAACCAGTGGGAAAGACTCCCACCTGAGAGACTGTGGCCTTGCACTCCCCAGGACAGAGCAATGGGCAAGTTGCCCCCTCTAAACCCAGTGGGGAGTCACCCACATGAGAGACTGTGGCCTTGCACTCCCCAGCAAAGAGAAATTAGCAAGTTGCCCCCTACATAACCAGTGGGCAAGTCACCCACCTGAGAGACTGTGGCCTTGCACTCCCCAGCAAAGAGTAATGGGCAAGTTGCCCCACCCAGAACCAGTGGAAAAGACACCCACTCCAGAGACTGTGGCCTTGCACTCCCCAGCACAGAGCAATAGACATGAAGCCCCATCCAGAACCAGTGGGGAAGTCAACCACTCCAAAGACTGTGGCCTTGCACTCCCCAGGACAGTTCAATGGGCATGGAGCCCCCTCCAGAACTAGTGAGCTTGTTCTTGCATGCGGCTGAGGTGCCCACTCCTCCCTCCCCCTGAGGTGCCTGCCCATTTGCAAACTGATGCCCCTGCAGAGTACTATCCGGATGTGGTCAGGATTCAAGTTGGACCTTAGACTGTGGTCTGTGGCCATGTGGGCCCTTTGAACATTGGACTGGGCAGTGTCCCTTTGGGTACATGTGTACATATATGAGATGTCCATGGATACTGTTATTCCAGCCCAAACTTGGGTGGACTATTTTACAAAAACTTTTGCAAAAGAGACTAATGTTCAGTTAGAAAAGACAAATTGTTTGAAGTTAAGAGGAAATGATCAGTCAAGTGTGGCTTTCAGTAATAACATAAGTGTGGATGATGTAAAACAAGCTATTCAAGATTGCCCCTCTGAGAAAGCATTCTGGCCCAGACAAAATCCCTGCTGATTTATATAAAGCGCTTCCAGATTTCTGGGGGCCATTGCTCACCAATGTCTTGAGATCTGCTGTGACAGGCCCTTTAGTAGATACTTGGAAAGAGGCGATCATTGTCCTGATTTTTAAGAAGGGGGACAGGGCAGATCCTTTATGCTATCGACCAATCTCTTTATTGGATAGCTCGGTTAAAATTTTAGGCCGAGTGATCCTGAACAAGTTGGAAAACTGGGCGACTGAATCTCATTCTCTTTCAGAAGTCCAATTTGGCTTTCGGCCCGGCGTGGGCACAGTAGAACAAACTCTTAATTTGACCCTTATAGTACAAAAATATACCAAAGATAAAAGGGGGTGCATACATCTAGCATTCATGGATCTGTCCTTTGCTTTTGACACAGTTAACAGAGAGAAATTGTGGATGGTCATGTTGAATATGGGCATGGACAAAGACATAATCATTTTACTCAGTAGACTCAACGCCTGCACAGAGGCTCGGGTCCGCTATTCCCGGGAGGGTGGTCTAACAGATAAGTTTCCCTCATTAAAGGGGGTTAGACAGGGCTGCGTGCTGGCCCATTTTCTTTTTCTTTTATATATAAATGGGTTAGAGAAATTTCTCTGTGAATCTGGGAGGGATTTTCCAGTTATTAACAATTCCCCAATCCCTGTATTACTGTACGCAGACAACGCTGTACTCATTTCAAGGACAGCAAACGGCCTCCAGATTTTATTGAATGTTTTTAACACTTTTATGGGGAACCTTGGACTCAAAATTAATAGAACTAAGTCATTTGTGATGAAGACCGGGCCCAAATTAGCAAAAACAATTTTTTTTGCTTTAGATGGCCATGAGATACTCAAGGTCCCACATTTTACTTATCTGGGGGTCCCCATTGATGTAGATTTTAATTGGAATTTTTTAGTAAGTATACGTTCAATACAATTTCAAAAAGCCATAGAAGCAGTTTTTAGGTTCGCGAAAAGACTGCTACACAAACCTGTTAAAGAAATCATGACTGTTTTTTCCACCAAATGTCTTTCTATGGCGACATTAGCAGCCGGGGTTTGGGGACATGCAGAATGTTCGAGCCTCCAGATTGTAGAAAATAAGTTTTTAAGAAGGCTACTAGCAGTCCCCCAATCTACATCAGTAATGTTCTGTCATGAAGAAGTAGGTTTGAGATGCATATCTAGTTATATAAAGCTTCAACCTGTATTATTATGGTTTGGACTAAGCCAGAAGCGTCTCTGCAGAAAGGTGATACAGGACTGTCTCCTTTTATCACGATCTCTGGATATACCTAGGCTTAGATATGTCCACCTCTCCCTACTATCTTTAGGACTAGGAGAATTTTTCCTTAAACCGGATATATTAACAAAACGGGATATTAAAAAGGTGAAAGACACATATTGGCAGAAAAGCCAGGACATGGAGCCAACCACGGGCACAAATGGAACACTGGTGAGGAATCAGATACAACAGCTGCATCCAAAGCTATATCTGACTACCATTAGCCTCGAGCAACAAAGGTTCTTACTCACGAGGCTACGCTTAAATACATTACACTATTTGGTAGCATTTCCAGTACGTGGAACTTGGTATAAGAATCTTCCTCCATGTTGCTGTGATGGAAAGACACCCCAGAGTACATTACACTTTATGCTTTTTTGCACTCTTTATGCTGTTCCGAGAAAAAGGTTTTTACAGCCGTTATTTTTATCTAAAAGTATTAGAACTAAGTCAGCTTGCTTATTTATACACACATAACCTGGGAAATGCGGATATAATTCAGGCTGTGTTAAATTTTATATATGCTGCCTATGGAATTCGAAATATGTATTGCTTTTAGTAATTTTATGACCAAGAAACCTGTATGTTTTATTTATTGGATGTCTTTTATGGTCTTTTTATACCGAATAAAGTGATGATGATGATGATGATGTGTGTACATATAGGTTTCATTGACTAATCAAATTAGTTATTTGAATGTTGATCTGATTACAATCATTTTCGTCCATTCCTGATGTCCTTGCATTATTCTGCCATTTTTCAGGGACAAATTGTATTGGTGTGCAGCTGGTTGTGTGTATGGTTTGTGTGTGTTGGGTGTGTGTTGTTCGTGTGTGTGTGCCACTCTCATTTTCCTCCCTCCCTCCCTTGTGTGCTAGGCGGCTGTACTCACTGTCGTCATCTTTGTTGGTGTTCCAGGTGGAGCATAACGTAGAAGATCATCGGAATGACCTGCAGTTCGGGTTCCATGGTGGCGGCGTTTTTCCCTGTGTCTCCGATGGTGAGTCCTTTCTCTTCTATGATGCGTTTCTGCCAGGCTTTTGATGGCGTTGGTATCGCCTTGGAAAAGGTGGTGGATTGATGTGTCAAAATATGGTGGACGGTACTTTGTCTTCTGCCTGGCTGTTGTTGGCTACTGCTGTGGTGAGTGTTGTTTCCACCCTGGCGGTTGGTGTGGTACATTAACTGTCTATGGGAGTTATCATCGCCATGGTCATAATTTGGCGATACTAACCGCCAGCCTGTTGGTGGTATTACCGCCACTTTATCTCTCACCACCAGGGGCATAATGAGGGCCATAATCTTTATGCAGCAGCTTTATTTGAGGCTTGAGGAGGTCAAGCCATACACTGAAATGTTTATCTGTTCCAGATATGGGAGGTATATTTTAGAGATTATGGGACAAATCAGAGTGATATTTAAAAAAATATAGACCAGGTCCTACTGGCAGTTTTTTTATTATCTAATCATTGTATATATATATGAGATAATCTGCATATGGTCATCTACAACATGTAATAGAGCCCAGCTACCACAAGAAACTATGAATCCATGCCAGATTTTTAGCATATCCACATTTAGAAATATGGAGATTTCTGAAACATCTTTTTTCTAAATGTGGTTATGCAAAAAATCTGGCATGGACCCGGCTCTCCAGGACCGACTTTGTAGAACCCTGATTTAAGGTGCTAGATTGTGCATATAAACTTTGGAGAACCTGGATTAAAATCTTTAAAACACCACGATTTAGAAAATATACCTACTTTTTTAGTTTTCGTAGTACTATCCCCATATTACAATAGGTGAAACTATCATATTTTAACAATCATATTAATGATTATAGAGAAACACAAGTCAATTATTAAAGTGACAAATTAAATATGGATATTGACACAATTAGACATTTTATTCTTAGTCACTACAATTTGGTAATAAACTTCTCTTAAGAACAAATCTGAAAATGAAACAATTTTTAGACTATCTATGCCTTCTAGGATACTCCAAACAGACTGTTTGAATGGGGCTGTAGGGACACACCTAATTGGGCCTGATGTCAGAACAAGAATGCCAACTTGGTACACATATTTGCCACATGCCCTCATCTTGCAGATTGTTGGACAAGTGTTTTTTAGCATGTCTGATGTTCTAAATAAACAAAAAATGCCAACAAGTACAATGAAAATATTAGGAATTGACATATTAGAGGATAATAGCAACTTCTATTTAAAAATCACTATTTATTGCCATAGTTACTGTGCATATATGTATCACCACTCAATGTATTGGTGTCAACCTCCCTACTTTTTGGCAACAGTGGACTCTCTATCATGTTATAAAATGGAAACTGCCCTTCAGCTCTGTAAATAAAAAGCAAGGAAAAAACAGTTCAGGGAATATGGGGTCCAGTAAAAACATGACAGTCTATGAATTAATTACTTAATAATATAATGTATTTAAATTTTGACAAATAATGATGAATTTATATTTCTTTTTTACTTATTGATCAAATGTTGTAATGCATGTTGTAAAGTGTGTTTACATATTAATCAAATAGTGTAATTGCTTTCCACCTTCATTAAATATTTTTTAAAAGGGAACAGTATGCTCACACAGTGAATAGTTACAAACAGCTGTTGTCGCTTTATAGGTAAATATTCATTTTCCATGGACAGGCTTAGTTAGTAATAAAAGTTATGCGGATATAATTCAGGCTGTGTTAAATTTTATATATGCTGCCTATGGAATTCGAAATATGTATTGCTTTTAGTAATTTTATGACCAAGAAACCTGTATGTTTTATTTATTGGATGTCTTTTATGGTCTTTTTATACCGAATAAAGTGATGATGATGATGATGATGTGTGTACATATAGGTTTCATTGACTAATCAAATTAGTTATTTGAATGTTGATCTGATTACAATCATTTTCGTCCATTCCTGATGTCCTTGCATTATTCTGCCATTTTTCAGGGACAAATTGTATTGGTGTGCAGCTGGTTGTGTGTATGGTTTGTGTGTGTTGGGTGTGTGTTGTTCGTGTGTGTGTGCCACTCTCATTTTCCTCCCTCCCTCCCTTGTGTGCTAGGCGGCTGTACTCACTGTCGTCATCTTTGTTGGTGTTCCAGGTGGAGCATAACGTAGAAGATCATCGGAATGACCTGCAGTTCGGGTTCCATGGCGGCGGCGTTTTTCCCTGTGTCTCCGATGGTGAGTCCTTTCTCTTCTATGATGCGTTTCTGCCAGGCTTTTGATGGCGTTGGTATCGCCTTGGAAAAGGTGGTGGATTGATGTGTCAAAATATGGTGGACGGTACTTTGTCTTCTGCCTGGCTGTTGTTGGCTACTGCTGTGGTGAGTGTTGTTTCCACCCTGGCGGTTGGTGTGGTACATTGGCTGTCTATGGGAGTTATCATCGCCATGGTCATAATTTGGCGATACTAACCGCCAGCCTGTTGGTGGTATTACCGCCACTTTATCTCTCACCACCAGGGGCATAATGAGGGCCATAATCTTTATGCAGCAGCTTTATTTGAGGCTTGAGGAGGTCAAGCCATACACTGAAATGTTTATCTGTTCCAGATATGGGAGGTATATTTTAGAGATTATGGGACAAATCAGAGTGATATTTAAAAAAATATAGACCAGGTCCTACTGGCAGTTTTTTTATTATCTAATCATTGTATATATATATGAGATAATCTGCATATGGTCATCTACAACATGTAATAGAGCCCAGCTACCACAAGAAACTATGAATCCATGCCAGATTTTTAGCATATCCACATTTAGAAATATGGAGATTTCTGAAACATCTTTTTTCTAAATGTGGTTATGCAAAAAATCTGGCATGGACCCGGCTCTCCAGGACCGACTTTGTAGAACCCTGATTTAAGGTGCTAGATTGTGCATATAAACTTTGGAGAACCTGGATTAAAATCTTTAAAACACCACGATTTAGAAAATATACCTACTTTTTTAGTTTTCGTAGTACTATCCCCATATTACAATAGGTGAAACTATCATATTTTAACAATCATATTAATGATTATAGAGAAACACAAGTCAATTATTAAAGTGACAAATTAAATATGGATATTGACACAATTAGACATTTTATTCTTAGTCACTACAATTTGGTAATAAACTTCTCTTAAGAACAAATCTGAAAATGAAACATTTTTTAGACTATCTATGCCTTCTAGGATACTCCAAACAGACTGTTTGAATGGGGCTGTAGGGACACACCTAATTGGGCCTGATGTCAGAACAAGAATGCCAACTTGGTACACATATTTGCCACATGCCCTCATCTTGCAGATTGTTGGACAAGTGTTTTTTAGCATGTCTGATGTTCTAAATAAACAAAAAATGCCAACAAGTGCAATGAAAATATTAGGAATTGACATATTAGAGGATAATAGCAAATTCTATTTAAAAATCACTATTTATTGCCATAGTTACTGTGCATATATGTATCACCACTCAATGTATTGGTGTCAACCTCCCTACTTTTTGGCAACAGTGGACTCTCTATCATGTTATAAAATGGAAACTGCCCTTCAGCTCTGTAAATAAAAAGCAAGGAAAAAACAGTTCAGGGAATATGGGGTCCAGTAAAAACATGACAGTCTATGAATTAATTACTTAATAATATAATGTATTTAAATTTTGACAAATAATGATGAATTTATATTTCTTTTTTACTTATTGATCAAATTTTGTAATGCATGTTGTAAAGTGTGTTTACATATTAATCAAATAGTGTAATTGCTTTCCACCTTCATTAAATATTTTTTAAAAGGGAACAGTATGCTCACACAGTGAATAGTTACAAACAGCTGTTGTCGCTTTATAGGTAAATATTCATTTTCCATGGACAGGCTTAGTTAGTAATAAAAGTTATGCAATCATATCTTGGCCTAGAAAAACTAGAAAAAATATAGAGTGGTCAATAAAAGTTATTCTCCATTTAATTACAAAAAATGTAATTCAATAATAGAAGTAAATTTCTGATAACTTTAGTGGAAAAGTACCGTATAAAAGTGTACCTTGTATACGAACATTAACAAAAGCATTTATTTACAGGTTAGCTGAAGTTAAAATAAGGAGTAACTGAGGTGTCCTGCATCATTTATCTTCAGAAACACCTTCATTTTTAAGGAAATCTTTCTACAAATATTTTTTAAAAATGATGTCTTTTTAAAGTTTAAAAAGTGTATTTCATGAACATGCAGTAGTGTTTCACCTTACTACAACTATATTGGCAAATAGTTTTTTTAAAGTTTATTAAGTTTTCAAATACAAATTTTGAAACGTTCATGCTTCCCCCTGACAACAATGCCAATAGTGAACAAAGAAGCAAGGGCCAGATGTAGCAAAGGTTTTTCCCCATTCTGTGTCTGTTGGAAAAAGTGTTCGTACATATGGCCCCAAGTCACTTGTCATATGGACTCCTCTGGGTTGGCAGGTTCTTTCTTATTCATGGACAACACTTTTTTTTGACCTGTTGAACCAAGGGCATGTTTTTAGTTAAAGATATTCCAAAATAGTTACATCCTGTGATCCTATCTAGCAGTTGTCCCTCTAGCAGGATAGGGCCTCTGCAGGACCTGTGGTGGCTGATGGGCATGAACTTAGTTTTCGTATGGTTGACAATCAGGCTCCTGGAGTGATCGTATAGTGCATGGACACCGTTGCAGTTTATTAAATGAAATACAAGACAAGGGTTTGTACAGCGCACATCCTAAACTAATGTATTTCGAGGTCCTCTTATATGTGATAATGAAGGTAAATGAGGCAAAGTGAAATAAAACAATTTCATAGGATCACAAAATTTGGTCAAGTGGAGAAGTCAGGGTTGATCCAAAGTTTTGTGAATTCACATTGTGTAATTTAGCCACACTGAGGCCCTTGGTCACAACACAGACCAAACTTTTTGGTCCCTGGGAAAATGTTTGTGAGAACCCATGGTTTAGCAGGTATTGTAAGTTGGAACTGTTACTTTAAACTAATGTAATACATATGCAAATATACACACAAATAAAACAAATGTGAATAAATAAATACATGCATTATTTTGTAATTAATTTCTTGCTTGTGGTATTTAATACTGTATCAAAAGCTTTTAAAGCTGAATTTTGCAAAGGCAAAGTAGAAACACACATATCTTAATTTAGGACTTACAAGTAAGGACATCAGAATTGATCTTTAATGTACAAATTCCTCCCCCAATTGTTAGGCCACTGTATAAGAACCCCTTGTGATATGTACCTCTTTCATTTATTTTTCATTCATTTCAAGCATTTTTTTCTCGATCAATAAGGCTTGTTTCTGTTTGGAAACCAGTGCAAATTCTGTCACCTATTGCATATTGATTCTTGTGCATACTTATTTAGAAACAGTGAAGTACTCATATCTCAAATGTAGGGTTCATTTGCACCTTTACTTTGATATTATATATCTCAAAGCCATATTTCCTATTATGGTGTACATAACTTTTTGAATGCACTTTAGATCTCTTTTACAGCTGAACATTTGAGGGGCTATGACATATTCACTCGGTGATTTCACCTTGCCTTTTTGGGAGAAGAAACTATTTTAGTCTGAACAACTTAAGGAAAATAAAAAGCCTGGGAGATGGCCATGAGGTCCGCCTGAGGAACTCGTTTTTCAGTAGGGCACTACTGAGTGATGGATGTCCGTGGTACTTCAGAGCAGCGAACTGCAAAGAACCTGCCCTTTACTGGAGCAGCTAGTTCGTTAAGAGTAAGGAACCAGGTGGACACAGAGCATTCTACACTACATCTCAGTCTAGAATAGCTCTAAAATCAGACTTTGGGCCCCATTAAAAGTCTGGCAGTCAGTAGACCGCCAGACTCGCGGATGGTGGTCAGACTGCCACATTACAATCCTTGCAGTCGGGCCGCCAGAGAATCACCAGGTCCACCAGGATCGGAGATCTCGGTGGTCTAGTGGTGGCGGCAGTCCTAATCCGCCAGGGCAACACTACAAGAAGCACTGCCCTGGGGATTATGACCCCCTTCACGGCCAGGGGTTTCACGCCATGAAAATGCTGGTGGAGAATGGGTGCACGGGGCCCCAGAAGGGCCACTGCACTGCCCATGCACTTGGCATGGGCGGTACAGGGGGCCCCCTGTCCAGCACCATTGCAATGATCACTGTGTGCTTTGCAGACCTGTTGGACCTGGCTTTTTGACAGGGTCATCCCCAAACTTTTTGCCTCCTTCCTCCTATTTTTTTCTGACCTGTTGTTGTTGGCTTTTGACCTCTGGGCACTTTATCACTGCTAACCAGTGCTAAAGTGCATATGCTCTCTGTGTAAATTGTACTATTGGTTGGTTTATCCATGATTGGCTATTTAATTTACTTATAAGTCCCTAGTAGAGTGCACTATATGTGCCTAGGGCCTGTAGATTAAATGCTACTAGTGGGCCTGCATCACTGGTTGTGCCACCCACTTCAGTAGCCCCTTAACCTTGTCTCAGGCCTGCCATTGCAAGGTCTGTGTGTGCAGTTTCACTGCCACTTCGACTTGGCATTTAAAAGTACTTGCCAAGCCTAGAACTCCCCTTTTTCTACATATAAGTCACCCCTAATGTGTGCCCTAGGTAACCCGTAGAGCAGGGTGCTGTGTGGATAAAAGGCAGGACATGTACCTGTGTAGTTATATGTTCTGGTAGTGTAAAACTCCTAAATTTGTTTTTACACTACTGTGAGGCCTGCTCCCATCATAGGCTAACATTGGGGCTGCCCTCATACACTGTTGAAGTGGCAGCTGCTGATCTGAAAGGAGCAGGAAGGTCATATTTTGTATGGCCAGAATGGTAATATAAAATCCTGCTGACTGGTGAAGTCGTATTTAATATTACTATTCTAGAAATGCCACTTTTAGAAAGTGAGCATTTCTTTGCACTTAAATCTTTCTGTGCCCTTCAATCCACGTCTGGCTAGGTTTAGTTGACAGCTCCTTGTGCATTCACTCAGACACACCCCAAACACAGGGTACTCAGCCTCACTTGCATACATCTGCATTTTGAATGGGTTTTCCTGGGCTGGGAGGGTGGAGGGCCTGCCCTCACACAAAGGATTGCCACATCCCCTACTGGGACTCTGGCAGACAGGATTGAACTGAAAGGGGGCTTGGTGCATTTCTTAGACACTCGTTGAAGTCACCACCACTTCATAGGCACAACTTAGTATAAAACAGGGCCTCTGCCCTACCTCATCAGACACTTGCTGGAGAATAAACCTGAACCAGAAACTACATCCTGCCAAGAAGAACTGCCTGGCTGCTCAAAGGACTCACCTGTCTGCTTTTCTACAAAGGACTGCTGCATTGCTGTTAGCCTGCTGCCTTGCTGAACTCTTGTCTGGCTGTAAAAGTGCTCTCCAAGGGCTTGCATAGAGCTTGCCTCCTGTTCCCTGAAGTCTCAGGACCAAAAAGACTTCTCTTTTTCACTTAGACGTTTCGTGCTCCAAAATTTTCGACGCACAGTTTGTTCCATGGCGAGAAAAACGCTGCACACCGACGCTGATCGACGCGACGCCCTCGGGCGACCGGAACTTCGACGCACGGCCTCGCAAAGACAACAGCACCTGACTTCCAGAAATCAACGCAACGCCAGCCGTGAGATCGAAACTTCGACCAACAGCCCGGCGGAATGACGCGCAGCCGGAAAACAAGCAGGAGAATCCACGCACAGATCCGGGACATCTGGTAATCCCCGCGACCCATAGAAAGAGACTGTCCGCGCGCCAGCAAACGACGCACGACTTCCCCGCGTGAAAAATAACGACGCAAGTCCGTGTGTGCTGGGGAGAAATCGACGCACACACTATTTTTCCACGTATCTCTTCTTCTGTGGCCCTTTGTGGAGATTTTCCACTGCAAACCAGGTACTTTGTGTTTGAAAGAGACTTTGTTTGCTTTTTAAAGACTTAAGACACTTTATATCACTTTTCAGTGATATCTTTACAAATTCACATTGCATCTTTGATTGTTTTGACCTGCAAATACCCAGATAAATATTATATATTTTTCTAAACACTGTGTGGTGTATTTTTGTGGTGTTATACTATGGTATTGTATGATTTATTGCACAAATGCTTTACACATTGCCTTCTAAGTTAAGCCTGACTGCTCGTGCCAAGCTACCAGAGGGTGGGCACAGGATAATCTTGGATTGTGTGTGGCTTACCCTGACTAGAGTGAGCGTTCTTGCTTGGACAGAGGGTAACCTGACTGCCAACCAAAAACCCCATTTCTAACAAGACCCTATTTTGCAAATCAGTAACTTATTACCAAATCGCAAAATACTGTTTGTACTACCCAGTCCAATATGGGTGCGAAGCCTCATTGTCTAGCCAGTTTTACTTGACACTTTATGGTGCCTCTTTATTCATGCAGACATGAACACCCTGGAGGGGGCAGTCCTTGTGCTATACAGTCAGGCTTTGGAGAGCATCTTAAAACCATCATCAGGTTGGTCGAGGCAACTCTGGGATGTTGGAAGTAAAGTTTTATGACAAGAATCTGGGTACTCACTGTCCCTGGGGAAGGTTCCTTTTAGTCCACTAAGTGCTGATTTTGTTGTGCTGTCTGCTCTTGTGGAGGCCCCAGTATCTTATGAGCATCAAAATCTAAATCCAGCATACGTTGATAAACTGGTTATGGTAAACTGCTAGTACATAGTTGCACTCAGTGCACTGCCTTTCTTGGTTCTTACTACTTGATACTGCTTTGTTTGTATGAGAACAATAACCCCTGCATCTACAGGTCAACATATTGTGGAAATTACCTGCAGTACTGTTATACTATGAATAGAGTAGTATAATAAAGTTATAATACTCTCATAATTCATCTCTTAAACTCTTACTTTCAGAATATGTGGTACCTCATGAGTTAGAATTTATTTCATAACTTTTACATCTATTCTTGCATTTCATAAGTCAGTTAAGCTCTCACTATGTGATATCATTTGTGAAGGAGCACCAGGAATCTTTCATGTATGTGGTATTTGTATAGCACAATCCTAGATAAAAAGCAGAGGAACTTCCAAGAGAATTGTGAGTTCTAAAGAAGACCATCTTCCAAAGAGTTCCAAAAGAATTACAAACCATTTATGGTAGAAGAACAAGAGTTATAAATGACACTGTGGATTAAAATAAACTGAGTTATTAATTTGAGAGGGAGGTACCCCTGCCAACATAATAAACACACTCTCATTAGCTCACAATCCAGTTCTGAGGGAAACTGCTGAACCCTTGGTAGTTGTAACATGGCACATCCACTTTCCAAGAGAAATTTGTGGTTAGTTCAAGCAGTATCAAATCTTTGAAAGCCATGAACAGTAGAAAATAAAATGTACAAACCAATTTAGAAAAAATAAGAACATTGTAATAAGGAAAAATATGCAAACATATTTAAAAATTGGATAAGGGTAACTGTAATCTATAAAGGGATAAACAAAGGTAAGTGTTCAGGAATTCTTTAAATGCTTATTCTACTGTATCCTCCTCTGAATTGGTTTCATTTTAAGTCAAAAACGACCAAAAAGACGCAAAGATCAAATTGAAAATACAGTTTGCAATTGACAGGCCAATTGGCATGATTTCAGGCTGACTAGAATGGAGAAGTGCTCTGGAAAGGCATACGTGCTCCACTGCTCAAAGTTATTACCTTCTGACTTAGAAGATTTTCTGGAGCTCTATGTCCTCCATGGTGGACAAGGCATCAAGTTGAAGCTAGAGATGGCCTGTTGATGTCAGATACATCAAGTCAAGGTGTTTCTGAAGCCTTCAGTTAGGCTTTGGAGCCACAATGTCTAAGAGGAACAATGCAGTATTTTGCAGCTGGGAAACAGCCTAAACAACGTCTACTGAACAACTGGGTGCGTTGTCCACGAAAGCGGGACAGCGCTTTCGTGAACAATGACTCTGTTTTTCTCTGCCTTAAAACACAAAAAGGGTATGGGGTTCACTTGTAATGAGGAGCTGTCCCCAAGGGAGATTATCCAGGGGCTCCTAGACCTCAACGGGTGTATGAATGAAGTGTGAGTGCTGTGGAGTGGTGATGGGTAGGGGGGAAAAGGAGGTATTTCCTTTAAGGACTAGGTGGTCTCACACACTATATAGTGTCATGCTTCATCATTTGACCACCTAGCCCCACCCAGGTAGGACAATGCCACCTGGGCGGACTCAACCTCACCGTTAAAGGAACGGGAGGGAGTGCGTAAATTATTATCTGGAATAAGCGGGATCCAGCTAAGATAGGGAAAGATATAAAAACACCTAAGCAGTTACCGGTGTGCAATCTACACTTTTAATAATGGTATCTGCTGGTGTATTAAAAACAAGGATGGGACACCAGGGTGAGAACAAGGACTCACTGGGTCACCAAACCTCTGCCTTAACCACGCATGTCCTGACCAATGAACATGTGTGATTAAGGCAGAGGAAAACAGACTCAGGATTGGGAGAGGATGTGGTCAAGTAAGTGGGGCTCGGGTAGGGTTGGGGGTAGTTTTAGTTTTTACGGGTGGGGTGGGGAGTCGGGTGGTTTCGTTTTTTAGGGGCGGGTGGGGGGACAGGTTAGTTTAAGCTTTAGGGGTGGGGGTTGTGGTAGTTTTTGGGGCGGGGTGGGGAGTTGAGGTGGTTTTAGTTTTAAGGGCAGGATGGGGGTGTTGGGGTAGTTTTCATTTTTAGGATTGGGTAGTTTTACTTTTTAGGGGCAGGTAGGGGTTTTCAGGGTCATTTTAGTTTTTAGGGCGGGGATGGCGGGTCGGGCAGTTTAAGTTTTAGGGATGGGGGTTGGGGGGTCACAGTAGTTTTAGGGGCGGGGTCGGGGTACTTTTAGTTGTAGGGGCGGGTGGGGGTCGGGTAGTTTCAGTTTTTAGGAGCGGGGGTGGAGGGTCATGGTAGTTTTAGCAGTGAGGGGTCAGGGTAATTTTAGTTTTTAGGGGTGAAGGTGGGGGTCGGGATAGTTTAAGGTTTAGGGGCAGGGGTGGGGAGTTGAGTAGTTTGTTTTAGGGACAGGGTGGAGGGTCAGGGTATTTTTAGGTTTGGGGGGTAGGGAGTCGGGTAGTTTGAGTTCTAGAGGTGGGGTTGGGGCTCGCTGTAGTTTTAGGGGCAGGGTGGGGGTTGGGGTAGTTTTAGTTTTAGTTTTAGTGGTGGGGGTCACAAACCTAGCTAAAAAAAAATCAGATGAACTTCCAACAGAACTGTGAGTTCTAAAGAAGACCATCTTCCAAAGAGTTCCAAAAGAATTACAAACCATTTGTTGTAGAAGAACAAATCAAATCAAATCATTAACATTTATAAAGCGCGCTACTCACCCGTGCGGGTCTCAAGGCGCTAGGGGGGAAAGGGGGGGTTATCGCTGCTCGAACAGCCAAGTCTTTAGGAGTCTCCGGAAAGCGGAGTGGTCCTGGGTGGTCCTGAGGCTGGTGGGGAGGGAGTTCCAGGTCTTGGCCGCCAGGAAGGAGAAAGATCTCCCACCCGCCGTGGAGCGGCGGGTGCGAGGGACGGCAGCAAGTGCGAGGCCAGCGGAGCGGAGGGGGCGGGTGGGGACGTAGAAGCTGAGGCGTCTGTTGAGGTATTCCGGTCCCTTGTTGTGGAGGGCTTTGTGTGCGTGGGTGAGAAGACGGAAGGTGATCCTTTTGCTGACTGGGAGCCAATGCAGGTGTCTCAGGTGTGCGGAGATGTGGCTGTTGCGGGGTACGTCGAGGATGAGGCGGGCCGAGGCGTTTTGGATGCGTTGCAGGCGGTTTTGGAGTTTGGCGGTGGTCCCGGCGTAGAGGGTGTTGCCGTAGTCCAGGCGACTCGTGACAAGGGCGTGGGTCACGGTTTTTCTGGTGTCGGCGGGGATCCAGCGGAAGATCTTGCGGAGCATGCGGAGAGTGAGGAAGCAGGCGGAGGACACGGCGTTGACTTGCTTGGTCATGGTGAGAAGAGGGTCCAAGATGAAGCCGAGGTTGCGGGCGTGGTCTGCGGGGGTCGGTGCGGTGCCGAGGGCCGTGGTCCACCAGGAGTCGTCCCAGGCGGACGGGGTGTTGCCGAGGATGAGGACTTCCGTTTTTTCAGAGTTCAGCTTTAGGCGGCTGAGCCTCATCCAATCTGCGACGTCCTTCATACCCTCTTGTAGGTTCGTCTTGGCGCTGGCGGGGTCCTTGGTGAGGGAGAGTACAAGTTGGGTGTCGTCGGCGTAGGAGGTGATGATGATGTCGTGCTTGCGTACGATGTCGGCGAGGGGGCTCATGCAGACATTGAAGAGTGTCGGGCTGAGCGATGAGCCTTGGGGTACGCCGCAGATGATCTTGGTGGGTTCTGAGCGAAACGGAGGGAGGTAAACTCTTTGGGAGCGGTTAGCGAGGAAGGAGGCGATCCAGTCCAGGGCCTGGCCTTGGATCCCGGTGGAGCGTAGGCGGGTGATTAGGGTGCGGTGACAGACGGTGTCAAAGGCAGCCGAGAGGTCGAGGAGAATGAGGGCGACTGTTTCACCGTTGTCCATCAGGGTTCTGATGTCGTCTGTGACTGAGATGAGGGCGGTTTCCGTGCTGTGGTTGGTTCGGAATCCGGTTTGTGAAGGGTCGAGCAGGTTGTTGTCTTCCAGGAAGGTGGTCAGCTGTTTGTTGACGGTCTTTTCTATTACCTTGGCTGGGAAAGGTAGAAGAGAGATGGGGCGGAAGTTTTTCAGGTCGCTTGGGTCAGCCGTAGGTTTCTTTAGTAGGGCGTTGACTTCAGCGTGTTTCCAGCATTCGGGGAAGGTAGCAGAAGAAAAAGAAGAGTTGATGACGGTCTGGAGGTGCGGGGCGATGATGTCGTCGGCTTTGTTAAAGATGAAGTGCGGGCAGGGGTCCGAAGGGGCGCCGGAGTGGATAGAGTTCATGATGGATTTGGTTTCTTCCGTGTTGATGTGGGTCCAGTTGTTGAGGGTGATGTCCGGGGAAGCGGGTTCAGTGGTGTGTGGTTGGGTCTGGTGTCCGAAGCTGTCGTGGAGGTCGCTGATCTTGCGATGGAAGAAAGTGGCGAGGGATTCGCACAAATCCTGTGAGGGCGTGACGGCGTTGGCGCTGGCGCTGGGGTTGGAGAACTCTTTGACGATGCTGAAGAGTTCTCTGCTGTTGTGGCTGTTTTTGTCTAGTCTGTCGGTGAAAAAGTTCCTTTTGGCAGTGCGGATCAGGTGGTGGTGTTCGCGTGTAGCGTTCTTGAGGGCGGTCATGTTGTCCGCGGTGTGGTCCTTGCGCCAGGCCTTCTCAAGGGCACGACAAGTTTTCTTTGATTCTTTGAGGGTGTCAGAGAACCAGAGAGGTTTTTTGGTGTTGGTCTGTCGATGCGTGCGTTTGAGGGGAGCAAGGTTGTCAGCGCAGTTGGAGATCCAGTTTGTGAGGTTGAGAGCTGCGTCGTTGGGGTCGGTGGTGAGGGTGGGTTGGTTGGCGGCGAGAGCGGAGAAGAGTTGCTCTTCAGGGATCTTGTTCCACTGTCGACGAGGGGTGGGTTGAGTGTGGAGGTGGGAGGTCTCGCGTCGGAATGTGAAGTGGACGCAGCTGTGGTCGGTCCAGTGTAGGGCAGAGGTGTGGCTGAAGAAGACGTGTTTGCTGGCGGAGAAGATAGGGTCGAGCGTGTGTCCGGCGATGTGGGTGGCGGTGTTCACCAGTTGTTTGAGGCCGAGGTTGGCGAGGTTGTCGAGCAGGGTGGTGGTGTTGGGGTCGTTGTTTTGTTCCAGATGGAAGTTGAGGTCGCCTAGGAGGATGTAGTCCGGTGAGGCGAGGGCGTGCGGGGAGATGAAGTCGGCGATGGCGTCGCTGAAAGAGGCGCGAGGTCCGGGAGGACGGTAGACGAGGGATCCTCTGAGGGTGGTCCTTGGGTCGGTGCGAATCTGAAAATGCAGGTGTTCAGCGGCGAGGGGGGGGTCTTCGGTGGAGGTGGTGACGCTGATGGAGTCTTTGAAGATGATGGCGACACCTCCTCCTACTTGGTTGGTGCGGTCTTTTCTGGAGATCTTGTAGCCTTCGGGGATGGCGGGTAGCGATGTCTGGAGCAGAGGAGGCGTTCATCCATGTCTCCGTGATGAAGGCGACGTCCGGGGCTGTGGAGTCCAGGAGGTCCCAAAGTTCAACGGCGTGCTTGTGGACGGAACGAGCGTTGATCAGGATGCACTTGAGGTGGTTGATGGCGCGTGGGCTTGTGGTCGTGGTAGTTGCGTGGTGGAAGATGCGTTTGCAGGAGTTGCAGGCGAAGGGTCCATGGGTGCGTTTGGGGTGAGCTAGGAAGCAGGTTTTGGAGCGCCCTGGGTTGAGGGCGTGGAGGGTGGTGGGGTCGTAGCGGATCAGCGGGGCTTGGGGGAGCTGGGGACCAGGGGTTGTGGCGCTGGGCACGGGCCAGGCGCGGACGGGCGCAGACGGGCTTGCCTCTGGCGCGCCTCTGGCGCGCCAGCGGCGCAGTCGCGCAGCGGCCGCCATAAGAGGTAGGAGGGGGGGGAAGGGGTCAGCTGGGGGCGAATGGGAGCTGGGGGGCGGGGGCGTGCAGGAGGTCGCGGCGGGAAAGCGCGAGGGAGGGGGGGGGACAGGTAGAGTGAGAGGAGCTGGGGGAGGGGGTTTAGGGTGGAGGAGGGTGAGTGTTAGGAGGTTTGGAGATTAGGGAGAGAGATAGGAGTAGGGTTGTGAAGATAGGGGAGGGGGGGTTGTAGAGGTGGGTGAGGGAGAGAGGTAGAGTGAGAGGATAGGGAGATAGGTAGTAGAGGGGGTGGCGGGAGGGGGGGAGAGATAGAGAAATAGATAGAGAAAATAGATAGAGAAGTCGATAGATAGGGAAATAGATAGATAGACAGATAGGTAGGTAGGAGGAGGTGGAGAGTGGGGGAGTTAGATAGTGAGATAGGGAGCTAGAGAGATAGGAAGATAGGAGGAGTGAGGGAGGTAGATAGCGAACGGGTTAGCTAGGGGTGAGAGAGGGGGAGGCGAGTGAGGGAGGGGGATGAGGAAGGAGCAGGAGGGCAGGCTCGGGGGAAGAAGACGGAGGAGGTAGAAGAGCCGAAGGCAGGAGAACAGAAGACAGAAGAACAGAAGACAGAAGAGCAGAAGAACAGAGAAGAACAGAGAAGAACAGAGAAGAACAGAGAAGAACAGAGAGGAAGAACACAGAAGCACCGAGAAGAACAGAGAAGAAGAACACAGAAGACCGGAAGAACACAGAAGAACAGAAGGGAAGAACAGAAGAACAGAAGAGAAGAACAGAAGAACACAGAAGAAGATTGCAGAGGGGGAACGAGGAGGAAGAGACAGAGAGGAGGAAAAGAAGCAGGAGCAGGAGAGAAGGTGAGTGGCGCGGGGCAGGGCGAGGGGCTGGGAGGAGGGGGGTACTTACAGTTAGGTGGGTCTCAGGAACACAGGAACTCGGGAACTTGGAGGAGCTGCAGCGGCAGGGGGAGCGACCTACCCTTGGGTCAAGGGTCGCTACCACTGTCGCGCAGCGGCCGCCATAAGAGGTAGGAGGGGGGGGGAGGGGTCAGCTGGGGGCGAATGGGAGCTGGGGGGCGGGGGCGTGCAGGAGGTCGCGGCGGGAAAGCGCGAGGGAGGGGGGGGACAGGTAGAGTGAGAGGAGCTGGGGGAGGGGGTTTAGGGTGGAGGAGGGTGAGTGTTAGGAGGTTTGGAGATTAGGGAGAGAGATAGGAGTAGGGTTGTGAAGATAGGGGAGGGGGGGTTGTAGAGGTGGGTGAGGGAGAGAGGTAGAGTGAGAGGATAGGGAGATAGGTAGTAGAGGGGGTGGCGGGAGGGGGGGAGAGATAGAGAAATAGATAGAGAAAATAGATAGAGAAGTCGATAGATAGGGAAATAGATAGATAGACAGATAGGTAGGTAGGAGGAGGTGGAGAGTGGGGGAGTTAGATAGTGAGATAGGGAGCTAGAGAGATAGGAAGATAGGAGGAGTGAGGGAGGTAGATAGCGAACGGGTTAGCTAGGGGTGAGAGAGGGGGAGGCGAGTGAGGGAGGGGGATGAGGAAGGAGCAGGAGGGCAGGCTCGGGGGAAGAAGACGGAGGAGGTAGAAGAGCCGAAGGCAGGAGAACAGAAGACAGAAGAACAGAAGAGAGAAGAACAGAGAAGAACAGAGAAGAACAGAGAAGAACAGAGAAGAACAGAGAGGAAGAACACAGAAGCACCGAGAAGAACAGAGAAGAAGAACACAGAAGACCGGAAGAACACAGAAGAACAGAAGGGAAGAACAGAAGAACAGAAGAGAAGAACAGAAGAAGATTGCAGAGGGGGAGCGAGGAGGAAGAGACAGAGAGGAGGAAAAGAAGCAGGAGCAGGAGAGAAGGTGAGTGGCGCGGGGCAGGGCGAGGGGGGTACTTACAGTTAGGTGGGTCTCAGGAACACAGGAACTCGGGAACTTGGAGGAGCTGCAGCGGCAGGGGGAGCGACCTACCCTTGGTAGAGTTATAAATGACACTGTTGATTTACAGAAACTGAGTTATTAATTTGAGAAGGAGGTAATATAATAAACACACTCTCATTAGCTCACAATCCAGTTCTGGGGGAAACTGCTGAACCTGTGGTAGCTGTGACACCGCACACCCACTTTCCAAGAGAAATTTGTGGTTAGCACAAGCAGTATCAAATCTTTTAAAGCCAGGAACAGGAGAAAATAAAATGTACAAACCAATTTAGAAAAATTAAGAAAATTGTAATAAGGAAAAATATGCAAACATATTTAAAAATTGGGTAAGTGTAACTGTGATCTATATAGAATAAACAAAGGTTCTTTGAAGTGTTCAAGAATTCTTTAACTGCATACTCTACTGTATCCTCCTCTGTATTTTTTTCATTTTAAGGCAAACACAACCAAAAAGACACAAAGATAGAATTGAAAATACAGTTTGCAATTGTCAGGCCAATTGACACGATTTCAGGCTGACCACAATGGAACAGTGCTCTGGGAAGCCATACGTGTTCCACTGCTCAAAGTTTTTACCTTCTGACTTAGAAGTTTTTCTGGAGCTCTACATCCTCCATGGGGGACGAGGCAAGTTGAAGCTAGAGAGGGTCTTTGATGTCAGATACATCAAGTCAAGGTGTTTCTGAGGCCTTCAGTTATGCTTTGGAGCCACAAGATCTAAGTGGACCACTGCAGTATTTTGCAGCCGGGAAATAGCCTAAACAATGACTCCTGAACAACTAGGTGCATTGTCCATGAAATCAGGACAATGTTTTGTGAGCAACGACTCTGTTTTTCTCTGCCTTAACCATGCATGTCCTGAACAATAAACATGTGTGATTAAGGCAGAGGAAAACAGACTCAGGATCGGGAGAGGACGTGGTCAGGTAAGTGGGACTGAGGTAGGATTGGGGGTAGTTTTAGGGGTGGGGTAGTTTTAGTTTTTAGGGGTGGGGTGGGGGGTCAGGGTAGTTTTCGTTTTTTAGGGGCGGGGGGCAGGTCGGGTTAATTTAAGCTTTAGGGGCGGGGTGGGAAGTTGTGGTAGTTTTAGGGGGGGATGGGGGTCGAGGTAGTTTTTGTTTTGGGGCAGGGTTGGGGTAGGTTTCGTTTTTAGGGTCGGGGTAGTTTTACTTTTTAGGGGCGGGTGAGGTGGTCAGGGTAATTTTAGTTTTTAGGGGTGGGGTGGTGGTTGGGTAGTTTAAATTTCAGGGGTGGGTGGGGAGTCACAGTAGTATTAGGGGCAGGGGTTGGGTTCGGGTTAGTTTTAGTTTTAGGGGCAGGTGGGGGGTCGGGTAGTTTAAGTTTTAGGGTCAGGGGTGGGGGGTCGGGTAATTTGTTTTAAGGGCAGGGTGGGGTCGGGGTAGTTTTAGTTTTTTGGGGTGGGGGTGGGGAGTTGGGGTAGTTTAAGTTTTAGGGGTGGGTTGGGGGTCGCAGTAGTTTTATGGGCGGGGTGAGGGTTGGGGTAGTTTTAGTTTTAGTGGTGGGGTCAGGGTAGTTTTAGTTTTTAGGGGTGGGGTGGTGCTAGTTTTAGTTTTAAGGGCGGGGTGTGGGGTCGAGTAGTTTTAGTTTTTAGGGGTGGGGTCGGGTAGTTTTAGTTTTCAGGGGCGGGGTTGGGGGTCGGGTAGTTATATTTTTTAGGGGCAGGGATGGGGAGTCGGGGTAGTTTTAGTTTTTAGGGGTGCGTGGGGGTTGGGGTAGTTTCAGTTTTTAGGGGTGGGGTCAGGTTAATTTCAGTTTTTAGGGGCAGGGTGGGGATCGGGGTAGGATTGCTTTTAGGGGTGGGATGGGGGCAGGGTAGGAGTGTTTTTAGGGGCGGGGTAGGGGGTTGGATAGGATTGTTTTAGGGGCAGGGTAGGGAGTAGAATCATTTTGGGGATGGGCTGGTGGGTCAAAGGGGTCGCATGCTGGAACCATGCATTCCGTTCCACGCATGCCTTTACCAGGCATGCCTTTACAACAAAAATCATTGTTAAGGCATTTGTGGTTAAGGCATTCTTGGTAACAGTGCGGTCGTTGTTCTGACCGCATTGTTCAGGTGTGAGTGGTTCCAGCATTCGTTGTTCCGTTGTATATTCTTTGGCAGCTATCGAAGATGCTTCACCACTAAGGTAGAATTGTAGCCTCACCCCACTCCAAGTATTTACCTTTGGAATTTTTTTTGGTTCTCAAAATCCTCTAGTAAGTAAAGGCTGGAAAGTGTAGCAGGGTGGGGCTCCATGAGGTAGGGATAGTGCTGCTGAAGGCTTTTATTTTGTGGCAAAAACTCAGGGGGAGTCTTAGCATCTTGTTCCAGTACTCTGGAAATGGAAAAAAATTAATAAGTCCCACATTTCTTGAACTGCTATGAAAAGTTATTTTGGTCACTTCTGCGGCCCTCCTGTACACACACAGACTTGAAGACACCAGCAACACCAGTTTTTCTTGCGAATTAACGTTAAGCCTACTTTCTTCGCCACTTTGAAACTGTATGGAGTTAGTAGGCTTTTTTTGTAACACAACAAATTAAAAGAGAAGACAGCCGTGATTCGAACGTGAAAACCAACCTACAAAGAACATTTGCAAAACACAGGCAGCAATCAAAGTATTTCTGAGAATTAGTTAACGTTACAATAGAAAAAATGCAAATTTTCTCACCCTGTTGTTTACATAAATAGATTTTTAGGAACGATGCAGTGGATGCGGTTCAAAGGACCAAACATGAGAGCCACCAGTATGTGCACAGACACACTACCCTGCAAAGTGCAATGCTGCAGCAACTAACCATTAAAGCCCTTGGCAAGAGAAGAACCTTTAAAAAAAAATAAGACTGTGTCTGCAAAATAGGTAGAAAGGTGATCAGGTTTTTATCAGTGCCTTTCTCATCATCTTCTCCGATAAAAATTGGGTTTCTAGGAAATAGTTCAAGTGGAGTACACTTTGCAATGGATGATTGCAATCCTTTACTTTACTACCAATTGATGTCTCTGCTTGAAAGCTATTTCAAATGTAGGTGGTAAGCACTACCTGACTGTTTCATGACAACAGATAAAACGTCCAGTTAGTTCAGCAACAGCTTCAGACATTTGCTTGTAAATCAGGGGCACATATGTTATCCTCAAGTCCCTCTCTGAATGCAAATCGCAGTAAACTTGAAAACATAGTGCAGTATGCTACCTCAAGCATTTTATTTGATCCGGGAAAATCATAATTCTTTTAGCTCTAAATAATTCACTTGTCATATATTCTTTATCTAAATCTGCACACAGTGAGCGAAACTGAGGCCCTCGAGACTCTAGTCGCACAGTACACCCACTGAAGCGTCATTTTTTTTTAGCCTCTGATGGTGCAGTGTGCCAGTGCACATTTACAAGGCCACGCAAAGCCTTCTTGAGTGGCTTTTCATGACCTTGTAAATATGGATCACTTTACACGCAAAACACTGTGTGAAAGGAGCGTTCCATGGGTGTTGCTTGGAGTGTTCCCACGCGACACCCATGGAACCCGAAGGATTTACAAGTCTAGGAATGCATCAGATTCCTATGACACCTCAGGGGTGGAGTAAGAGTGATGCAACGGGCTGAAATATCTTTATTTCTCTCCGTTTTTCCTCTTTCTATGTGTGCTGCATTCTGCAGCACAAATAAAAAGAGGAAAATACCTCATGTGATTGTTTTTGTGCAGGAAGGTGTTCCTTCCTGCACAAAAACAATCATCCCACAACTCAGGCACACTTGGACCATGGTGCAAGGCAGCAGTTTGTGCACCAGTGCAGTGGGAGAGGACAGAAATGCGCCGTATCTTGTAGATCTGGTGCATATCTGCACTTTCCTGGTGGCGCAGGGCGGCACAGCAAGGCACTTTCTGTGCTGCCCTGTGCCACAGGCCTTGTAAATGAGGCCCTGAGTCTACATAGGGTAATTAAACAATGCACTAAAATTCCACCAAGGTTGCACAATTGCAAGACTTGAGCAACCTCATGTTTTAGTCTGAATAACATGGTACATTTTCAAAAACTATGTTCGTTCACTCCTTGGGCTACCATGTTGCAGGATAACAGAAGTTTATTGTTACTCAACTCAATGATACTCACTTTGATCTCTTAGGGGTGAAAGTCTAAATAAACTAACCAGGATTACAGCTTGGATTAGGAGGTCAAATGAGAGTCCTGCTGTAGATGGATTAGTTGACTGAGCAATTTCACTTGACTATGTATTTTCTGAAATATGAAGTGGTACTTCAGGAAACTGAGCTCTTTGGCCATGCCTTTAATGGAAATGTATACGAAATAAGGGTTCTACTGAAGAATATTTGACATGGTTACTCTCCTGAAAGCTAGATGCTAACTTCCCTTTTCAGCCAGCATATTGTATCTCCTGTCAGTGCGCTGGTTATCACAAGGCAGCAAGCTGCATTACACACATTTCTCAGTACCTTTCCACTTTTAAAAGTACCAAAAGTTGAGTCCTGCAGGGCTCTTGTTTGAGACTTACACTTTTTAACATTCTATGCAAAAAACAAAAACCTCTATTCTCAGGGGCTCAAAAAAGAACTTGCACTCACCAACTGAATTCAGATGTCACCAAGAGGATCACCTTCAAACTCCTCACCCACGCTCACAAAGCCCTTCACAACACAGGCCCGGCCAACCCGCCAACTCTGCTCTGCTAACCTTGCCCTCGCCGCCATCCCTTGCATCCATCGAACTACAGCCGGCGGCAGATCCTTCTCCCACCTCGCCGCCAAGACCTGGAACACCCTCCCCACCCATCTTCGACAGACCAAGAACCTCCTGACCTTCAGAAAATGCCTCAAGACCTGGTTATTCGAGCAGTAGCAGTCCTTCCCTCCCCACCCCTCAGCACCTTGAGACCCTAGCGGGTGAGTAGCACGCTTTACAAATGTTTGATTGATTGATTGAGATGTGAATTTCAAGTGAAACATGATTCAGTAGCCCATTGTGGTGATTGCTTTGCTTTGTATTCTCTTGTGGGGACATGGAACAGCGTGGCATCATTGGCATGATGTCACGGTGTTCTATGTTCCGCAGAAGACAGTTAATTTCCTCTGTGCCCCCGTTGTTTATGGAGATCTTCTGACTTCCCTCTTACTAAATAAATGAAGAAAAGCACTTTTCTGTGAATACCCATTTCCCCTCTCTTCACCCTCCCAGTGAATTCTGGTCAATCTGGTCCATCTTTTGCAAAGTTGCAGTTCTTCGAGGGAAGCTAACCTTTATTACTATTAATTTCTTCCAGTATTTCATTTTCTTAGCATGAAAAATGCTTTTTTCTCCCAACCTCTCATCTTCTTAGCCCCAGACATGTTTCCCTCTTTTGGAACTCTTCAGTGGAACACAGCAGGTACTGAATGCCAAACTTGTTTGCAGCATACCATTTAAAGACCAGTGCCTCCTTAACTGTTCAAGCAGCATGTTACTGTAAAGGTCATCTCTTTCTGGTGCAAAACCATTGGCGCCGGGAACCATTTTTGAAGTGAAAAATGCCTCAGTAGCCCTCTTAGTGTATTCTGGTCAATGTGGTTCATATTTTGGAAAGTTGCAGTTTTTCCAATCAAACAAAGCTTTGTACCTATTGATGTCTTAAATATTTAATTTCCTTTCTAGAAGGTTTTTACATTTGAACGTTCATTTCTCATTTTATGGTTTCTGGTTCTATGCCTACACAGATGATAGTCAGATCATCCTAAGATTTGATTGAAAGTTTAGGTCTTTACAGGACCAGTTTAAACGGTGTCTGTGTTAGGTAGAACGCTGGATGAATGCTAACTCACTTAGGCTTTACACAGACAAGGTTGAGGTCTTAGCTGATGGCAACCCTTCTACCTGGCTCTCACAATGGTGGCTCAACTCTTTAAGTGTTTGTCCTGTTCCCACCTCCAGAAAAGGCATTCTAGGAGTTATTACAACAATAGTCTGTCATTAGAAGCATACATCAATGAGCTTATCTTCTCAACATGCTTCTTTATGCTGAAGATCATTAGAAAACCCACCCCTCTATTGCCCAGTTCCTCTAGGAAAATATTAGTCCAGCCTCTTTTGAGCTCTAGGTTGAACTACTGCAACTCTCTTGCCCGCTTTGCTCCTATATGCACTACAGCTCATACAAAAAAGAGGCTAATGCTCTCATCTTATTTTTTGGCAGACACAATAGTATTTTTGCACATCTCTCCATTCTCCTTTAGTTACGTATGTGCAAGCACTGTGTTTCAAAGCCATGTGCATTTGTCACAAGGCCTTATACTGTTTGCTTTCTTTTAGTTATATGATCTCACTCTTATCTTCATACACCCCTTTAAGATCACTTCGATCCAGCAAGATGCACTAGGGCATCAGTCCCCATGGGACAATCTCTCTGCAGCCATCTATACTGAAAGCACCTTTTGAAATTTAGCTGATTGTTAAAAACTCATCTGTCTCCTCTGCAGATTCTGTTTCAAATATGTGGTGCTCTAGTGCCTGGACACTCTGGGTAATCATGTGATTTATATGTTTTCAAATCAAATAAATTCTCCTACAGAAAGTAATAAATAAACAGATGACATTAATTTGTAATGCTCAGGGACACGTATGAAATGTGATCTGCAACCACTAATGTGTTGTATCTTGAAATACTGATAAACAGTATTTTGATCTTTGGTTAGTATTCTCTGCTAATCATGATATAAGTCTACTTTACAGTAACATACTACACACTGAATAGTGCACTCTGCTGCGATTTATGCCAACGCAGACCCCTATCGGGCACGCCCAGCACTGACTTAGGTTCCATTAACAAATGAGGTTTTCTGTGATGCACAGATGGAGAGCCCCACTCTTGAGGGCCTACGACAGTAGGCGGAGGCCCAGGCAGCTGACAATACCTCTGGTGATCACCTGATCTACTGGGTGAATCGTCTCCTGTATAGCAAGCCTAAGGTTCCTGAGCCTCGGGCAACATGTGTGTTGGTGGTCCCCCAGTGCTAGAGGGCCTTCTTACTGGAGGTGGCTCATGATGTACCCCTGGTAGGTCACTTGGAGAGGGCAAGACCTTTGAGAGGCTTGTCATCCACTTTTATTGGCCTCAAATGAGAAGGGCCTCAGATTCCTTTTGCACGTCGTATCCTACCTGCTAGGCCAGTTGCAAGTCAGGAGGGAAGCGAATGGGTTCCCTTGCAATCTTTTCCTGTTGTTGGCAGAGTGAGCATCAACATTGTTGGGCCTCTGGACCCCAGGTCTGCCATGAGCAACTGGTTCATCCTGGTCTTGGTGGGCCATGCCACCTTGTACCCTGAGGCTATCCCTCTGACAATGGTGACTGCACCCTCAGTGGCTAGGGCACTGATGGGGATATTCACCCTTGTTGGATTCTCTGAGGAGGTGGTGTCAGGCCATGATTCCAACTTCATGTTGACATGCATGAAGGCCATGTGGAAGGAGTGTGGAGTAACCTACAAGTTCTCCACTCCTTACCACCCACAAACCAATAGGCTTATTGAGAGGTTCAACAAGACCCTCAAACGCATGATCAAATGTCAGAGCCCTTGGGACAGAAGTTGGATGCCCTCTTGCCATGCTTGTGTTTGTGTACAGGGAGGTGCCTCAGAAGGGGTTTGGCTTCAGCCCCTTTGAGCTCCTGTATGGGCACCCAGTAAAAAGACCTCTCAGGCTGGTGAAGGAGAGGTGGGAGCAAGCTCCCAGGAAGAGCCCTCAAGATGTGGTTAGCTACATGCTGGAACTCTGGACCCAGATGAAGCGCTTCTGAAAGAAAATTAAGGCACATTTATAAGCACGCCAAGAGGTCATTAAACTGTTGTATGACCAGAAGGCCCCTTGAATCACATGAGTGATGGAACCTCTGGAGCATAGGATCTTACAAGACAATTGGTTTGGGCTTTATGAGGTGAAAGAGTGAGCTCTCCCACTAGATGGACCTCAAAACTCTCAGGACCCCTTTAAGGGTGTTGCACGTCAATTTCCTCAAACCCCACTTCAGGTGACGTGAGTTAACCATGCTCCTGGTTACAGACTGTTAGAAATGGGGTCTCTAGTTCTAGTTAGCAGTCAGTTTGCACCCTGTCCAAGTAAGGACCCTCACTCTGGTCAGGGTAAAGGAGATACACAGCTCAGATAACCCCTGCTCACCCCCGCAGTAGCTTAGCACAAGGCTCATCTTAGAGGCAATGTGTAAAGTATTTGTACAAACACCCACAGTAACACAGTGAAAACACCACAAAAGGACCCCACACGAGTTCAGAAAAATAGCCAATATTTATCTAAATCAAACAAAACCAAAATGACAAAAAACTAACATGCACAGGCAAAAATATGAATTTTAAAAGATTAAGGTGGTCATTATGAACATGGCGGTGTGGCCCGCCATGCCTGCGGTGGCGGGTAAAACCGCCAGCCGTCATGGTGGGCCACAGCACCATATAATGCACCCCATGAGAGCCTCCATCGGCAGCCCTCACTCTGCGGTGCTGCCCCTCGGATAATGTTTCCTCAGCCACCAGCCTTTCCCAGGAAAAGGCTGGCGGAAGGGGTGCAGGTCACTGCCCGAAAATCTGCGTGACGGGTGCAGCTGCACCCACCGCACAGAGGCATTGGCGGCGGCTCCCCGTCAATGTCCCATCCAGACCTTCCTGTGGGCCGGCGGGTGGAAACGATGTTTCCACCCGCCGGCCCACAGGAATGGTCCTAATACGGCCGGTGGGGATCCGGGGACGCTGGCGGTCAGTGTTTTGACCGCCAGCATGAACATGGCAGTTTTTACCGCCGTGTTCATAATGAGGTCATAAATCCCAATAAAAACACTTGGAAACACAATAGCTCCAATTGGGGCAATCACAACGTCGTTTAGGGAGTTGTCCCAACAGTCCGATGCCACTCACGGGGAGGGCGGCGCTGGTCGCGGAGTGGCACGGACCCCCAGGTACAGTACCTTTGGTAACAAGGAAAACAAGCCAGTGCACGGAGTCGGGGAGATAAGGTGTCACTGGATCCGGTGTGGCGTTGGCTCCTTACTGCAAAACAAGGGAGGTGATTCGGAATCAGGGCGAGGTGTTGGTTTCTTATGATGAGGCAGGGTCGATGAATCTGGTGGTTGAAGACGCAGTGGGATGATCTCCCGGGGTCGGGGTCGTGGTCTTGCCACGGGGCTAAAGGCGCAATGACGGAGGCAGATGTCACGGACGGCAGTGACACAGCACTCGGACTCACGATGTCCCTGGACTTCAGTGAGGCTGCGGCGGTGTCGGGCCTGTGGCGTCGGTCAGGGCCATCACACTCCAGCTGGGATCACGGCTTCAAGTTACAGGCAGCAGCTAGGAGTCGTGCAGTGGTGCCGGTTCTGGAGTAGTTCGGAGGTGGTGTGCCTGGTTTTTCTTGGTTTCAAGCCAGCTTTCACTCCCAAAGGCCCAGGAACTGGATTGGCACCACTTGGCAAGTCAGGGTGATCAGCAGGAGTACCCAGGTGCTGGCAGGTGAAGTCTTTGATGTCCCTGAGACTTCTTAACAGAAGGCAAGCTCAGTCCAAGCCCTTGGAAAAACTTCACAAGCAGGATTTCAGAAAGCAAAGTCCAGTCCTTTCCCTCTTGAGAAAGAACCAGCAGCAACAGACACAGTGGCAGGTCCTCCTCAAGCATCAAGCTCTTCTCCTTGGCAAAGGTTCCTCTTGATACAGAAGTAATCTAAATTTGTGGGATCAGCAGTTCTGCCTTTGAAAAAAGGAAGTCTTTGCAGTGCACAGGAACCTGTCTCTTCCTTGCCCGGCCCCAGACACATTCTAGGGAGCTGGAGACTGTATTTTATGAGGGCAGTGCAGGTGTCAGCTCCTCCCTCTCACTCTAGCCCAGGAAGACTCATCAGGATATGTAGGACACAACTCAGCTCTCTTTGTGTCACTGTCTAGAGGGAATTCACAACCAACCCAACTGTCAGTCTGACCTAGACGTGTATTCAGTAGCCAAGCAGAGGCACAGAATGGTAAAGCGAAAAATGCCCACTTTCTAAAAGTGGCATTTTCAAACAGACAATCTAAAAACCAACTTTACCAAAAGATGCATTTTTAAATTGTGAGTTCATAGACCCCAAAATCCCCATCTCTATCCCCATGTTAACCTATTGGAGAGATAGGCCTTGCAATAGTGAAAAACGAATTTGGCAGTATTTCACTATCAGGACATGTAAAACACACCAGTACATGTCCTACCTTTTAAATACACTGACCCTGCCCATGGTGCTACCTAAGGCCTACCTTAGCGGTGCTTTACATGTAGAAAAATAGAAGGTTTGGGACTGGTCAAATTGCCAATGCAAACTGCAGTGGCAGATCTAAGACATATTAGCAGGACTACTCATGTGGGTGGCACGATCAGTGCTGCATGTCCACTATTAGCATTTGGGTTGCAGGTCCTGGGCAACTCTATTGCACTTTAGTAGGAACTTATTAGTAAATCAAATATGTCATTCATGGAAAACGAATTACCAATATCATTTAGCCAGAGAGAGCTAGTACTTTAGCACTGGTTAGTGTTCGACCTGGCCCTTTTTTGCAGGGTCATCCCCAATGTTTTTTGCCTCCTTCCTCCTAATTTATCTGACCTATTTTTGTTGGCTTTAGGTCTCTGGGCACTTTACCACTGCTAACCAGTGCTAACGGGCATATGCTCTCAGTGTAACTTGTATTGTTGATTGGTTTATCCACAATTGGCATTTTTGATTTACTACTATGTCCCTAGTAAAGTGCACAAGAGGTGCCCTGGGCCTGTAAATCAAATGCTACTAGGGGGCCTGCAGCACTGGTTGTGCCACCCACATTAGTAACCCTGTAAACATGGCTCAGACCTGCCACTGCAGTGTCTGTGTGTGCAGTATTTCACTGCCAATTCCACCTGGCAAGTATACCTACCTGCTAGACCTAAACCTTCCCTTTTTATACATGTAAGGCACCCCTAAGGTAGGCCCTAGGTATCACCATGGGCAGGGTGCAGTGTAAGTAAAAGGTGGGACATGTACTGATGTTTTTCACATGTCCTAACAATGAAATACTGCTAAATTCAGTCTTCACTGTTACAAGACCTATCTCTCTCATAGGTTAACATGAGGGCTTCCTTTAAATAACTTTAAAGTACAAATTCCCTTTGAGAGCAGATAGAAATTTGGAGTTTAGGGTCTCTGAACTCACAATTTAAAAATACATCTTTTAATGAAGTTGGCTTTTAGATTGTTAGTCTGAAAATGCCACTTTTAGAAAGTAGGCATTTTCTTGCTTAAACCATTCTGTGACTCTGCCTGTTTTTGGTTTGCTTGTCTGGGTCAGTTTGACAGTTGGGCCATTTGTGAATCTCCTCTAGACAGTGAGACAAAGGGAGCTGGGGTGTAGCCTGCATATCCTGGTGAGCCATCTATGCTAGAGTGGAGGAAGGAGTCGTCACTTACACTTGAATGGGCTGTGCCTGCCCTCTCACAGTGCAGTCTCCGACCCCCTGGTGTGTGTCTGGGGCCTGGCCTGGGCAAGACAGGATCTTGTGAACAATAGAGACTTTCTTTTGAAGTAGGCCTACTTCAAAGGCATTAAGGGGTATAAGTATTGGACTCAAAGCCCCTGAAAATTAGATTACTCTGGAACCAAGAGGAACCTCTGCCAAGGAGAAGAGCTGGAGGAGGATTACTGCTCCTTTGTCTGTGACTATGCTTTGCTGGGTTGACCTGCAGTAGCTGCTTCTCCCTGAGAGAGGACAAAGACTGACTTTTGTGTGACTTCCCACTGGTGAAGAATCTACAAGGGCTTGAACTGAGTTTGCCTCCTGTTGTTGAAGTCTCAGGAACATCAAAGACATCTCTCTGCCAGCAACTGGACTCTCTGCTGAGACTCCTGCCCTGCCAAGTGGTGCCCTAACTTGTCTCTGGGCCCTTGAAAGGTGAAGCTGGTAGAAAAGGACTGAACTCCATGCAAAGAACACCGTGCAGGGAAATGTTCGAAGCACCATCAGCAACGTGGCTAATAAACGATGAGCCGCCGGACTAGTGGATGAAATGGACCCTCAACGCATAGTGGCTGGGAGATCGACACATCGCAGCTGGAGAAACGACGTGCAACACCCGCTAGTGGCTGCTGATAATGACACAAACCCCACACAGCATGGTTTCCCAACATCGTGCAACCGGATTTCAAACGCAAGATCATTGGGCGTGAAAAATCAACGCAAAGCCTGCTCGGACCTGAGGTGCCTGTCTTGGAATTGAAGCATCACTCTCTTGCGGGAGAGAGAAAATGACGCATGCCGACCGGACCGGAGAAGGTTTGACGCATGGTCTTGCTTGCGAGTGAGAAATCAACACATTGCTGGCCTTTTTTGATGCACTCTCGCCCGTGTGGCTTTTTTTGTGATACAAACCAGGTACTTTGTGTAACAGCATTTTCACAGTTTTCTATGGATTTAAACTCTTATTCTTTTAAAAATTCATAACTTGACTTGTGTATGTTGGTGTTGTTTGATTTAGATAAATATTACCTATTTTTCTAAACTGGTGTGGTGTACATTTTGTAGTGTTTTCACTGTATTACTGTGTGTGTTGGTGCAAATACTTTACACATCGCTTCTGGGGTTAATCCTTTCTGCTTGTGCCAAGCTACCAAGTGGATGAGCGGGGGTTAACCAGCTGTGTTTCCCCTTTACCCTGACTAAAGTGAGGGTCCCTGCTTGGACAGAGTGCAATCTGACTGCCAACCAGAGACCCCATTTCTAACAGTTAGCACTGCTAAAGTGCCTAGAGTCCTAAAGCCAACAAAAACAGATCTGAATAAATAGGAGAAAGGAGGCAAAAAGTTTGAGGATGACCCTGCACTAAGGGATAGGTCTATTATGGACAATGGGGTGAAAGAGGTCAGTGAACCTCTCTCTGACCTCCTTTATACCAAGTAGCAGGATGGATCAGTTGAAGGTGTCAGCTTCTCCCCTTTGCTGAACCTAGAACAATAGAGAGATGGATGCCAGTTGTTGGGGCAGTTTTCCTCTTTATTCTCCCTTACCCCAGGGCTCACTGCATGGTCTATCCATGATATTGATGCTGGGGACAGCACACTAGTGAAGAGTAAAATCTAATGTTTGCCTGATAACTTGAGAGTCAACATTGTTGCTCGCTTCCCGGTTCAGACAGACCACAGAAACCTCAGATGGTCTGTGGTCTGATGAGGGGTGAGAATCCCAAACTGTTGAGGTGGTCAGTCTCCCTACAGGGAATGGACTTTACGGTGGAAAACCATCCTGTAACAGACCATGATATTGCTGATGGTCGCCTCAGGTTCTTTTGCCTTAGTGAACAGAATTCCAGAGTGTCACAAATGGGGTTTCTGGTTGGCTAGGGTATGCACCTAAGCAAGGCAGAACCCACCCACTCTAGTCAGGGCAAGGGAGTTACACGTCCAAGATAACCCCTTTGGTAGCTTGGCACGAGCAGTCAGGCCTATCCCAGAGGCAATATGTAAAGCGTTTGCACAACACACACAACACACATGACGCACTATCCCCACCACAAAGGAAACAGAACACCAAGTTATATGAAAATATACTGTATTGCACACAACGCAATTATTAGACCAAACATCACCTATCAGTAGTATCCTGCTACCTTAGCAGTTGTCAGAACGTTACACATTAGTTACTCTGCAAACTAGCAGTAGTCACATATAACACAGGTTACTCAGTATTCTGCAACATAAGCAGTAGTCAGGAGACACGTTATTACACCAAAGCACTTGTCATAAGACTATCATAAACACCCATCTTAGGAACATTAGAAAACGTATGACAAGTCATAAAAACATATTTAGCATGGTATGCCCATAAAATTAACATTTGCATACACATAGGAAGCCATCATAAACAGGTAGGCAATATATAAATCAGCAAAGTCTCTAGAAATAAGTTTTGTTTATATATTTTGTCTTTTGGTGATACCTGGTTTTCTGGTGAGGCACCTCCAGTGCCAAGGAACCAAGAAGGGGCACCTGGCGCTCCTCTGCGTAACGTGGGGGCCTCCTTAGTACTCTAGGGTAGAGGGGGGCGACATGCACCCCCTCTGTACTCCTGACGGGCCCCTATGGGGGCCCGATATCGCTTGGGGCCCCCTGGGCCTCCACTGGCCCTTATGAGGGGGGCCAAGGTCGGCAAATGCTTATGGTAAAGGAGAGGGGTGCCATGCACCCCCTGCATTTTCAGGACGGGCCCCTCCTGGCCTTAACCGGCCTTCACGAGGGAGGGGCCAAAGTCAGCAAAGTAATTAGGGAGGAGGAGGTGCCACGCACCCCCTCTGATTTTCAATGGGCCCCTCCTGGGGCCCGTGATAACCAAGGGCCCCCCTGGGCCTCCACTGGCCTTTCCACACGGGTGGGAGAAGCACCACAATGACACTGGCCCACAAAGGGGCCACAAAGTGAGACCAGCGACGCGGGGGCCTCCGGCGAGGCTTCCGCCTCGCTCGCGGTCTCCGATGACAGGCCCTGGGTTTTGTAGGGGCAGGGGGAGCCTCCGGTGAGGCTTCCTTTCCCCCTGCCCGTCAGAGAGGACAAACAGGGGCCCGGTGGGGTGGGGGAGCCTCCGATGAGGCTTCCTTTTCCCCACCCAGCTTCTGGTATATGCTGCGGCCCACCCGGGCTGCAGCTGAAGGCAGGCACCTAAGTAGGTGCCTGCTTGTGCCCCGGGGGTGCTCCAGGGGCATATGGAACAGCCCGACTCCGGCGCTCAGTAACAACAGCCCGGGTCGCGATGGTGATTTAACGAAAACACGCGCTTTACCAAGCACAATGCCCGGGTTGCGGCAGTGAATTCTCACAGCAATAAAGGCGCTTTTCAAGCGCTAGAACAACAACAGAGGCAGCGCTTTTCCCCATCAAGCGGTCAGCCTCTAGAAGATAAAGCGCTCTCCCAAGCTCTTAGTCTGGCAAGGTATTGAAGCACTCCTCGTGCTTCAGGATGTTGCAGGGGTCAAGGGCCACAGCACCCTGCCCCTGGGGGACAGAGTCCAAGGAAAAGGCCCACAGGTGGAGGGGTCCAGCAACAGGCCAGCACACAGAGGATGCAAGCAGGTGGCAAGTCCTTTCAGTGACCAAGCAGGTCACAGGTCAGCACCTCAGAAGCAGTCCATGGCGGTTCCTGGTGAGTCCTTCCAGCCTTTTGTGTCCAATTCCAGGATGATTCCAAGAATCTCCAAATTGTGGGGAAAATTCCCCTGTACTTAAACTCAGTCCTTACAGTGTTTTACAATGGTGGTGGAGAGGATGTTCCAATCTGTTACAACTGGTTCTGGGAGTGCCCCCTCTCTCCTTTAGCACAGGCTCCAAACATCAGTTCGGGGTAAATGACCCTATTGTGTAAGGCTAGGGCACAGCCTTTACAAATGTAGGTGTGCCCCGCCTCTCCCTTCTCTTAGCCCAGGAATACTATTCAGTATGCAGATGCACCTCTGTGACACCTCCACCCTACCTGTGTACAGGCTGTCTGAAAAGTATGCCCAAAGCCCCAACTCTCACTCTGCCCAGACGTGGATTGGAGTCAAGCTGCGAAACACCAGAGTCATAAGCACAGAGAAATGCGCACTTTCTAGAAGGGCATTTCTGTAATAGTAATAAAAAACACACCTACACCAGTAATTGGCATTTATTATCACCATTACAGCCATACCAAACATGCCTACGCTACCCCTCATAAATCAGACAATACCCCTTACACATAAGGCAGGGCATTTCTAATGCAATCCTATGAGAAGGCAGCACTCACAGCAGTGAGACACCAAGTTAGGCTGTTTGTCACTACCAGGACAGGCCACGCAACCTGGCACATGTCCTGCCTTCTACATACATGGCACCCTGCCCATAGGGCTAGCTAGGGCATACCTTAGGGGTGACTTACATGTAGTAAAAGGGGAGTTCAGGGCCTGGCAAGTACATTTAGATGCCAGGTCCCTGTGGCAGAACATTGTGCACACAGGCCCTGCGCTAGCAGGCCTGAGACATGTTTGAAAGTCTACTTCAGTGGGTGGCGCACGCAGCGCTGCAGGCCCACTAGTAGTATTTAATTTACAGGCCCTAGGTATAGAGATACCACTGTACAAGGGACTTACAGGTAAATGAAATATGCCAATTAGGTATAAGCCAATCATACCAACTTTAGATGGGAGAACACCTGCACTTTAGCACTGGTCGGCAGGGATAGAGTGCTCAGAGTCCTAGAGCCAACAGCGACAGGTCAGAACAAATAGGAGGCAAAAAGACTGGGGATAAACCTGCATAAGAAAAGAAAGTCCAGCACAGAGGTTTTGGGTAGTTCTCTGCACTTTCAGCTGGGAGGGGAGGTGGGTCATGAGTTAGTTCTGGCATCATTGGCTTGATTTCCCCCTAACTTTTTGCATTCAGACCACCTGTGTTTGCTGACTTTATTTTCTCTGGCCTTAGGACTGTGCAATTTACCACTGCAAACCAATGCTAAATTGCTTGTGCTCACTCCTTAAAACATGGTAAAATTGGCTACACCCAATAGACATATTTAATTTACTTGTAAGTCTCTAGTAAAGTTGCACTATATGTGCCCAGGTCCTTTAAATAAATGCTACTAGAGGTCTGAAGCACCAATTGTGGCACCCACTTGAGTAGCACTTTAAACATGTCTCAGGCCTGCCATTGTAACCTGTATGTTTGCAGTTGTACACTGGCACTTCGAAATGGTAAAGTAAATCTTTTGCCAGGCCAAAAACGTTCATTTTAATACATATATACATCACCTCTAGGGTAAGCCTAGAACAGCTCAGACGGAAGGGTGCAATCTATTTATAAAGAAGGACACATACATTTAAGGTTCACATGTCCTGGTAGTGAAAAACTCAAATTAGTTTTTCTCTACTGCAAGGTGAACCTCTCTCATAGGTAACATTGGAGTTAACGTATTGCATTTTAAAAGTGTAAATTTCAAATGGGAACAGGTAACCAGTTCATGTTTGGTTCCTCTGGTATTGTAATGAGAAAATCTAACTTATGGTGAAGTCGGATTTTAAATTACAAATTTAGAAAGTTGTCAATATCCTGCTTTAGCCATTTTGTGCCTGAAGCCTGTCTCTGGGTCACATGACTGGGTGTAGTTCACAGTTGCGCTTTGTGTATTCCTCCTAGGCAACCATACACAATGACAAGCTTAGGTGTGACTGGATGGACCATCACTGGCAGGACTGGAGGGGAGGGAGGAGCTGGGCCCAGCCCCGCTTTCACTTGAAGAGGCTTTGTTCTGTTTCCACACAAATAGCTGCACATTCCCTGTAGTTAGTCTGGAGCCAGGGACGGGAGGGTACGGCACCTGTGCAGTTCACAAGCATGCCTCTAGAAACTTCTCCCCATTTCAAAGTCACAACTATGTATAAATGCTGGACTTCAGACACCATCACTTCACTATACTTCTGGACCTGTGGACTGCTACTCTGAAGGAACTACTACCTTGCTGTGCTGACTTGATGCCTGCTGCCCTCTTACTTGGGTAAAAAGTACTGGACCTGCATCTTTTGCACCCAGAGTGAGTCCAAGGACTCCAAGTTAGCCGGCCTCATGATTTGAAGCCTCAGGGACATAACAGGCTTCCAACAACCTTGCACTTACACATGGACCCTGCCCAGTGGTGCTACCCTAGTCAAGGACCCTTAGAAGTGGACTTGAGGTGCTCTGCCAGCCTCTTTGGATCCAGCAGTACCGACGCATCTCTTCTGCTGCACGATGCAACCCTGACAGAACCAACTCATCTCTGCTGCTGCATGGATTGAACCAGTTGCAAAGACCCACATTGCCAGTGCAGTCAGCAACTGTTAGACCAGACAGCCTTAGGGTGGTCACCCCTAACTTTTTGCCTGCCTCCCTGCACTTTTTTGACACTGTTTTTGCTGGCTTTTAGACTCTGCGCGCTTTACCACTGCTAACCAGTGCTAAAGTGCACATGCTCTCTCCCTTTAAAAATTTTAACCTTTTATCACACCCAATTGGACTATTTGATTTTCTTGTAAGTCCCTAGTAGAGTGCACTATATGTGCCTAGGGCCTGTAGATTAAATGCTACTAGTGGGCCTGCAGCACTGGCTATGCCACCCACTTTAGTAGCCCCTTTACCTTGTCTCAGGCCTGCCATTGCAAGGCCTGTGTGTGCAGTTTCACTGTCACTTCGACTTGGCATTTAAAAGTACTTGCCAAGCCTAAAACTCCCCTTTTTCTACATAGAAGTCACCCCTAATGTGTGCTCTAGGTAACCCGTAGAGCAGGGTGCTGTGTGGGTAAAAGGCAGGACATGTACCTGTGTAGTTTACATGTCCTGGTAGTGTAAAACTCCTAAATTCGTTTTTACACTACTGTGAGGCCTGCTCTCTTTATAGGCTAACATTGGGGCTGCCCTCATACATTGTTGAAGTGGTAGCTGCTGATCTGAAAGGAGTAGGAAGGTCATATTTAGTATGGCCAGAATGGTAATACAAAATTCTGCTGACTGGTGAAGTTGGATTTAGTATTACTATTTTAGAAATGCCACTTTTAGAAAGTGAGCATTTCTCTGCACTTAAATCTTTCTGTGCCTTACAATCCACGTCTGGCTGGGTTTAGTTGACAGCTCCTTGTGCATTCACTCAGACACACCCCAAACACAGGGGATTCAGCCTCACTTGCATACATCTGCATTTTGAATGGGTCTTCCTGGGCTGGGAGGGTGGAGGGCCTGCTCTGACACAAAGGACTGCCACACCCCCTAATGGGACCCTGGCAGACAGGATTGAACTGAAAGGGGACCTGGTGCACTTCTAAGCCACTCTTTGAAGTCTCCCCCACTTCAAAGGCACATTTGGTATAAAACAGGGCCTCTGCCCTACCACCTCAGACACTTGCTGGAGAAGAAACCTGAACCAGAACCTGCACCCTGACATGAAGAACTGCCTGGCTGCCTTAAGGACTCACCTGACTGCTTTCTACAAAGGACTGCTGCCTTGCTGTTGCCCTGCTCTCTTGCTTTGCTGCTGAAGTGCTCTTCAAGGGCTTGGATAGAGCTTGCCTCCTGTTCCCTGAAGTCTCAGGACCAAAAAGACTTCTCTCTTGCAACTGGACTCCTTGTGCGGCGAAAAATTCACTGCACGCCAGACCTGAAAGACGCCGCTCGACTTCGCGAGGAAAAGATCGACGCAGCGCCTGCGGTGTGACCGTAACTTCGACGCACGGCCTGCCTGGACAACGCAGCCTGACTTCCAGAGAGAAAATCTACGCAGTGCCTGCCGGGAGGGAGAAAATTCCACGCACAGCCCCCCGGAACAACGCGCACCCGGACTACAAGCCTAGGATTCCACTCACAGACCCCGGGGCGTCTGAAAACCCCACGACCCACAGAGGAGACCTGTCAGCGCGCCGGAAATCTATGCAACATCTTCCCCGCATGAAAAATAACGACGCAAGTCCATGTGTGAAGGGGCGAAACCGATGCACACACCATTTTCCACGCATCTCCTCCTCTGTGACCCTTTGCGGAGATTTTACACTCCAAACCAGGTACTTTGTGCTTGAAAGAGACTTTGTTTGCTTTTTAAAGACTCAAGACACTTTATATCACTTTTTAGTGATATCTTTACATTTTCTTATTGCATCTTTTATCGTTTTGACCTGCTAATACCCTGATAAATATTATATATTTTTCTGTGTGGTGTATTTTTGTGGTGCTATATGGTGTTATTGTATGATTTATTGAACAAATACTTTACACATTGCCTTCTAAGTTAAGCCTGACTGCTCGTGCCAAGCTACCAGAGGGTGGGCACAGGATAATCTTGGATTGTGTGTGACTTACCCTGACTAGAGTGAGGGTCCTTGCTTGGACAGGGGTTAACCTGACTGCCAACCAAAGACCCCATTTCTGACAGGAATGCTTTCAGAACCACCACTGCATGACATATCCTCGGTGCAGCTCCTTGCATCTCTTGTGGACAGCAGCCTTGACCGTGAACTCTGCATTGAAGCCTTGCAGCTCCTTGAAACAGATGCATTGCTCCCAACTCAACAATGCATCCTTGACGCCGTACTTCGCATTGCAAGCCCTCAATGACAGGATTCTCGATCATGCCATAGGACCTAGCTCTGCAGCCTTGATGCATCTTGAAACCAACACATTGCTTCAGCTGCATGAAGTGCTCTTCAAGGGCTTGGATAGAGCTTGCCTCCTGTTCCCTGAAGTCTCAGGACCAAAAAGACTTCTCTCTTGCAACTGGACTCCTTGTGCGGCGAAAAATTCACTGCACGCCAGACCTGAAAGACGCCGCTCGACTTCGCGAGGAAAAGATCGACGCAGCGCCTGCGGTGTGACCGTAACTTCGACGCACGGCCTGCCTGGACAACGCCGCCTGACTTCCAGAGAGAAAATCTACGCAGTGCCTGCCGGGAGGGAGAAAATTCCACGCACAGCCCCCCGGAACAACGCGCACCCGGACTACAAGTCCAGGATTCCACTCACAGACCCCGGGGCGTCTGAAAACCCCACGACCCACAGAGGAGACCTGTCCGCGCGCCGGAAATCTATGCAACATCTTCCCCGCATGAAAAATAACGACGCAAGTCCATGTGTGAAGGGGCGAAACCGATGCACACACCATTTTCCACGCATCTCCTCCTCTGTGGCCCTTTGCGGAGATTTTACACTCCAAACCAGGTACTTTTTGCTTGAAAGAGACTTTGTTTGCTTTTTAAAGACTCAAGACACTTTATATCACTTTTTAGTGATATCTTTACATTTTCTTATTGCATCTTTTATCGTTTTGACCTGCTAATACCCTGATAAATATTATATATTTTTCTGTGTGGTGTATTTTTGTGGTGCTATATGGTGTTATTGTATGATTTATTGAACAAATACTTTACACATTGCCTTCTAAGTTAAGCCTGACTGCTCGTGCCAAGCTACCAGAGGGTGGGCACAGGATAATCTTGGATTGTGTGTGACTTACCCTGACTAGAGTGAGGGTCCTTGCTTGGACAGGGGTTAACCTGACTGCCAACCAAAGGCCCCATTTCTGACAGGAATGCTTTCAGAACCACCACTGCATGACATATCCTCGGTGCAGCTCCTTGCATCTCTTGTGGACAGCAGCCTTGACCGTGAACTCTGCATTGAAGCCTTGCAGCTCCTTGAAACAGATGCATTGCTCCCAACTCAACAATGCATCCTTGACGCCGTACTTCGCATTGCAAGCCCTCAATGACAGGATTCTCGATCATGTCATAGGACCTAGCTCTGCAGCCTTGATGCATCTTGAAACCAACACATTGCTTCAGCTGCATGAAGTATCTTTGATATGGATCCTCACAACGCTTCTTTAAGGAACTTTGTTCCTAACTGGGTCCTTGTAGCTGCCCCATGCTCCATCGTGGTCACCCTGAACTTGTGACTGTGTTCTGGCCCAGCATGGCCAGATATTAACAGTTGGCGTGTTACGCCTTATGGTGCTATTTTTTAAATAACATTTTCAAAACTGAAGACCTCTTGTTTTACTGATTGTAGTTTTGTCGTTTTGGTCTTCTTTATTTATTAGGACTTACTCTATTTTTCTAAATATGTTGTGGGATCCTTTTGAGGTGTGTTTTTGCTGTGTTACTGTTTGAGGATTACATAAATACTTTGCACATTGCCTCGAGTTAAGCCTGACTGCTCTGTACCAAGCTGCCTGGGGGTTGAGCACAGCTTAGTAAGGGCTTGCTTGTAACTTCACCCTGAGAAGAATTGTAGTTGCTGCTTGAGAAGGGTTTCATCCACCTCAAACAGCCTGGAAATTCCTTTTCAAGGTAGCAAAAATGAGAGCAGTGGCGGCCGGCAGCTTTAGGAGGGAGGGGGGCAGGCGGGGCACACACACACACACACTCATTCTTTCACACACACACAGACACGCACGCACGCACATCCATTAACAACACTCATACCATTCAAACATGCACGAACCCACCAAACATTCATTTTAAAACATCGCACACACTCATTCTTTCACACACGCACGCACGCACGCACATCCATTAACAACATTCATACCATTCAAACATGCACACACGCACGCACCAAACATTCAATTTGAAACATAACACACATACACACACACACACACTTACCTTCGGTCAGCCAATGAGGGAAGGCAGCAGTCCCAACCGTCCTGGGACCTGGAGGCCGAAGGTAAGTGTGTGTGTGTGTGTATGTGTGTTATGTTTCAAATTGAATGTAAGGTCAGCCAATGAGGGAAGGCAGCAGTCCCAGCCTCGTCAGAGAGTGGGATGGGGTCAGTGAAACTGCTGACCCCACCCCACTCTGTGACGAAGTGTCACTGATTGACACTCACCCTGGGCACGTCAGGGCTTAAACTGAAGCGCCCAGGGAGAGTGTCAATTGGTGATGCTTTTCTCGTCACCCAGGGGAGGGCCTCGAGGCACCTTTGCTGGGCTGAGGAGGTCACACCCATAGGAGCTGTGATCTCCTCAGCCCAGCAAAGTTCAGCTCAGGCAGCCAGGAGTCAAATCGCTCATGTCTGCTCCTGGCTGCCTGACCTGAACATGAAGAGTGTCTGTCAGGCTGACCTTTGTTCAGCCTGACAGACACTCTTCATGGGGGGCAAAAGGTGGGGGGGGTGGCCCCTCCGCCCTAAAGGACAGGCCGCCACTGAATGAGAGCCAGGTTTTGTTTTACATTCTTGCTATTTTAATGCAGTGAGTAACCGGATTTAGAATCTATTGTTCATGCAGGAGGTTCTCAGTAAAGGAGCTTGGTTTTGTCAATGTACTGGTGGAAGGCGGTACCTATAGCCTGGTCCACATTTTGCAGCACATCCAAAGGCTGTAAAGAAAGCAGGTGGCAATATGCGATTCCAGGGCACCCCAGAGACAAGGGATGTGACCTGAATGTACTGGTAAGTTGATATTGTAGTGCTGGATAGAATGGAGAAGAAGTGCGCAGAATACACCAAACAATTCCCAAGCAAGTATATGCAATGAAAAGATACCTCGGTTCTTCTTGTGACCTTGACAAATAAAGGAGAACAAACAGAGAAACCCCTTTCTTATCCACTGAGCAAAAGGAATCCTCCACCACCTGAGATGCAGAGTGAAAAGGGAACTGAGAAATTTGCTAGGTTACATACATAAGCAAGATTTCTTAGTGATTCTAATACTGACCGAAAATCACTTTTGTAAGTCGTGATACTTGTCCATTGAAAAAGGCTCGGGGGTTCTGCATATTCTGAAGAGTCGGGAATTTCAGGTGCTTGGTAGAAAAATCAGCACATATATTTTGAATGCTATCAACAAATAAATGAACAACGCTGTTATTGTGTCTGTGTGTGCGCTGGTAGGTGCCAGCATAGAAGGTGAATTGCTACAGTGGCTAATCACTAGCAATAGCGCATTGTTCCAGAGTGGAGGATATTTATGTTTGTACATAAGAGACCTATATATTTTTATGGGGGGGGGTTGTTTAGGAGCATCCCACGTCGCTTCTCTGTATGGAAAATCTTAGCTTACCCCATCCTAGTAGAGTCAGAATACCAATACACATTAATCATTGGCTATTTAGCTGGGGCCACCGAAATTATGTAATTATGTGATATTGAAAGCATAATTCTATATTTGTTGCGCAAAACACATAGGGGGTGATTCTGATTCTGGCGGGCGGCGGAGGCCGCCCGCCAGAATTCCGCCCCCATTATACCGCTCCGCGGTCAGAAGACCGCGGAGGGTATTATGAGTTTTTCCCTGGGCTGGCGGGCGGTCTCCAAAAGACCGCCCGCCAGCCCAGGGAAAAACTCCCTTCCCACGAGGATGCCGGCTCGTAATCGAGCCGGCGGAGTGGGAAGGTGCGACGGGTGCAGTGGCACCCGTCGCGTATTTCAGTGTCTGCAAGGCAGACACTGAAATACTTTGCGGGGCCCTCTTACGGGGGCCCCTGCTGTGCCCATGCCATTGGCATGGGCACGGCAGGGGCCCCCAGGGGCCCCGCGAACCCCCCTACCGCCATCCTGTTTATGGCGGCTTTCCCGCCATGAACAGGATGGCGGTAGGGGGGGTCAGAATCCTCATGGCGGCGGAGCGCGCTCCGCCGCCATGAAGGATTCCCCCGAGCAGCGGTAAGTCGGCGGGAGCCCGCCGACTTGCCGCTTCTGACCGCGGCTGAACCGCCGCGGTCAGAATGCTCGTAGGAGCACCGCCAGCCTGTTGGCGGTGCTCCCGTGGTCGGTGGCCCTGGCGGCCACCGGCCGCCAGGGTCAGAATGACCCCCATAATCTAATATCTGATGCATAATTTTCAGCTTCAATTATCAAAAATGTTGTGCATATCTCAAATGGATTAAAGGCTGTTGAAAATATTGCCGCACGTGTGCAAAGGTTAATTGGTTATCTGCCAGTGGTTGATTGCTGCATTTAGGTGTTAAACTAACACTAACGAGGTGAAACCTTTACCCAGACTGTTAACTTTTGCGAAAACGATAGAATAGTGAGGTAATAGGCTGCATGATTTACCTTTCCTTGAAAGGTAATTTAGTCAACTTTCCACAGAATTTGCACACGTCCAGTACCCCGCCTACTCATCATGTAATTGAATGGAATTGCTCACTCATTCGTAAAGGATTAACGAACAATATGTGTTTAGGAGATGAGAAAACAGCTCTGACATTTATTTGCGGGAGCTTTTCTGAAAAGTGCCACTCTTAAACTTCCTGCTTCACTTAGGCATGACTAATAATATTAGAATGAAAGGAACACCTGAATTCAATTAAACGGATTCAACATATCCATATTTGTATGTCTGCATATTTTTATGTAATGTATTTTAATTGCACTTGTTTTACGGAATCTTGTTTCCGAAATATAAACATTTATTGAGACAGCAATATCCTCAACAGGGGCAGTTTGTCAAGCATAGAAAAATGTGCAATCAGAAAACATGGAATATTACCTGATTTTTTGTGTTGAAGATTGATTGACCTCAGAAGAGACTACATTCTGTTCCCACTAGAAGGCGGGTTAGTCAGATTAGCGAAATGAAAGCTAAAATCCTGAGATTATATTGTTTGGCTATGCAGACTGTTTAGCACAACAATATATAGTGTAATTCAATAGGTCGCTATGCAAAACTGGCGTCAGGGGTATAGGGATAAAAGCACGGTGCATATATGTGTGAAATCGAGATAGATCACCAGCGAGGCCATCGCGGATGTCATGGAGTTATTTATTATTCGTATGACATTTCTGTATATGACTAAATAGTTCTGATCGTCGATACCAGATTTTATTGTGTGAGCACCTCTTAAAAGAAGAATTTGGGGGGGGGGGGGTGTTAGACTTCTAAATGTGAGGTGCGTTCATAACAGTCAACTGATAAACGATAAACCTTCAAGAAAACATAAAAAGTGAGCATCCATTCTATAGCACCTGGGATCGTCGTCACGTGATGTCATGAAGGATGGAGCCTGGCTGTCAGCACTGGACAGCGACCAGCTATTAAAGAAGGAATTGATTTAGATTGGCGGCACATCTTTGGAAATAATTGAATAATATCGGCAATGACGCACACCACATGTGGCTTTAGCCTTATATCTGTCGCATTGTCCTTCACGAGCCCCCTGAGGTACGTCATTTGTCATGGCCACCCAGGAGAAAGTGTCGTGGTTTAAATGCCAAAGCAAAGGCAAAATGCGTGCCCACAGAATGTTTGAAAGTAGATGAAGGGACGTGACACCTGAAAATTAATACAGAAGAGTGAATACAGACAGGCCAAAAAGGAACAGGAGACTGACTCGCCGCTGCGCCGTGACCCACAGGAGGCAGTTCGTCACGGATTTCATCCACACGAGCGCAGGAGATAACGATATGTCTAACTCTTGACGTGGCAGGCGAGTTTTCCACCGAGCTTCAGTCCCTCGTACACCGGAAAGCTATTTTCAAACATTAGTGATCCTGGATTGGATTCCCTTCCCTAATGTGGCAGTAGCTATTTCAGTTTCACTGTTTCTTTATTGCCAAGCAGAAGCCCACCGAACGCCAGCCGCGTGCTAAGAATGTTAAAATGAATAAAATAGCAGGAAAACATGGGCTACAGAAGAGTTGGGTCTTTATGCCTCTTTGACCCTGACAGCATTCCATGATGCAGAGAATCGTCAGAAGTAGGGCATTCCTGAGATGGTCTCTCTGCACTCTAAAAGCCCTGCCTTCACACCAGGCCTGTTTGAAACCCAGACCCAGAGCAGGGACCGTGCACCTCAGCGATAGGGGTCTTTCTGGGACTTGTTACAGCACTTGGAAAGAAATGCTCGTCCCTCCCTATGAAAACCAAGATGGCCCATACAAAAACACCAGAACTGAATACGCTCCGTAATGGGCTGCTGGTGAAAAGAGTGTCGGGTAGCGGAAAATTGTTCTTGCCTGCATAAACGCAAACCAGACTGAAGACTAATTGCAGTATTCTTTGTCATTTTTTTTTTTAGACAAAGAACCCAAGCCTTGCTACTAGTGAGCTTCAGAAAAGTGTCCTTTCTAGCCTTCTACCCTGCAGAGGGCTAGGACCGTAGCAGGGGCGTAGGAGACAATACATTTCTGGGGGGGACAGGGACAGCCTTGGGGACTTTCAATCAACCCTATACAAATCGCTCGTTGTTTACGAACTGCAGGCTCCGATAAATATACACAATCATATATATTGGAAGTGAAATAGGGAGAAAGGAAGGCATGTTTTCACAGTCTGAAAGTATCTTTTATTGTTATTTACATTCACAAAGTAATTAGTTCAAATATGAAAATAACATGTTGATTAACCTTGTATCTTCATGCACCAAGCAAATCAAGGTAGGAGGGTAAAAAGGAAGAACATACTCTTTGCGCCCCACACCCATCATGCCCTCCGCCTCATGCCAATTGGAACCGCACTGGAGAGATCAAAAGCGATTAGGTACAATAGTTGTAAACTGTGCTCGGAAACCATAGTTCTAATAACACTTCTACTCCTGTGTGTGATCTTGGGAAGCTCAGCTCCACATCATTCATAACTAGGAGCATTTCAACTGAAGAAGCTCTTGGAGTTACAGGCTATATAACATGGATTCTCTAATCTCTGTATAAACTGCAGTCACTAATTTCTTTAGAAACGGCTGTTTGTGATGCACCAATTCACAGCGTGTAAAGAAAAGACATTCACTGATTGTAAAGAAAAGACATCAGAAAATGACTATGATAGGGTTATTACAGTCAAGTTATGACATTACAATGCCTTCTGCCAGAGCTAGCAGCCAAGGTAAAAGGCAGATCAGGTCACAGAGCATAATTAATGCAGCTGTTTAAACCAGAAAATGGACTGTTGCTTTTCTTTCTTCTGCTCTACTTTAATAGCTTGGAATGACAGAAGCTATGCACTAAGGTTTTAAGTGGTTTGTGGGAAAGTTGGAGGTGTAAAATACCCCCTGTGTACATAAGGATATTGCAAGTCACTTTAAAGTTCATACCTTATAAACAAGCATTGGCAAAGTCAATAGGTCTCGCCTATGCAAGTTCTATTGCCTTTGCCAATGTGTTTTAGCCACCCTGTACACTAGTGAGACTACTATTCAGCATGGCTCAAAGTTAATGGCATAAAGGAGAATTATGTGTCATCGACTGGTGTGGCATAGTATCATGGAGTAAGTAGAGTGCCCTAGAATGGAGCAGTAAACTTAACTTTAAAGGAACAGGGGTCGCTTGAAAAAAATGCAACACCACTCCCATAAACAATGATATTAAAGTAGTATGCAAATGGAATGTTTTATGCATTTATTCAATCAAAATATAAAAGATCAAATGTAGTGGGAAAACATCAACAGGGGAAATCGAGAAAGACTGGTATTCGGGCATTACACAAGTTATCTGGATGACCCAATGTCGCCAATTACAAGAAAAATGTAAAAAGTAACCTGTATAGTACAGTGGCTTGGAGGAGGCTGGCCTGGTTTGTAGTGGGCACCTATGGTACTTACACCTTATACAACGTCCAGTTATCCCTTACTAGTGAAACGTAGGCAGTGTCTAGATGCCAGGCTCTCTAGGGGTGGCTGTAGTCAAGTCTTATCGAGGAGACATGCAAAACTCATGCAATACCACCGTAGTCACACAGTACTCACACACATGAAAGAAAATACTCAGTGTTACAAAAATAAAGGTACTTTATTTTAGTGACACAAATGCCAAAAGTACCATAGAGACTATACTCCCTTAGGAGGTAAGTAATACACCAATTATATACACTAGTATGCAGCAATAGCAATAAAAACAGTTAGAAAACAGTGCAATTAGTGAAAATCACAATGGTTAGAAATGGGCCTAGGGGAAACACGAACTATGTACTAAGAAAGTGGAATGCGAATGTCGGTTTCCCACCTAGGCAAGTGTGGTGTGTAGAGGGGCGCTGGGAGTATTAGAAAACACCAAAGGTAAGTAATAAAACCCACCTCAGAGCCCAGGAAAGCAGGAGTAAATCACAGTAACTTTCCTAGAACACACAAGAACACGAGACAGAAGATAATGCAAGAACCAGAAGATACTTCAAGACACAAAGGGTGGATTCCTGGACCTAAAGACCTGTGGAAGAATGGGACTAAGTCCAAGAAGCACAGAAGAGTCCAGGGAGGACAGGGGCCCCTGCTAACCCGAATCAAGGTGCAAAAGAAGAACCACTGGTGAAGTCAGTACTGCACCCAAGAAGATGGATGCGAGTTCGTGGTTGGTGCAGATGATATCCCACACCGGATGGATGATTGCAGTCTGGTTTGCATCGCTGGATTCCACCAACAAGCCTTGGCACAGGAAAAGCTCATGGTTGGCAGAAAATGGCACTGCCTGGGACCAGGAGGGACCTGGTGGACTCTACCCAGGAGGAGGAGTCAGAGGGGGCTCTCTGCAACTCAGAGAGCCCACAGAATACCAGCCAGTGCACACAGGAGTCCCCCAGCACGGAGAAAATGGAGTTGCAAAAGGAGGCCCACGCAGCACAAAAACAAAGGATCCCACACCGCCAGAGAACCACTCAGGAAGCTGTGCATCTCAGGAAGGAGTGCTGGGGGCCGGAGCTACATTGTGCACAAAGAATTTCATAGAAGGATGCCACACGCCTTGGCAACTGAAAAACACGTGGTGCACGGGGTACTGTCTTGCGTGAGAAGGCAAGCTCTTACCTCCACCAAAGTTGGACAGTAGGACCATAGGGACCACTTCAGTCTACCACCCGGGATGCAGGATCCATGCAACTCGTCAGGAGAGGGGACCCATGCAGATGGTCATTGTTGCAGAGAGGTGCCTGCTGAAGCAGGGGAGTGACTCCTTCACTCCAAGGGAGATTCATTCATTCTTCTGGTGCAGACTGAAGACAGGCTGTCCTCTGAGGATGCACGACCGGGAAATAGCTGCAGTTGCTGGCAGGAGCTGAAGTTCCAATGTTGCAGAAGTCATCTTTGCTTCGTTGTTGCAGTTTGTGGAGTTCCTGGAGGGTCCAGATGCAGTTTCTTCAGTGAGAAGGTGAAGTAAAGGATGAAGAGGATCCCTGCTGGAGTCTTGCAATCCGAATCTGAAGAACCTCCCAAAGGAGAGACCCTAAATAGCCCTGAAAGGAGGATTGGTCAGCTAAACAGGTAAGCACCTATCAGAGGACGGCTCTGACACCACCTGCTGGCACTGGCCACTCAGATGCTCCCGTAGGTCCCTGCCAACTTGGAATCCAAGATGGCAAAACTCAGGGACCCTCTGGAGGAGCTCTGAGCACCACACCTGGGGTGGTGATGGACAGGGAAGTGGTAACTCCCCTTTCCTTTGTCCAGTTTCGTGCCAGAGCATGTACTGGGGGTACCTGATCTGGTTTAGACTGGATTATGTAAGGAGGGCACCAAATGTGCCCTTCTAAGCATTTCCAGTGGCCCGGGGAAGGAAGCTACCCCTTTCAAACCTATTTCCAAAGGGAGAGTAACTCCCCTCCCCCAAAGGAAATCCTTTGTTCTGCCTTCCTGGGATTGAGCTTCTCAAGCAACAGGAGGGCAGAAACCTGTCTGAGAGGTGGCAGCAGCTGGGGCTGCCTGGAAAACCTCTGAAGGCTGGAATGGCAATACTGAGGGTCCTCTAAGGAGCCCCCAGAGTGCATGAAATCATACAACCAATGCTTGCAAAAGCCTTGGGGTATGATTCCAACATGTTTGATATCAAACATACCTATGTTCGGAGTTACCATTATGTAGCTGGGAATAGGGAGTGACCTATTTCCAGTACACGTGTAAAATGTCATCCCCGCACTCCTGAAGTCTGGGAAAATGGTCCTGGAAGTCGTGGGGGCACCTCTGCTAGTGCAGGGGTGCCCTCACACACAAGTACTCTGCACCCTGCCCTCAGGGCTGGAGCGCCTGCTCTAGAGGTGACCTATAAGTGACCCGGTGCAGTGTAATTGGCAGTGAAAGGGTGCATGCACCATTTCACGCAGGCTGCAATGGCAGTCCTGCAGAAGCCTTTGCATGGACTCCCTATGGGTGGCAAAAGAAATGCTGCAGCCCATGGGGATCTCCTGGAACCCCAATGCGCTGGGTACTAAAGTACAATAAAATAGGGACTTATAAGGGGGCACCAGTATGCCAATCGTGGGTGAAATACTGGGTTACCAGTATGCAACAACCATAATTTAAGGGAGAGAGCATAACTACTGGGGTCCTGATTAGCAGGATCCCAGTAGACACACTCAAACACACTGGCAAACAGGCCAAATGTGGGGGTAACCAAGCTAGAAAGAGGCTACTTTCCTACAAGGGTAGCATCCACAATAATGAGTTACAAGCTTTTTTACACCCACTTTTACATGAATGACTCAAATAGTGAATCAAGAAGTCATTAGCTCATAGTACCTATGTTTATGCCAACTTATGTACAATATCACAAATTCAAGTCAAGGTACTTTGGCCGATGATATTTCGATCCCCTAGAAAAGTATCAGGATCATCCTAAGCCTTCGTTAAGCTTGAGTTAAAAGGGTTACAGAGTGCTTGTAACCAAAACGGCGAAGATAAATCTGACTCACGTCTCATATGAGTGACAAGGCAATCAATGGAGATCTGAATCTCTAATCAAGCGCCAATGCCATAAAGTAGTAGTAGAGTGGAGTAGTGTCACAGTGTAATAGAGTGTCAGAAAGTGGAGTGGTAGAGTGTCATAGAGTGCAAAGGCATAAATAAGAGTGAACTGGAGTAGAGTGAAGTAAAGTAACGTGAACTAGCGTAGAGAAAGTTGGGTAGAGTGTTGTTGAGCGTAGTACATTGTTGTATAGTGGAGTGGCATAGAGGGTTGTGCAGTGGCGTTGAGTAGATTATCGTGGATTAAAGTGGCATAGAGTGGTGTGGAGTGGCATAGAGTGGAGTAAAGTGGAATGGAGTGGTGTATAGGGAGTTACAGAGTGGAGAAAGTGTTAGAGTTTAATGGAATAGAGTGTCAGAGTCTAGTATCATGGAGTATAATGTCAGAGTGAAGTGTCGTAGAGTGGAGTTGGGTGGTCTAGAGTGAGGTGGCATAGAGTACAGTGGTGCAAAGTAGATTGGTATAGAGTGCGTTGGTTTTGAGTAAAGTGGTGTAGAGTGCATTGACGAAGACTGCACTGGTTCAGCATATATTGTAGTAGCGTAGAGTGGTGAAGAGTCGAGGGGCGCAGAGTGGAGTGGCACAGCATAGATTGCAGTGGTTCAGAGTGATGTGTCATAGAGTGATGCGGTGCATGGTAGAGTGGAGTGGTGCAAGGTAGAGTAGACTGGTGTAGAGTGCAGTGGTGGAGTGCAGTTATGCAGAGTAGAGTGGCATAGAGTGTAGTGGCATATAGTACATTGGTGTAGAGTGCAGTAGAGTGGCATATAGTTGAGCGGTGCAGAGTAGAGTGCCGTGGTGCAGAGTAGAGAGGAGTATAGTTCAGTGGCAGAGTGCAGTGTTGCAGAGCAAAGTGTCATAAAGGGAGGTGGTGTAGAGTAGAGTGGCATATAATGCATTGGTGTAGAGTGCAGTGATGTAGAGTAATGCAGAGTAGAGAAGAGTGGCTTAGAGTACAGTGGTGCAGAGTAGAATAGAGCTGCATAGAGTGCCGTGGCATAGAGTAGATTGCTGCAGAGTACAGTATAGTGGTGAAGAGTAGATTGTTGCAGAGTGGAGCATAGTGATGTAGAGTGCAGTAGCATAGAGCGGTGCAGAGAAGATTGGAGTGGCGCAGGGTACATTGGAGTGGTGCAGGGTAGATTAGACTGGCATAGAATAGAGTGGAGTTGTGTAGATTGCAGTGTCATAGAGGAGATGATTTCAAAGTAGAGTGAAGTGCCTACAGTGGAGTGGTGTAGAGTAGATTAGAGTGTTGTGTCGCAGAAGAGTGCAGTGGGACAGAGTACAGTGGCATTGAATGCAGTGGTGCAGAGTAGAGTGGCGTGGAGTTCAGTGGCAGAGTGCAATGTTGCAGATTAGAGGGTCGCAGAGTACAGTGGTGTATTGTAGAGTGGCATAGAGTGCAGTCGCCTAGAGTGCTGTGGCGCAGAGTACAGTGGCATTGAAAGCAGTGGAAGAGAGTGCTGTGGTGCAGAGTAGATCGGCATAGAGTGCAGTGGCATAGAGTGCATTGGTTTTGAGTAAAGTGGTGAAGAGTGCACTGGCAGAGTGCAGGGGTGTAGTGTACAATGGTTAAAGAAGAATAGCATAGATTGCAGTGGCGTAGTGTAGAGTGCTGCAGAGTAGAGTGATGTAGAGTGGAGTGGTACAGCATAGATTGCAGTGGCATAGAGTAGCACAGAGCACAGAGTGGAGAAAAGTGGTGTAGGGTGCAGTGGCATAGGGCAGATTGTTTCAGAGTACAGTGAAGAAAAGATAGAGAAAAGATAATATACTTCAATATGCTGAAGTATGTAATGATAAAAACAACATAAATAATAATGCTAGGCATAACGGCCCAAAATGAAATATCGCTTCTCCCTGTTAGCCATGCTATAATCAAGCCCTTCATTACCTAGATAAAATCTTAGAAAAATGTACCCTTCTAATAGCTAAATTGTGTGAAAAGGTAAAATCTGGGCCCAATCTCGACTTCACTGTTTCACCAACTGGTGTGATCTTAGTCAAATACAAATATTGTGTTTCAGAGTCTCCTTTCTAGTCTGCAGGCACTAGGCTGAGTGTGACTCTGTTTCCACTTTAGATCTTCCTCATTGTCCTGCAGCTCCTCTTAAAGGCCTCCTGCAGTGCTCCTCTTCAAGGCGGCAGGTGATGCAGACAGTAATCATCCAAAACTCTTTTCTCCTCCTCGTGCCCCTTGTTCTTATGAGCACCCTTAATGCCCACAGCTGTAAACAGGACAAACAAAAGGGCAGAGGGCACAGGGGGCCTCCTGACTCACCTTCATTCTGTTCCCATCAGATTGGAGGATGGTCGGTACAGGGCTTTTATAAGTAGCGCTTTTGTGCGCTAATGGCCCTCTGAATAATAGATGTAAAAGGGGAAATTGTTTTGTCCCCTTGTCCCCCCCACCTTCGTCCCCTGTGTCCCCCACCCTCCAAAATCTGGGGGGGATATATCCCCCGCGTCCCCCACACTTCCTACGCCCATGGACCGTAGTTAAAGGGCCTGCAGCGTAGGCCTGTAAGGGGAGAGATGGACAAACAACTGGCAAGCCCCGAGGCTGAAGCGCTATAAGGCTATTAGAACATTCCACCCATTATGGCTAGAATAGTCTAAATTAAAAAGTGAGAACAAGAAATACAAAGCCAAACACTGGAATGTTGTAGCAGGCTTATATTGGCCATTATTGGCCCTGAGCCCATTCATTGTCCTCAATGGAGTTCCCAACGTTCCAAAGTTCTAATATAGCCTTAGAACCCACCGTAGCGGGCTCTACCGGCTATTAAAGGCCGGCTCCCCGCGTTAAATGCCCGAGCTGAAGGCGAGGGCATTTAACAAGGGAGAGGGACTTTAATAGCCGGTAGAGCCCGCTACGGCGGGTTCTAAGGCTATTAGAACATTCTGCCACTCAGGGCTTTAAGGCTGAGGCTTTGTTCACAGCTGTTGCTGTGAACAAAGCGAACATTGGAATGTTGGCGCTGCGGGCTTTTACTGGCCATTAAAAGCCCGCAGCACTCCATTGTTTTCAATGGAGCCCCCAGCATTCCAATGTTCTAATATAGACTTATAGCTCACCACAGCAGCATATCCTGGCCATTAAAGGCTCGCTCCAGCATTAAAGGCCCAAGTCGAAGATGAGAATCTTCAAGAAGTGAGTAGGCCTTTAATGGCCGGTATAGCCTGCTATGATGGGCTATAAGACTATTAGAACATTCCGTCCCATGACAGCAGAATATTCTAACCAAAAAAAACAAAGGCATCTTGAAGCCCGAGGGCGGTTGTAACACCCCTGTGGCTCAAAAGGCTTTGTTTCACAGCTGTTTCTGTGAATGTTCTACAGATAACAGCCGGTCGCAGAGCCCCTACTGTTAGCTGTTGAACATTCACAGCAGTAGCTGGGAAAGGAGGCCGAACTTCAGCCCCT